>NC_060119.1:1264791421-1265097671 GCF_021461395.2 Schistocerca americana
AGACTAAGTGGAGCGTGTCCGCGGGCTACACATGTTAAGATAAAACTGTCGTCGACCCAGGGGTTGGTCTGACCGCCGTGGTACCCTACCAGCCACTATCCTGTTGAAGCTGTTACAGTTAGCTTCCTCCGGCCTCTGATCCGACTTGATCAGTCAGTTATAGCGGAAAGTAGTTTAATATCGACTCCGAAACGAGGCGCAACTCAGGACTTTTCACGGTAACAAACGATTTCATCGGGTGGAAAAAGCGATAAGTAACAGAAAATATCTTGAACAACTGGCCATCGAAACCCGGGAATTTGAGCGAACACCAGTGATTCGACTTCTAAAGTTTTAAGAAGTAACCGCATTAGAGCAACTTAAATGAGATCAGCGTGACTGATGAGCGTCTCTAGCCGTGTTCTGCGAAGTTTGAAGCCCAGGAACTGAAGCTGTGAGCGGAGCTGAAAACGCTCCTTTCGTCCGTGCCCCGGAGTTTCCGTGGCGCCGCACGAAATCACAGACCCAGGGTACTGCTGGCGGTGTGCCGTACACGGGACAAATTATGCGACCAGCTACTTCACAGATTTAGTCGGAAACGTTTATTGCCGTACTCGGATTAACTCTATGCTCTACTAATATCTATAAATATGTAAAAACTAACATGTATAAACTAAGGGTGGTCAAGGTTAAGATTCGGCTACTCCAATGTCAGTTAACGAAGCCAACTGTTTCCAAAGGCCCTGAGGAATATGTATACCGCTTACAGTTCCTACACTCCCTCCAGTTTGCACCTAGTAGCCTTTGCCTATAACCTCCACATAATAAAACAGAAATACATATGACCGTCAATAAAGGAAAGCGTTTCACAAAAATACGACACTCAAATTTCGATATAATTTATCGGCTTCTATTACACCTCACCAAGTCTAACATTCGGTGAAACACCATCATAGAGACAGATGCTGACTCTGCAATCTGATGTAAGATGAACCTTGACCGAGTTCGAATCGATGAGCTTGCAGTGCGCCTGAGACGTTGCTGTTCTGTCACTGAGTGATGGATTTCTCTGCGTCTCGATAGGGGGGGTTGCCACTCGTAGAGGTGGAGAAGGAATAGGTAGGGTTTGCTGGCTCATGGTTCTCGAGCCGTAAGCTGTGTTTCGTACGTACTGAAGTCAGTGTGTATGCTTCTTGTGAGATGGATTGATCATTAGGATGACGCAGTGCGGGATTTAGACGTAATGCTACAGGGATTAGTGAACAAAAGGTTGTCGTAGCCCGACTGAATATTGTAAGTCCCAAATCAACCAAAAAATAAACGAAAACACACCTATTCGAAAAAGCACATATAAATTCGCTTGACGTTTTCCTGAGAGCCAATCTCCACTCCTTCCAAATTAACAGTGTAAGTGCAGTCAGATGTGGCGTGAATTCAAAGAAATAGCATCGATAGTAGTCGAGATATTTTTACCAAATAAATTAAGAAACGGCGGAGCTCATTCTCCTTGGTGCACAAAACGGGTCACAACACTTGAAACGTCCCCTTAGAAAATTATTGAATTACTGTGCTGATAAATATCTTACATTATTTGATTTTCAAACAGCTGAGCAAAACTGAACGTACTCGGACATTTCGCTCTTTACCTGTTCTGATCAACACTAAACTGACACACAATATTTTTTAGCGCAACGCAATCTGAATTTCAATAATCCCTACAAAAGAGTGGCCCTGACTAACATTATACCTTTCACAAATCACTTACCTCACAAAAATCTTCGTTACTCGAACTACTGAAATACAGCGAGCGGCAATACTGCCAGCTAAATAAAAGATTCTAACTACTGAAGGCACTAACTAGTGATATGCATAATTAGCAAATGAAAGATTTTGATAGAGAACAAACAATGTATTTACCTTAATAGTGTTCAAAAGTCATAATATATATATAGCAGTTCATGACATCCATTCTTACAAATGTACTGTTTCTGATGGACACACGTCCAGATCATGCGCTCTCAAAAATCCGCCATCTCACTTCCCCACATCCACCACTGCTGGCGGCTCACCTCCAACTGCGCAACGCTACGCGCTGTTAACATCCAGCTGCCCAACACTACAATGGCAGACAACAATGCAAACTAGCCACAGACTGCACACAGCACAGCCAGTGATTTTCATACAGAGCGCTACGTGGCGTTACCAATAAGAAAACCTAAACAGCCTACTTACACACTGTTGCAGAAACAACGAGAAAAGCATGCTAAAACTAAACGAATTCAAAATTCTGAAGGTTGGCGATTTTTCACAGAAGCTGGAAATTTAGCACTGACTTCTATGCAAGATCATTATGATAGTTCCCACAGCGAAACTTTGACTCGAAACCTGGCAGAAAATCCAAATAGATTCTGGTCGTATGTAAATTATGCTAGCGGCAAGACAAGCAATGCCTTCTGTGCGCGACAGCAATG
Source organism: Schistocerca americana (assembly GCF_021461395.2). Lineage (NCBI taxonomy): Eukaryota > Metazoa > Arthropoda > Insecta > Orthoptera > Acrididae > Schistocerca > Schistocerca americana. The sequence goes on from NC_060119.1 coordinate 1,264,793,872, forward strand.
GAAATACTATCGATCACAGTACTGCTAAAGCAAGTTGCTAAACAGCCAAAGAGAACGAAGTAAATGTTCCAGAATTCGAATCAAGAACAGCTGCCAACATGAGTAATTTAGAAGTTGATATTCTCAGCGTAGTGTAGCAACTTAAATCACTTAAGAAAAGCTAGTCTTCCGGCCCAGACTGTATAAGAATTAGGTAGCTTTCGGAGTATGCTGATGCAGTAACCCCATTCTTAACAATCATTCACAACCGATTGCTCGACGAAACATCCGTACCCAAAGAGTGAGAAGTTGCACAGGTCACACCAATATTCAGGAAAGGCAATAGGAGTAAACCACTAAATCACAGGCCCATACAGTTAACGTCGATATCCAGCAGGATTCTGGAACATACACTGCGTTCGAACATCACGCATTAACTCGAAGAGAACTATCTATTGACGCACTGTCATCACGGATTTATGAAACATCGTTCTTGTGAAACACATCTAGCTCTTTACTCACACGAAGTGTTGAGTTTTACTGACAAGGAATTTCAAATTGATTCCGTATTTATAGATTACCAAAAGCCTTTCGACACTGTACTCACAAGTGATTTGTAATCAAATTCCATGCTTATGAAATGTCATCTCATTTATGCGACTGGATTCGCAACTTCCTCTCAGAGAGGTCGCGGTTCATAATAATTGACGGAGAGTCATCGAGTAAAACAGAAGTGATTTCTAGCGTTCCCAATGTATTGTTATAGCTCGTTCGCTGTTCCTTATCTATATAAACGATTTAGCAGACAGTCTGTGCAGCCGTCTTAGGTTGTCTGCAGATGATGCTGTCGTTTATCGTCTAGGAAAGCCATCAGAAGATCAAAACAAATTGCAAAACGATTTAGAAAAGATACCTATACGGTGCGAAAATTGGCAGTTGACCATGAATAATGAAAAGTGTGAGGTCACCAAAAGGAATCCGTTAAACTTCGGATACACTGATCTAAAGGACGTAAATTCAACTTTTGTACTTATGTGTTCCAGTAAAAAACAACTTAAATTGCAAAGAACAAATAGAAAATGTTGTGGGGAAGGTGAAACCGAAGACTGCGATTTATGGGCAGAACAGAAGATGCAGCAGATCTACTAAAGAGACTGCCTACAGTATTGTACAGTATACGGTCAGCGAAGGGGGGAGAAGGTTGTTACGTATGCTTCGTGACGACAGTGTGCAGCAGGTCGAGCGGTCAGGGTTTGAGAGTGGGCATCCAGGGCTGCCGTTAAATGACGGAACAGGAAATTAGGTACAATGAAGATAATATATTTGAGTGTATGGCATAAAAGGGGCGCGTCTAGGGTCCGAAGTTACCAGGTTTAGGTCGGTTTAGGAAGTCGAACAATTAGTTGAAATGGGCAACGGAAGGGGAAGCGGTTCATGTTATCTTATGTTGGTAAAGCAGAGCCAGAGGTTCTGCCTTCCGAAAATACGTCTGTTCTGCTCGAGGTCTGGATTACAAGAGAGAGAGAGAGAGGCAACTGTGTTCCGCATCGCAGAACACTCCAGCGTCCACACACGCGATCGGTATCCCGCGCACACTATTGGCTGAAACCAATGGCGTGAATTCGCCAGCAGTCTCAGCAGAGGTCTCAGGGCGTCTCCTGTCAGCAGCTTTAGCTGGACAGAACCGCCTCGGTTTTGAAAGACAGGCAACCTGTTTCACGTAGGCACAGCGTAAGTTGCTCTAGCAGTAAACCTGTAAAGATTTCACTGGGCCTTTGAAATAAACTTTTTAAACCAGTTCCCTAAAATATTCCTTGACTGGCTGCCACCATGTACACTGTGCTTGTCCGCCCTGCTTTGGAATACTGCTGGCGGTGTGGGAGCCTTACCAGATAGGATTAACGAAGTACATCGAGAAAGTTCAAAGGACAGTAGAACGTTTTGTATTATCGAGAAATAGGGGCGATAGTGTCACGGACGTGATACAAGATTTAGGGTGTACGTAATTAAAGCAAAGGCGTTTGTCGTTGCTGCGAGATCTTGTCACGGAATTTCAATCACCAGATTTCTCCTTCGAATGCGAAAATATTTTGTTGACACCGACCTCTATAGAGAGAAACGATCATCGTAATAAAATAAGGGGAATCAGAGTTCGCACAGAAAGATACAGGTGTTCGTTCTTTCTGTGCGCTCTTCGAGAGTAGAATAACAGAGAATTACTGTTAAGGTGGTTCGATGAACCCTCTGCCAGGCACTTGAGTGCGGTTTACAGAGTGTCCATGTAGGTGTAGATTCCCCGGGTGTGGTGCTCGGTCAATCGACGGAAGTCTGCAGTCGAGTGGGCCTCTAAACCTTGATGACGTGTTCCGGAGGCATACCTGAGGGTACTCAGCACGCTGTGACGATTGATGAATGGTATTTATTTTCGCGAAAGGCATTACAGAAGTTTCACCGACATGCTTGGATCCTACTGCATCTGGTGAGCATGAGCTTTGTTAAACTTTATACTTACTATTTTGAATTGCGGGCAAGCACAGCAAATGTCAACATTTTTATCAGGCGAAAACAACATCACTCTGGCTGTAGAAAGGTTTTTTATTAAAACCAAGACCGGTTTAATGGCAATTTAGGAGCATTCTCAGATGATATAAATTGTGCCCACACGATTATTTTACGCTATCTTCTAAACTCTCCGCGTTTTCACTTCACTGATAAATTAAATCCCACTAGAAGCGTTTGTCAAATTGATGAAAAAGGGATAAAGCATGTTATCAGCTGGAGGGATGCCCCATTTTTATCAATTTGAGAATCGATTCTAGCGAGTTTTAATTTATCAGTAACGTGAGGGAAGGGGAGAGTCTAAAGGACAGCGTAAAATAGTGTTGTAGGACGTGCTTTATTGCCGTCAAACCGGTATGGTTTTAATTTTAAAAAAATTCTACAGCCAGAGAGGTGTTTTTTGAATTCTTATAAAAAGATTAAACTTTATGTAGTTGCGAATGATTCGTCGAACAGTGATTGTTTTATAAGTCTCGTGGTCAGTCGATGGCAAGTAAAATAAAAATAACGGCATTAGATGCAATTGATGCGTTTTTATAGGTATTTCTATGCTGTGAGAACAACCTCGGTATTTTAGGTAAATGTTTTAAGATGTAGTTCTGCAGAAGCTCATGTGTTTTCTTTAAGGGCCACGGTCCAACTTTTGTTATGGTCCTTTGTGGTTTATCGTTTAGTATGAATAATCGTTTACTTCGCCATCCGTGTGACGAGTATTGTTTAGTTTGTGATTATTTTCGGCACGAATTTTCTTTTTCGATGCTAATCAATGTATTCTTCTTTGTGTAATCATTTACATTGTGTTGTTGTAAATCTCTTATGTTGAGATAAATTCGATCGCTAGTGTGTTTACCTCATGTAACTGAATCAGCGAGTTATACAGTCATGACCGAGCGAGGTGGCGCAGTGGTTATCATACTGGACTCGCATTCGGGAGGACGACGGTTGAAACCAACTTCCTGCCGTCCTCATTTAGACGTCGCGTGATTTCCCTAAATCGCTTCAGGCAAATGCCGGGATAGTTCCTGTGAAAGGGCACGGCCGACTGCCTTCCCCATCCTTCCCTAATCCAATGGGACCGATGACCTCGGTGTTTGGCCCCCTCCCCCAAATCAACCAAACACACACACACACTCATGTTTGAGAAGCCATTAATACAGAAAAGGAAATCGTTTGTTCATAACTGAAAATTTCTCCTGTTTATTAAATTAAAGAACTGTAGAGGTGCATCCAGAATGAGATTTTGGATCTGCAGTGGAGTATGATGAAACTTGCTGGCATATAATAAAGGTGTAATTTTGATGGTATTGACTTTGTTGTTCTTTTCACCTCGCACTGGAGATTATCTTTTAAAACTGTGCTAAATTTCCTTTGTTAATATCTCTGGGAATCGAGCAAAAGTCGTGAAAGAGCTTTTGTTCTGTACACTGGCAGCTTACCGCACCCTGCTGCATGAAAGGGCTCTAGCTACTGCTCTAACACTCGCCCACAAAACCGGCAAATGCCAGAGCAGAACTCCACTGCGGATGGCGGAAATGCACTTTCGGTTCTTGTGGACTACCCGTACTGGAAGAATAACTGGGCTGATCGCTCAGAATCACCAGCTACTGCCTTTAGAACGCTACCTCCGCCGCAGAGACAACACGACATACGATACACCCGCGAAGATTGTCGCTAAATTTCTTGATTTCACGAGTTCGCAAAACGCTGCATCAAATTAGTTAGCATTCAGGTCATTTCGCCATACAGGCTCAGCAGTCGCATGCCGGCAATTCAGAAGCCTTTCACCGCTCGCATCCGTCACTCCCCTGCGAAAATAGATTGTCATCTTGTGTCGTTTGTAGAGGAGATGCTCGTTTTCCAGTCCCGTGGTAGGATCTGCGAGCTGTTTCAAAGCAGCTGGGACGCGAGGTTAGAGGCGCCGTATCACGGATCGTGCTGCCTCTCCCGCCGGAGGTTCGAGTCCTCCCTCGAGCATGTGTTGTTCTTAGCGAAAGTTAGTTTAAGGTAGTTTAAGTAGTGTGCAAGTGTAGGGGCCGATGACCTCAACAGTCTGGTCCCTTAGGAATTCACACACTTGAATTTGAAAGTAGCTGGACTGCTACAGGGCACTAATTAGTGGTAGGCCTACAGACGAAATGAGTATTTCAACCTCGTCTCGCAGGTCAACGCGAGGCTGGCGACCCTTCTCTAGCATCATACGAGGGACTTCAAAATGTAACATATTAAGCTAGTTTGTCTGTGGCTCTTGATTATACTATAAGATACCTAACATAAGCAGCTGCCAACCACTAATTTAAAGACTTTTTATTTAACACATTTTATTGTTCCTTGCCATTAGCGGTTTCCAAATTACGTTCATTATCAGATGGCTCCATTACAGGATGAACTGTTAATACATTTTGGGAGTTTTGCGTGCTATGGTACTCTACTGGTATATATTCAAAATGGAAACGGAGACAAATAAAACCCGGAAATTGGGTAACAGCTGTTTATGACAAGTTCTTAGAGTGAACGTGTCCATCAAGAGAAACACGTGCCATGTGAAGAGGGCGTAAGTGTGAGCGGAACTCTGGTCGCGGCTGCGAGGGGCACATCGCCCGACGCTGCCTCAGCTCCGAGAAGGAAGGTTTTAGCCTCCACAACCAACGCGGGAGGTTTGGGGAAAGACCTGCCCACAACACTCAGGCTGGAAAGACTTCCCTCCGTCAGATAACGACTCTGACGTATACAGACACAGGAAGAGCACAAAGGCGTCAACTTGTTCCTGAATAAATCAGTCGGCAAGAGTATACTTCAGGATAGGAAAGGTGCCTGACTCCCACTCCGAAAGATAGACCCTACTTTTAATAACTTAGATTCCCCACAGTATAACAAGAGGAGCATCAGTTGGTAGCTTTTGAACATAGCGTGGCGTTTGTACTACATATTTTCCCAAGCTTATTACAATTTTGTTACTATTTTCTAATGCATAGTACAGGAAGACTTTCCAGCAGGAGGCTAGCCAATAGGTGGGATCACAAGGCAGTCGTTCCACATGTCCACACAGCATGAGCCGTATCGTGCTGGAATCCACAGGCAGCAGGAATTCTCCTGCAACGCTGGGCAACTTACTGTTTAAATATAAATATTCAGTTCCAACTCCGCTGATGGCGTTACTTGCACTGAGAACTTGTTAATAATAATTTCAATATCAGTCAATTCATCAGAATGCGCTAATTACAACTTTTAATTACTGTCAGTGTTTACTGATGGAAAGGATGGACCAATTACACAAGTGCGTCCTGAGGGGACAGGCGTTAAAGTGCTAAGATACCTCACTGCCAGTCTACGTTCGTTTCCGAGGGGGTAATAAATTATTCCGTGTAGATAAAATGATCTCATGTAAAGACGGAACAGTTTGTTGAGAAACAGCTTCGGACGACGTACTTGTGCGCCGCACAGTTAATCCAGACGATAGGTTTTCGAGGTGTCAACACCCGAACTAGTGTGTGAAATGCAACTCAGCTGGATTAATTGATAAGTTGCCCCGGAAAACATATTTGTGCGATCTCATGTGGAGTTTAAGACCCTGCGATGCATTTCGTGACTTTTGTTGTGCTCGGGAACTAATGATCAATGACCGGTAATCTTTTTGTGAATATTAGTGATAGACTGACTCTAGAACTAGTTTTACTAATTTTGCGACTGGACAAATAAAATAAAATTAGTTGGCATCCTGCCATTTTAATTTTCTCTTTATGCTTATGATTTAAACCTACCCACTTGCCACATTATAAAGTACACAGGCGTTAGAGCTCGCGACCGTCGGAGAAGAAGCCAATTGGGCAACATGCACGAGAAGCGAGGTGATCAAATTAACTACAGTTCAGTTACGTAAAGAGAGTGGGGGCGGAGGGGGGGGGGGGGGGGTTCGCGCTGAGCTTTCATATGGAAATCACACGCAGCATCATTGTGCTCAATGTACATACTGTGGCGGACGATTTTTCGAACGCACGTTCCTCTGTCTGCTGTCGTAGTGTTAGGACAGGGCTGAGCCAGAGCCGCGAGACAAAAGCAGAGCTCCTGGGAGATGGCGGCGCCCGCGTTGTCCGGGGTCCGGCGATCGCTCCCCTCGTCACCGATTTATCCGTGGCCCGCCGACGGCTGCAGGCGCCGCCATTTGTCAGCGGCAGAGCGTCGGCGTCGGCGTCTGCTGCTCTGCGGCTGCGGTCGGCACCGCTGATGGATGGTGCCGTGGCGGGGGGGAAGTTGGGGCCGCGGGAGGGTCGGCAGTGGAGGGCGCGGCTTGACGAGCGACGGCAGAACCGGGCCCGGGTACACCTGCCGGCACTCGCTCCGCACCCAACTACACACTCGCTGTCACAACATTCTGCCCTCCTTTCTCTCAAGCGTTCTCGCATATATGGTGACACAATAGTCCTTTAAAATTTGAAAATTCAATATTTCACGGGGTAATGCAGGTGGAGAGGTAAAAGTTGAGACACATGATTGAAGTGACGAGGGTTCTATCAAAATGTAAGAGAAATGCACACAATGACAAACATATGGCGCTTTCAGAATGAAATTTTCACTCTGCAGCGGAGGGTGCGATGATATGAAACTTACTGGTAGATTAAAACTGTGTGCCGAACCGTGACTCTAACTCGGGACCTTTGCTGGTAGAGCACAGGCAAAGGTCCCGAGTTCGAGTCTCGGTCCGGCACACAGTTTAAATCTGCCAGGAAGTTTCATATGGCGCTTTATATGACACAAAAGCTACTATTAGCGTAAAAACAGATTTTTGACAAAGGAAATGTTCTTTATATCAAATGCTCAAAATGCCGGCCATCATTCATCAACAGTACTTGTAGTCGAGGGACAAAACTGTGAACAGCACAGTACAGCATATCAGTAGATTTAGTGAGAAACTGCCGTCCGACGTCGTGTTTCAGCATCACTAATGAGGTTGGAGGAACGCGGTACACTTACGGCTTCGGGTAGCCGCACAACCAGTAATGACACTGATTGAGGTCTGGGGACCAGAGAGGACAAGCACGACGGCAGTGGGGGCTCCATATGCGATCCTCACCAGACGATGTGTACACAGGAGGTCTGTATGGGTGGAGCGCAGTCCTGCACAACAGTCGTGCCTTCCAGCAGGTGTTTATCAGCCGTGCTAAGGACAATGCGATTCTGTAACGTATCGGCGTACCTCGCACCCGTCTCGCTGACAGTTTGAAAAACAACACTCCGCTGTACAGCGCAATCTGTTGGCCGATTTTTGCACTCTTTTTTTAATTTCAATGAAACCCCATCTCATTTTACGAGTGTATGTCAGGTTTTACGGGTCTAGCAACAGTATTCCGTGAATTAGTGCATTTTCAAATGTTAACATACACTCAAGGATGTCCCGCTACACCCCATTCTAAATTGTAAAATTTTGTAATCACACTATGAATACATTGTGAGTATATATAAACTTGCCTCAAATGGTTCAAATGGCTCTCAGCACTATGGGACTTAACATCTGAGGTCATCAGCCCCCAGAACTTAGAACTACATAAACCTATCTAACCTAACGGCATCACACACACCCATGCCCGAGACAGGATTCGAACCTGCGACCGTAGCGGTCGCGCGGTTCCAGACTGTACCGTCTAGAACCGCTCGGCCACCTCGGCTGGCTAAACTTGCCTCAGATTACAACTAAATGACCCTTACGTTACTACAACCGATATATATTGGTCACGAGAGTATCTGCATCTCTATTGATATTTAAAACAAGTCTAATTTTTCTTCAGTCTCAGTTTCACTTCTTTAATTAGGTGAAGTGTTTCGATCTCTCTGGCCCATCTTCAGGTCTAAACAGTACTGTGATATGACGTTCTGACACAGACAGGACGAGTTGCTGACGCCCTATTTAGTTCTGAAGATCATCCACAGAGATCGAAACATGTAACGTAATTAAGAACGTGCGACCGAGACTGAAGAATAGATGAGCATCTTTTTAGATCCTCATCTTGATTTAAAATTCAGTCTGAGACAAAGTCATTCTACTCTCAATTTATTATATGACTTTGTTCCCTCTGTTCCGTCACTGATGAGAAGTTGAAATATAAATTGTAAATACGAGTACATTTAGATTGTGAACAGCTTATTAAATTATGGCATGTAAATTTTTATCTGCTGTGGTCTTGAAGAGTATCTTTGTACGTGCAAAGTAGAGACTGTAGGTAAAACCTTCGAACTACTTCTCCAATGTAAGTTTCGACCCTCTAATGGGGTCTTGTTCTGGACCTTTCTGGCGCCCCTGACTGGCTGGACATCCACGAGAGTTAATGGTGACCCAGCTGAAGGGGCGAAAAGTAGACTATTACAGAAGAAGTCGTACATGCAGCGGCCCAAGAAGTCAGAATATCATATCTTCAACGACAACTGCCACGAAAGCATGCGGACTTAGATGAAGTGGAGACTGTCCATGTGTACACTTACTGACGGAACAACAACTGTCTAATGTCGCAGGGCAGGCCGAACGAAGAAAGCGCCATGAAGGCGAGTTCATCGTCCTGGAAACTTTTCTGGTAAGAAGCTGCTAAGAAAGATGGGTCGTTTCTCTGCCAGGAAATTTCGTAACACGTTGATGCGCCAAATTTTTCTGGTAATCTTCTGAACGCAGTACAGCTTGGCATGGATTGGAGCAGACGTTGCTAGTTTTCCCGAGTTATGTGCCAGCAGACAGCTCAGGCATCTCCCGTAAATTATGGTCCGGTGGTTCGTGGGCGGGGAACTGGCGCCCGATAGCGCCTCAGGTGCCTCCGCATCGCGTTCAACTCAGACGTATTCCGCGGCCAAGACATCAACGTGCAATCACTATCCTGCTCCTACACACACTGTAGCATGATACAACCATCGCCGTCGGGAAAAAGATCAAGCATGATGGTATGCAGGTGGACCGCCATAATGTTCACAGGGCCGACATATATCAAGGTGCCTTAGGTTGCTGCCACACGTCCCAAGCGAATGTCCTCCATTGCATAATAATGCCGCCACCGGCACCTCTCCGTGAAGCGGTGCACATTCAGAGCAGTCGGTCGCCTGGATGATGGCGTATCAGGACACAAATATCGAGCTACTGTAACATAAAATGTAGTTCATCCGAATAGTTGACAAGTTTCCTTTGATCAGTGGTCCAGTCTGGATGATTCTGGGTCCACTGCAATCGTATTTCACGATGTCGCTGGATCAAGATGGGGTCATGTATGGTTCGTCTGCTGCAGAGCGTCATGTTCGACAATGTGCACTGGGCGGCGTTCTCAAACACATTTCTGCCTACACGAACATTTTACTTTGTCGTCAGATCTGCCACAGACCGCCGTCCATCCTGGTTTACAGAGCGAGGACGGCTGTGACGAGTCGTAGAATTCTAACATTTTGTCGCCTACTCTTGGTTTCACCATCCGAACAACTTTCCAGAGATTCTCACAACAGCAAGCGAACAGCCGAAAAGCTTCACTGTCTGCGAGAAACAAGGCAACATCTATCTACACTTTGTCTCATATGTCCGTGCATTTCCCTCTTTGGATCCAGTATCGTCGCTAGAACGATTCCCTGCTCCGCTAACACAGGGCTAGTCAAGAGGAAAGGTGCACGTTTTAAGGAGTGACAGTACTGGTGGTTCTGAACAAGAGACTTCATTTTGACATATGCCCTATTCCGAATGGTTTCCAAGGCAGAATACATTCAATGTACACTGTTATTTATCTTCTGTAATATTCAAACACTGTAACTGTTTATTACGCACATAGTATAGACGAAGTTCAGACGAACAATTTGATACAGCACACTTGTGGTCTATTAAGTTGGTGAACTACCTCAAATTGGCCTACAAAAACTACCTACGCTAGAGCGCATGCGCGCCGCACGAGATTTACTATGTTCTGGCGCTCATTTCGAGCACTACTAGCCCTAGAAAAAAAAATGAATAGGGTCTTTTCTGCAGGAAATTTAATGTAGTTTAATTTTGTACTGAAACAGTGTCGCTGGAGGATGTGGTTTCGAGTTATTCAAGAAAACGTACAAAAGTGGTATTAAATGTGTTCTACCATGTCAACCATTCAGAATACGGCATATGCCCCTAGGAAGTTTGCTATTCACAATCACTACTATTGTCGCACCTCAAAGCACGTAACTTTCCTCCCGACTCACCCTGTTTACTGTCCTTACCCTGTCACGTGGATCAAAGCGACGGTGGCGCTGACCTGCGGCGCCTGGTGGGCCTTGACTGTGAGGTGGTCCCTGGACGCAGCCGCCGAGTTGCAGCCGAGACTCGCGACTTGTGGAGTCGGGCACACCCCGGGGACCGCTGCCGCTTGTTTATCCTGCGCACCGAACACCCAGGCTGCCCTTTCGCTACGTAACTTAGCCTCCCGAGGCAGCACAGCGAAAAGGCCAACTCCTTTCCCGTTCCGTTCACGTAAGGAGCTCAAACAGATCGGTACACGTCCAAAGGCAGCGTGTCGTGTTTAATTCACCGCGATTCGCGTACAGAAACAACGCTTATTGTAGCGTCACCACGAAAGTAAGCGTATCAAGGTCACGTCCCTTACGTAACAGCCTTGCAAATATGTGATGGTTTCAAATATAAATAAAAATCCCAAAAAAAGTCAGATGCAGGTATGTTTTCTCTAGAATATGATGGACTTCTTTTCAAAGGAAGTTCATAGCTATTCGTTGAATGAGAAGTAATAAGTAATGCGCCAAAGATTCAGTTTCTTGCTTCAACCTGTAGAAAAAGCTAGAAACACAAACATGTGTCAAATATAAAGTAATCTTGGAGCTTTCTCAAATATTACACTAACATATTTTATTGTGTAAAGTGAAATAAGACGGATGAAATTATTGTAGATGACTACAATGTCTGTCTGTCCAGCTACTTTAATAAAAGACATTTTTACGTACAGATATACGTAGTGATTCAGTTAGTGTGTCAGCCCAACCACAGTGGAAATGTGTGATTAGTATCGATTTATATTAGTACTTTCTCCATTACTCCGCTTTTTGCTTTATGCGTCACGTTGGAGCGCGCTATCCACCTGGCACGTCAGTTTTGTATAACAATAACTTCCACATAAGACAGTAATCGGGTTCAAGTAATTACTCAGAAAATAATAACTGGATTTTGAAGAGTGCAGTGTCATTGGATTCATCTTTTGTAAACCTAGAATACTAGAAGCAGAAATCACTATAGCTTCATTTGCACAAAAAAAAAAAAAAAAAAGAAATTATATCGATATTTCTGTAATTAATATACCTATGAAAACAGAGTATAAGTCTTTTAATGAGAATTTTCTCACAAGTCATTTGGCTGAAAACAGAATTGCGATGCCTTAAACCCTTCCAGGCACATGTGATGTGAACAGGTGAACAGATCGTGCATACACCATAAAACTCAAAAACTCTGTCCTGCTGCGACTCGTTTCTACGGTTTACGTCGTTAGCTCGCGGACTTTAAACATTAAAGTGGTCTATACCACATGTCCACCACTGGAGACGTATTTTAAGTATGTATATACGAAAACACTGTACACGAAGTTGGACCTGGTGCATGACGCAACGTCTTCCAGTACACAAACATAAGCTTTTAAGTCAACTAGACAATGGTGTAAGTTTCGATACCAGTTTCATTGTAATACACGTTTTAGCAGTTTTACTGTGGTATACACAGCTTAAACCGGAGCTCCACCAACAAACTTTCAGAGGTGGCAATATGGACCAAACCATGCAAATAAAGTCTAGTAAACATGTGCTCTGAAATGCATACCTTAAGAGCTATGAGTATCTGTTCATTTTCGCTAGGGATCTGAAATGGATACCTAAAGAGCTACGAGTATACTTGTTGACTTTCACTGTTGCGAAACGCGTATCTTCTACTGCAAGCTCGTTGTTATATATGTTTTGGGAGGTGTTAATATGGACAGAAATAACAGGGACAAAATGTTCAGCAAATATGGTTTTTAAAGTGTACTTGTTCAGTAGAAGAGATGTGTTTCACCTTTAGTGAAGACGAATAAGTACTCATATCTCTCAGCGCAACCACTTTATAGCCCATGTTTACTGGACTTTGTTCTTGATTTGGTCTATACTGCCACCTCTGACAGTTTTTCGGTGGAATTCTGGTTGACCGTAAATAAAAATGAAAAATGTACTGGGTGATAATTTTGTGTTCCATTCAGAGCCTTAGAAACATCCAACGATAAACTTGCTGAGGAAACTATGAAATTAATAAGGGTTGCGAATAACTCTTCTTTACGGTGCCTTGCTATGGGTGGTTGTAATTAAAAGTACAGCTACCTGCAGACGTCCATGTTGGCTGTAATTATCGCATGGCAGCGGAAGTTGTTAGATATGCTACCGGATTAATGCGGAACCGATTTACGTTGGAAAAAAATTAGTTCCGTATTTGACCACTAGGTGCAAATCTGGAGTTGTGAATGCAAAATAGACGTGTAGAAACGTTTCTGCGTGTAATGCGGAATGGAATGTTGGCAGAAAAGGTAAACAAGTGAGAAATGCATAATGCTGATTTAATTAGTAAGTGGTGCTTGCAGTATTTGTTCGTTATCAGCACCTAAGACGTCGATGAAATGTTGTAAGCGCCAGATTTGCACCTTGTGGCCAAAATTGAAGCTATTTTTTTTTTTCCAGCGTACATCGGCTCTGCATTAACGCGTTATCGTCTACTGCCATATGATAAATACAACCCACACGGAACCTCGGTGAGTAGTTGCACTTTACATGTAACTATACAGTACAACGAAAGCGAATTACTGGAGAGATGTTTGGTGCGCGGACTCGATGGCTTGCTGAAAGAAAACACTGAATACCCTGAAACTTGCAAAGCTAAAGAGTGAGTCAGGAGGCAAGATTCTTGCTTTGAGGGATGATAGTATTGGTGACTCTCAACAAAAAAACTTTGAAGAAACATGTGCCCTTATAGGGCAGAAGGAAAGTCAGCATCGGCAATAATATCAATCGTCAGCTAACAGTGCAGCCATAATCAGTGCGTTACAGGCAGTCATGTAGACTCAGCGTAATTATACAACGCATTTTCCAACATAACTTCTTGTACTAGCATTTTTCTGCGGGGATATCAAACAAACAGAAGACCAATGACGTATTCTTTTTATTTCTAGATGATAATTGAAACATTATGGCTGTCCCTCGACAGTGAGGGTACTATGATTACATCTCTTCGCCCCAGAGACAACTACTGTCCTGGGCGATGGGGGGATGCTAGTAGATGGAATTAGTTGCTGTTTAATTAAAGTGACCGAAACACTAATGGATGTGAAACAGCTACATCGAACTCCGAGAGGTTCCAGAACCTGAAGAACGTGGCCGAGTGCTGTCGATGTAGCAAGCTGGGCAGTCCTGCAGCGCGGCTGCCCCTGCAGCTAGGCTGTCCCGCGATGCGCCGCGCTCGATACAGCACGAGAGCTCGCTGTGTGGAGTCCGGCACGTGCGGCCGGTCTGTGTCGGAGCATTGGGACAGGTACTGCCTCTGTACGACTGGCAGGCGCCCGGTACTTCCAAACAAGTGACCAGTCTCCGATGCTTTCCCTCACCTGTGCTAATCTTTTCATCTCTGCCGTGTCCCCCAGAAGATACGCTACATAGCCTACTTAGAAGAAGGCAAAGCTGCCTAACTACTCAGGCGCAACACAGGTTAATAACTAGAGAGGGTACACGTGGCACAGAATATGTTACGCATCCGACTTGTATCACACAAACAGTTCCCAAGTGGACGTCCATTCGTCAAATGTGAATACAAACAGACACAAGGCTCTACAGAAGAGGCAGTATCTCGAGGCAATAGCAGGACAGCGTTTCTGTGAGTATCTCAGGGCACCAGTCACCAAGAAGACCCACCCTTTACGTTATACTACTGACGTTATCGTTGATTGTACCCAGTGATGTGGCGTAGTGTTTGGCACACTAGGTTTCCCGTTATTTCCCTTAATCACCGCAGAAAAGTGCTGAGATGGTTTCTCTGAAAGGGTGCAGTCCATTTCCTCCCCATTCTTAAATAATCAAGCCGAGCTTGTATTCTGCCTCTAATGGCCTCGCTGTTGATTGGATGTTAAATCTTCTTTTCTTTCTTTCGTTCGCTGGATCTATGGACTATACCAGAGTCTGAAGACAGATCAGTCCAATATTGAGAACATTGCAACAAAATACCACACGCGATCTTCATACTCTAGTTAAGTACTATAGAACTACCAATAAGTCATTGTAATTGTTGCCATCTATTTTTTGCCATATCTGTCGTTGACCCAGTGGCGAATCAGTATAGTAACTAAGCGCAAGCAAGCTATCTCATAATTGTGGTAGCGCCCAAAGGTTGTGGCGCCACACCAGAGTCGGCAACACACATCACTACACACACACTGGCGATTTCCAGTTGCAACCCGCAACGCGACGAACGGCAGAAACTGAAGATGGCACGCCCTCTCTCCGAGCACAGCGGCGGCCCCCCACAAATTTACACTTCCACTCATTCTTAAAGCTGTCAGGGGTTCAGAAAGCAGTTCATTACGCATCAACAAAAAGTTTTAATCATTCGCCCAATAACATACGAAGATTGCCCAGGAAGTAATGCACTGCATATTTTTTTATCAACCGAAAACAATGCTACGAATGCGAAACGTTACGTACGTGTTATTTGAAGTCTCCTGAGGGAGGGCTCCAAGTTTCCGTCACTTCCGACAGGCAACGTAGCCACAGGACAGCTTCAAAATGGCGTCTGTGCGTGATGCACGTCACAAGCAACGTGGCGTCGTTGAATTTCTCACTGCAGAGAAAGGAACTGTGGGGAATATTCACAAGCGCTTGTTCGAAGCCTATAGAGCATACGACCATTTCACGAGTGTACCGTGAATATCATAAATCCGGTAAAACAGCCAAACTCCGACATCGCTGACGCCGAAAATGTTCCTCCGAGAACGGGACCAACCACGACTGAAGAAGTGCAACCCCTCCGCAGATTGCAGCAGATTTCAATGCTGGGCCATCAACAAGTGTCAGCGTGCGAACCATTCAACGAAACGTCATCGATACGGGAGTTCGCAGCCGAGGGCCTACCCGTGTACCCTTGACGACTGCGCGACATAAAACTTTACGCCTCGCCTGGGCCCGTCACCACCGACACTGGACTGTTGATGACTGGAAAGATGTTGCCTGGTCGGACGAGCGTCGTTTCAAATTGTATCGAGAGGATGGACGTGTACGGTATGGAGACAACCTCATGAATCCATGGACCCTGCATGTCAGCAGGGGACTGTTCAAGCTGGTGGAGGCTCTGTAATTGCTTGGGGTGTATGCAGTTGGAGTGATATGGACCCCTGATACGTCTAGACACGTACGTAAGCATCATGGCTGATCACCTGCATCCATTCATGTCCATAGTGCATTCCGACGGACTTGGGCATTTCCAGCAGGACAATGCGACACCCCACATGTCCATAATTGCTACAGAGTGGCTCCAGGAACACTCTTCGGAGCTTAAACACTTCCGCTGGCCACCAAACTCCCCAGAAATGCACATTATTGAGCACGTCTGCGATGCCTTGCAACGTGCTGTTCAGAAGAGATCTTCACCCCCTCATACTCTCACGGATTTATGGACAGCCCTGCAGGATCCACGGTGTCTATTCCCTCCAGCACTACTTCAAAAATTAGTCTAGTCCATGCCACGTCGTGTTGTGGCACTTCTGCGTACTCGCGGGACCCTATACGATATTAGGCAGGTGCACCAGTTTCTTTGGCTCTTCAGTCTATATGCCACTATGGTACATTAAGGTTCGCTGTTTTATGAAGAGTGAACCGATCTGAATATCTTGATTGCGTATTGAGGAGAATTTTGTACTGCGTATTATTCGATTGAGTAGTTTTTCTGGTACCTACAGGAATTAGATCGGTCACAGAAAAATCAGCGGAGCAGACATCCACGTACCAGACGGACAGCCCCACGCAAGCACCGGTTCTCATGCTCAGGAGCTGCCGACAGCCGTCCCTTCTTCCCAGCCGGCAATCCTTTTAATGCGATCGCGGCGAAAAAACCCAGCCCGTAATTCCGGCCTCCGCAGCTGCAGCCGTCCATTAGCAAATTACCTGCTGCTCCGCACAGTTGCCGCGTTATTAAATTCCTCCTGTAGCCGGCAGGGCCGTATCCCGAGTGAGGAGCGCACAATTGAATTATTGTGCTCACAGGCCGGCCCGATGATTTCGGAAGTACCACTGTGCCCGCGGCCGCTTGATAAACACTGCCAAACCGCCCTTGGCTCGCGACTTGGTGCGCCCGGCCAGCGGTGTGTTCGGAGGGCAGTTCAGCGTTGGCTGGTGGAATGCGCAAAACGGTAGAGCTGATCCCACACTGTAAATGGAAATGTGCACAACCAAGGAGATCCTCAAATCAAAACCAAGCGAGGACAGTTTGCAATGAACAAGCTCTGTTGTTAGTCTCAGATCGAGAAACACCGTACACAGTGTACTACGTTAGTTTGAGTCTGGTGGATTTTATTAGACTAACCAGCTTTAGAAGCTATCAAACGTCAATTTGGTTTCCCATCTACATAAATTTCATTTTCATTGAAACATTTACAATGATTATAAAATAAAACGATAAGGTGCACTGGTTGCATATAAGTAATGAATCAATCAACTACGTTTCCACAAAACCTCTAAATGTTTTGTAGTTTCCCTTTGCGTATCTTACTCAGAAATAAAAAAAATACGCCAGTACTACAAAGAAAAGAATAAAATGCTCACCGTCTATCATGTGTCAGTTACTTGAATATGTTCGTGCATTTCAAATGCAAACAGTGTGCTAGTCAAAAACGATTTGCGTTGCTCCCAACAGAGAACATTCTGGGAGGCAGCAGCTGGATGGTTGAACTAGGACAAGCATCCGCTGGCGTTCGGCAATTGATAGCCATCACTTGCATTAGTTACTAGTTTTTCGCAGTCTTCTAGGAGATGCTGAGAGTTCTCACTTAGCGTCTAGCACCAAAGCGTTCCGCGCTCGGGGAATCTCTCCTTCCAGCATGCTGCTATATTTTTTCTACTTACAAGGGGAGGCCGCCAATTGTGAAATTCAGATTCGATTCATACTGCGCATAATAAAAGCTCATGGCCAGAGGTGTAATGTGGCAAAGCACCAAGATGCACTTCTCAGCCGCTGTCGAGAAAATCGACAGTTAAAAGAAACCGTTGCGGTGAAATACTCTCTACGATTAATAGTTTTCCACAGCGTGATAGCGCAGCGGTAAGCGCTGGGGTTCGTAATCCGAAGGTCGAATAAATTGCTTATGCATTTTGGTGAAGGCGGATCGCTCTCCAATTGTACCGCCTCCATTTTTCAGTTTGTTTAACAGGGTGTACCAAAGCTCTCACGTCCGCACTGATTTTCGACGATGTTATAAGTTGCGCTAGGGACCGCATCAACCTTCTTTCGAAGTTAGCAGGCATCTACGCTGTTATACGGCGGCTCATTTCGGCCCATTCAACATCTGTCCTTCAAGTGTAACGAGCGAGTAACGGAGTTTATATTTCATACCTGCCACAGCAAGTTTGTGTTGGTGGGGTCTCTATTCTAATTCGAACGTTTGACTTACGCTATACGTATTCGTTTCTACGTCTTCCGTTAACTATACGTGGTTAACATAATGAAGACAATTAATAACATTTGTGAAATGCAACTTTGTTTGCGGAAAACATAATGATGTTCGAAGTCGCCAGTTTTTCCACGACAAACGACTTTCAAGAACTTATTATATGCATAATTGTTGCAACTGATTGCCGGGAATATATATATATATATACGAATTACAAAAAACAAAAACTAAAAAAAAGAAGTTGCATGGAGCGAGATTCGATCCGGCGACCTTCAGATTACGAACCCGAGCGCTTACCGCTGCACCACCACGCTGTAGAAAATTACTAATCGTAGAGAGTATTTCACCGCAACGGTTTCTTTTAACTGTCGATTTTCTCGACAACGGCTGAGAAGTGCATTGCCACGTTACACCTCTGGCCATGAGCTTTTATCATGCGCAGTATGAATCGAATCTGAATTTCACAATTGGCGGCCTCCCCTTGTTAGTTCCTTACATCTGGCGAACGTCTTCGTCTCACTGATCAAATAATTTGTTATAGCAGATTCTGCAGGCTAACGACTTGCTGGGTACCTATCGGGTCCGTCCAGACACTAAACTGGCTCTCCACACTTCCAGCAGTTTCACTGAAGAAATGTTTTCTCTTGTTCCCATTTGGTTTAGGGTCCCCTTGGGCAGAAACATTACAGGTTGTGTAGTTAACAGTGACCATCTCGCATAGTGACCACACTTCTCCGTCGACGAGTAAGCAACTATCCACACAACCGTCAATTGGGTGGTATCTGTTCCCACCCAGAGACACACTGGTTATCGCACATAGGTTTCTCACTTCAGTGTTAAATCTGAACAGCAGTCAGCGTATTGGCATCACTGAAACTCACCAAAGCTAAAAAAATTCGATCACAGTCGTCACTAAAAAGGTCGGCAGTTGTGTTTTACGATCCACCAAAAAGTTCTGCCGATGGTGGATTCAGTGGCCACGGAACATGGAATACATCTGAGTTCTACAGACAGCCACTTTTTAAAGTGCCACATTCCATCTAGAAATGCAAATCTGCGACTGGATTTATCTTAAGTCGCGAAAAGAAACGACCACACATCACAGCTCTCAGTTTCCTAAATTATACAGCTGATCTCACTCCTCTTTACTATCGACAGTCCACAGACCCCATTGTGCCATCTCAATTTTCAGAAAGCAAGCAGTGAGCTGCAGTTGTAGATTGCCATAATCTCAGGACGCAGCCTCCTATGCACAGGGTTTAACAAACGGAATGATACGCAGTTCTTAAACTGCTTCGGGAATCCGCACCTGTCTCTGTATTAGCACGCCACCTTCGGTGTGTGACGAACGATTCTTCTCTTATAATTATCATCTTCCTCCCTCCCTGTTCCGTTACCAAATGATGAGGGGGAAGCAAAACAAGTCCCTTTAGCCAAAAATACTGATTTTTATTTTAATACACGACGCATTTCGAACACTGGAAGCTCATCTTCAGATGCTTCATCGCACTACCACATTTTGAAAACAGATTATCACTGGTCCTGTTAAGAGTACGTATGTACACTACTGCCTATTAAAATTGCTACACCAAGAAGAAATGCAGATGATAAACGGGTATTCATTGGACAAATATATTATACTAGAACTGACATCTGATTACATTTTCACGCAATTTGGGTGCATAGATCCTGAGAAATCAGTATACAAAACAGCCACCTATGGCCGTAATAACGGCCTTGATACGCCTGGGCATTGAGTCAAACAGAGCTTGGATGGCGTGTACAGTTACAGCTGCCCATGCAGCTTCAACACGATACCACAGTTCATCAAGAGTAGTGGCTGGCGTATTGTGACGAGCCAGTTGCTCGGCCACCACTGACCAGACGTTTTCAATTGCTGAGAGATCTGGAGAATGTGCTGGCCAGGGCAGCAGTCGAACATTTTCTGTATCCAGAAAGGCCCGCACAGGACCTGCAACATGCGGTCGTGCATTACCCTGCTGAAATGTAGGGGTTTCGCAAGGATCGAATGAAGGGTAGAGCCACGGGTAGTAACACATCTGAAATGTAACGTCCATTGTTAAAAGTGTCGTCAATGAGAACAAGAGGTGACGGAAACGTGTAACCAATGGCACCCCATACCATCACGCCGGGTGATACGCCAGTATGGCGATGACGAATACATGCTTCCAAAGTGCGTTCACAGCGATGTCATCAAACACGGATGCGACCATCTTGATGCTGTAAACATAACCTGGATTCATCCGAAAAAATGACGTTTTGCCATTCGTGCACCCAGTTTCGTCGTTGAGTACACCATCGCAGGTGCTCCTGTCCGTGATGCAGCGTCAAGGGTAACCGCAGCCATGGTCTCCGAGCTGATAGTCCATGCTGCTGCAAACGTCGTCGGCCTGTTGATGCAGATGGTTGTTGTCTTGCAAACGTCCCCATCTGTTGAGTCAGGGATCGAGACGTGGCTGCACGATCTGTTACAGCCATGCGGATAAGATGCCTGTCATCTCGACTGCTAGTGATATGAGGCCGTCGGGATCCAGCACGGCGTTCGGTATTACTCTCCTGAACCCACCGATTCTATTTTCTGCTAACAGTCATTGAATCTCGACCAACGCGAGCAGCAATTTCGCGATACGATAAAACGCAATCGCGATAGCTAGAATCCGACCTTTATCAAAGTCGGAAACGTAATGGTACGCAATTCTCCTCCTTACACGAGGCATCGCAACAACGTTTCACCAGGCAACGCCGGTCAACTACTGTTCGTGTATTAGAAATCGGTTGGAAACTTTCCTCATCTCAGCACGTTGCAGGTGTCGCCACCGGCGCCAAACTTGTGTGAATGCTCTGAAAAGCTAATCATTTGCATATCACAGCATCTTCTTCCTGTCGGTTAAATTTCGTGTCTGTAGCACCTCATCTTCGTGGTGTAGCAATTTTAATGGCCAGTAGTGTATATTATGAGGAGTTGTGATTACGAGACTTAGCCGAAAAACGAAAAACAACTCAATGGCTACAGCAGTAGTTATAAAATTTTTAGTCATAGTACTGTAAACTATATTAAAGCGAGTCAGGAATATTCAAATGTAAGACATTACGTTTCGACAGATACACAGCCTTCGCTATTTCTAAGAAGACAGAAATTTACTACATTATTTATGCAGTGCGTGAATGGAATATTCAAAATAATGTGTTTCTATATACATCAAATGTACCCCTAGGCTGTAAAATGGTTAAAAGATAAAATTTTGCTTCTTCAGGAAAAAAATACCATTTTGAAATTGTTAAAAAATATGGGTTTTAAACTCAATTTTTTCATTTAATATCTTTCGCTGTTAAACAGTACTTCTAGTTGATCACGTACTCCGATAAATTGAGTGCCTCTCTACTATTGGTTCCCAGATAACACCAGAGAAAAGTCGAACTCTTTTCGGTATGGTAATAGCTGGTTCACATGTCTGTAGTTCAGTAAGTGGTGGCACGCCTCATTAAGACACATCTAGACACATATTTAATGGATAAAACATGACCATACAGGCTGATTCAGGCTCCCCTAACGGTATCGTTTTATGCAGCCCGCACTAGCGTTTATCAGGAACGGTAACAAGACAGATGACTGCTACGTAATCGACAGAAGTTCCCACTATGGCCTTCGGGCTACTGTTAGCAAACGGCATCAAGCTGTTAAAAACACAAGAGAGGTTTGCCCATCAGTTACAAGGTATTTTTGGATCAAGATATACCTTACTTCTGCCATACTTATCCAAGCGCCTCCAATCTTTCTTTGTGTATTTACCGTTGTAGTCATAAAGGTTTCGGATGCCTCTGTAAGTTTGTTCCGTTTATAGTACTTGATCTTTCGTAAATGTTTCAAATATTTTGCCTTATAAAGTGTGTTTTACCATCGTAAACCACTAAATTAACAGACGACATGGAAAAGGGAAATGTAGAAGTAACAACTTGTCCATGTATAACCAAATGAAAACTTTAATAGAGGGTGATTCAACTGTCCCTACCGACGTCGTTTTAAGCAACCCCACATAACAGAACAATGTTGTTGTCCAGTTCGCTCTGGAGATGTCAAAATGTTGCGGAACAACTGATGAAATATACGAAAGCATCTTAGATCTACTGTTAAAACTCTGTTTATGAGACTACTTTAGCACATTAACACGGCGAGCCATATATTAATCTTGTCGTTGTGTTATATGTCGGAAAACCCTTACTTCCATGGTTCCCATTTTGATATCTCCTGCTAATGTCGTTGTTTCCACAGATAAAACACTTTTAGCAGGCAACGTTTCTGAGCCATTTACAAAAGGTTAATTACTGTAACCGGAATAAACTTACGAAGACATCCAAAACCCTTATGACTACACCACTAATTACACAAAGGAAGACTGGAGACACCTGGCTAAGTAAGGAAAAAGTGAAGTACATCTTGGTCCAAAAATACTGTGTGACTCTTGGCCAATCGTCACTTGTATTTTTTACAGTAACATCTCGTTTGCTAACAGTTGCCAAAAGCTCTGAGATGGAAGCTCGTGGCTTTAGTCTGCCTGTGTGTTAGTTGTGTGTGCCACCATTTACCGAACTACAGACATAACAGCCAGCCGTTACCTTACCGCAACGTGTTCAACTTTTGTCTGGTGTTGTCTGCGAACAGATACTGGCGACGCACGCCATTTATCCGCCCGCGTGATCTTTTAGCTCTACCAACACTATCCTTAAATGCAGTCATAAAACAAATCGATTTTCTGGAATTTCTTCCCAGGTTTTCCCTCCTAAAACCGATGTGCCATCTGCCACCATATCCAGACAATGGGCCAGAGCGTATGTCCGATCACTGTCTGCCTAGGGCTGTAACGGTAACGACGCTTGCGTTGTTGCACTGCTTGTGCGTTCCTGACGAATCGTTGCCCGGAAAATTTACAAATCTGCGGAGGGCTGAATACAACAGCACTAAAAACCTTTTAATATGTCATTTCTTTATCTGGTGACGTCATAGTTACGACTGAGTACAGTGAACATATGGATATGGATGTGCGACTTTGGGCATACTTTAGCCCTGCCACCGCCGCCTAAAATTTCGCCCACGGACCACCAACTGCCTCTGTGTGGACAGAACGTCAATCACTGGCTTTGGTCCTTTAATGGCGCTCCAACACAAACACACGAATCCGTAACAGGTAACGGACAAATTCAGCTCCAGAGCACACCAGAACTGCTTGTGATGCTGAAAGCTCCCCTCGCTCCTATTTGAAATTTCGCGGAAAGTGAGTGACCAGTAGGGACGCATCGACGAGCTATCGAGGGCCGCTTTGTCCGTCTCGGTCCCGGCGGTGATTTATGCGTCGGCCCAAGTCAATTGGCGAGGCGAGATGCGGCAGATAAAAGCGACAAAAGCGACAAAAGCGTCGCCTACTAATATCCTGCTGTTCCGGGAAAAGCGGCGCAGAGGAACCGCGCGCGGAATTCCCACAAAAATTGATAAATCATCGGCAAACACACAAAGTGTGCCAACGGACGCATACCCCGAGCGTGTGCAGCAGCAGTTCGGCTGCGCACATTCAATGGGCTGCATCGGACGCGCTGCTTCTATATTCCTGATTAATTGTTTCCCGGAAATTTTACAAAATTATGAGGGCCTAAAATACAATTACTGCAAAATACATCCCGGAATAACTACATGGAAATTTTCACTGGTTTTACCGGTCACAGAATGATAGCTGCCGATGTCAAATAAATTGCATCGACCTGTGGAACAACAAATCTCCACTTGGAGTCCTGGGCAGCACTGTACTCTGTAAACTGGAACGAAGAGCCCTCGGTAAATTCCTTTTCGTATTAGGAGGTGGCAGGGGTAAAATACAGGGACCGAAAGGCTATATACAATTTGTACAGTAACCAGATGGCAGTTATAAGGGTCGAGGGACATGAAAGGGAAGCAGTGGTTGGGAAGGGAGTAAGACAGGGTTGTAGCCTCTCCCCGATGTTGTTCAATCTGTATATTGAGCAAGCAGTGAAGGAAACAAAAGAAAAATTCGGAGTAGGTATTAAAATCCATGGAGAAGAAATAAAAACTTTGAGGTTCGCCGATGACATTGTAATTCTGTCAGAGACAGCAACGGACTTGGAAGAGCAGTTGAATGGAATGGATAGTGTCTTGAAAGGAGGATATAAGATTAACATCAACAAAAGCAAAACGAGGGTAATGGAATGTAGTCGAATTAAGTCAGGTGATTCTGAGGGAATTAGATTAGGAAATGAAACACTTAAAGTGGTAAAGGAGTTTTGCTATTTGGGGAGCAAAATAACTGATGATGGTCGAAGTAGAGAGGATATAAAATGTAGACTGGCAATGGCAAGGAACGCGTTTCTGAAGAAGAGAAATTTGTTAACATCGAGTATAGATTTAAGTGTCAGGAAGTCGTTTCTGAAAGTATTTGTATGGAGTGTAACCATGTATGGAAGTGAAACATGGACGAAAACTAGTTTAGACAAGAAGAGAATAGAAGCTTTCGAAATGTGGTGCTACAGAAGAATGATGAAGATTAGATGGGTAGATCACATAACTAATGAGGAGGTATTGAATAGAATTGGTGAGAAGAGGAGTTTGTGGCACAACCTGACTAGAAGAAGGGATCTGTTGGTAGGACATGTTCTGAGGCATCGAGGGATCACCAATCTAGTATTTGAGGGCAGCGTGGACGGTAAAAATCGTAGAGGGAGACCAAGAGATGAATACACTAAGCAGATTCAGAAGGATGTAGGCTGCAGTACGTACTGGGAGACGAAGCACCTTACACAGGATAGAGTAGCAGAGAGAGCTGCATCCAGCCAGTCTCAGGACTGAAGACCACAACAACAACATTAGGACAAGAGTTGGCGATCAATTAAATCCAGCATTTTCTGCCAAAGTAAGCGGAACGACTGGTTACTGTCCGATTACACACTGTCGAATTGATGGAAAGTGGTTGATGGATGGTGAAACCACGATTGTGTGTAACGTGCTGGACATTAAAGCCTCGTCACAGAACCTACAGATCGGATGATTTTTCGCACTGTAAAACATGAC
This sequence comes from Schistocerca americana, assembly GCF_021461395.2. Taxonomy (NCBI): domain Eukaryota; kingdom Metazoa; phylum Arthropoda; class Insecta; order Orthoptera; family Acrididae; genus Schistocerca; species Schistocerca americana. The sequence goes on from NC_060119.1 coordinate 1,264,819,153, forward strand.
AAACGCTAGATGTTGTAGATGTGAGAACGTAGTGCAGTCCTTGTGCCGACGCAAGTCTTTCAGAACACACCGTTCAGCGCATTTTGTTGAACTTGGGGCTTCATAGTCGGTGACTCCTACGCGGGCCCCCTGTTCACCCAACAACATCGTCAGTTACGACTGCAGTGAGCGCGCTGTCATCGAGTTTCTGGTCGGATGAATCGCGTTTCTTGTTACATCTCGTCGATAGTCGTATCCACGCACACCATAATCCAAGCGAACGCACGCTTGATTGGTGACGGTAGTATTATTCTATGGGGGACACTCACGTGGTCTTCAATGTGACCTGTGGTAATAATTGAAGTCATCATAACAGCTAGGAACTAAGTGAATGCTCGTTGGAGATGATACGGGTACATTGCAGTGTGAACCACTGTTCCCCAAAAGCTTCTGTGCCTCTTTCAAATAATTTGTGTGCCAAGCCTCCCAGTCGAGATTCCCGAAGAGTGTCAGATTGTTTCCAGCACCACATCTTCAAGTACGGGTGTAATTCGTGCAGGCCTATTCGCTTCCGCAGCATGTGCAAAGCTCACAGTTTCTCCGAGCTGTTGATGCACACTTGTAAACGTTCGACTGCCTTCGGGCGCCACATGCTTCTTGCCAGAGCGTGCAGCCTCTGGTGTATTGCCTTTAGCCCTACACACATGAAATGCATAGCTGCAAACTCCTCGTTACACTAATGTTCATGTTACTAGCAACACTCTTAGTACACAACTGACGCTCCGCAAACAACTGACGCACGTGGTACTCTATCTACTGTACTGACACATCCATCCTGTTTATTACTCCACGCCTCGAAAATGTAAACAACGTAGTTCACACACAATCACACCAGTTGTGGCTGGCAACCACAAAGTCGCCATTACCTCTCTGACGGTTAGTTTACGGACCTTTGATTACTGAGCGGTTTTAGCTTCTAGTATCGTGTACTTTCAACTGTAAGCCTTTACGCCATTTATTATGATAAAACGTGTGTAGTATTTGTTCCAGCACTTTTCATCATTTTCTCATTTTCTCCACTTCGTTGCTAGCGCCAGAGCATCTAATGGCTGCTTTCGCACTTCATACTGCTACGGTAAGCGCCTTCCTTCTGGCGCGAAAAATAATCCATACAATTTTAGTAACGTGTGCCCAATGTCATCACAGGTACAATATTTTCACAGAAAAACATCCTAATATATTTAGAGGTAACGCTAAAGAAACTATACAGAACTGCCAAAAACAGAGACATACCGCTAGGATCGTAATAGATCGTCATAGCCCACACCAAAAGGTAACAGAAAGGGTCACGGAACTTAAAAAGGGTATCGTAGGAAGAAAGACGACATAGTAGTCATGTAACAGTCGTGGGTAAATTTGGAGAACCAGCACTCCGAGAAGAACGTCGGATCACTCTGCTGGCGCCATCGTGTTCTCGCACTACGAGACATTAGAATAAGATTCGAGGCATTAGGGTACATGCACACGTACATTCATTTTTCCCTCGTTCAACATGCGAACGGAGTGGGGCATAAAATTAACTAATATTGGTACTGGTGCACCGTGAGCTTCAGGCAGGCCTTCGCGACAAGTCAAGGGGTAAGCAAATCAGCCACCAACTTAATTCCGCGGTCGGGTGCTGGAATAGTGCTTGCTCAGTACACTGCAGTGCAGCACTGTACTGTCAGTGCTGGACTAAACTGCTAATTGCTGCGACAAAATGTTGCTCTCCTACGGCCCGCTACGAGATGGTGACCCAGCTCCAGTCAAAACACGTGCTCCCACCCCAGGTGGTAGGGCACTCCTTCGGCGCCGCGCTTTCGACTGCCACGGTCCATGCACCATTCATCGAAGATGCGGCTGTCCTACTTTAGTCTCACTGAGAAGTGTCACCAGCTAGGCACGGCTCCTGGTGTGCAAGTCGTCAGCTAGCCTGAAGCTTCCAACTGGATCTGGTGTAGCAATGCTGCCAAATACGTCCCACTGCCTCATACTCCAGCCACACTCAGAGTGTCCCCAGTTCAACTCGGTGTTAACGAGTATATATACACGGTGGCAAATTGATAGTGACCGGGCCAAATATCTCACGAAATTAGCGCCAAACGAAAAAACTACATAGAACGAAACTCGTCTAGCTTGAAGGGGGAAACCAGATGGCGCTGTGGGTGGCCCTCTAGATGGCGCTGCCATAGGTCAAACGGATATCAACCGCGTTTTTAAAAATAGGAACCCCATTTTTTATTACATATTCGTGTAGTACGTAAAGAAATATGAATGTTTTAGTTGGGCCAATTTTTCGCTTTGTGACAGATGGCGCTGTAATAGTCACAAACGTATAAGTAATTGGTATCACGTAACATTCCGCCAGTGCGGACGGTATTTGCTTCGTGATACATTACCCGTGTTAAAATGGACCGTTTACCAATTGCGGAAAAGGTCGATATCGTGTTGATGTATGGCTATTGTCATCAAAATGCCCAACAAGCGTCTGCTACTTATGCTGCTCGGTAACCTGGACGACATCATCCAAGTGTCCGGACCGTTCGCCGGATAGTTACGTTATTTAAGGAAACAGTAAGTTTTCAGCCACATGTGAAACGTCAACCACGACCTGCAACAAATGATGATGCCCAAGTGGATGTTTTAGCAGCTGTCGCGGCTAATCCGCGCATCAGTAGCAGACAAACTGCGCCAGAATAGGGAACCTCAAAAACGTCGGTGTCGAGAATGCTACATCAACATCGATTGCACACGTACCATATTTCTATGCTCCAGGAATTGCATGGCGACGACATTGAACGTCGTGTACAGTTCTGCCACTGGGCACAAGAGAAATTACAGGACGATGACAGAGTTTTTACACGCGTTCTGTTTAGCAAAGAAGCGTCATTGACCAACAGCGGTAACGTAAACCGGCATAATATGCACTATTGGACAACGGAAAATCTACGATGGCTGCGACAAGTGGAACATCAGCGACCTTGGCAGGTTAATGTCTCGTGCGGCATTATGGGCGAAGGGTAATTGGCCCCCATTTTATCGATGACAATCTAAATGGTGCAATGTATGCTGATTTTCTATGTAATGTTCTACCGATGTTACTAGAAGATGTTTCACTGCATGACAGAATGGCGGTGTACTTCCAGCATGATGGATGTCCGGCACACAGCTGGCGTGCGTTTGAAGCGGTATTGAATAGCATATTTCATGACAGGGTGATTGGTCGTCGGAGCATCATACCATGGCTCGCACGTTCACCGGATCTGACGTCCCCGGATTTCTTTCTGTGGGGAAAGTTGAAGGATATTTGCTATCGTGATCCACCGAGAACGCCTGACAACATGCGTCAGCGCATTCTCAATGCATGTGCGAACCTTACGGAAGGCGAACTACTCGCTGTTGAGAGGAACGGCGTTACACGTATTGCCAAATGCATTGAGGTTGACGGACATCATTTTGAGCATTTATTGCATTAATGTGATATTTACAGGTAATCACGCCGTAACAGCATGCGTTCTGAGAAATGATAAGTTCACAAAGGTACATGTATCACATTGGAACAACCGAAATAAAATGTTCAGACGTACCTACGTTCTGTATTTTAATTTAAAAATCCTACCTGTTACCAACTGTTCCTCTAAAATTGTGAGCCATGTGTTTGTGACTATTACAGCGCCATCTATCAGAAAGCGAAAAAAGTGGTCCAACTAAAACATTCATATTTCTTTACTTACTACACGAATATGTAATAAAAAATGGGGATATGCGTTTGACCTATGGCAGCGCCCTCTAGCGGGCCAACCATAGCGCCATCTGGTTTCCCCCTTCAAGCTAGACAAGTTTCGTTCTTTGTAGTTTTTTAGTTTGACGCTTATTTCGTGAGATATTTGGCCCGGTCACGATAAATGGACCACCCTGTGTGTGTGTGTGTGTGTGTGTGTGTGTGTGTGTGTGTGTGTGTGTGGGTGGGTGGGTGGGTGGGTGTGTGTGTGTGTACACACAAGCGCAGAGGGGCTCAGGCGGCTGGCTGGAACAATTACCCACCTAGCATCTGCGAGGCTGCTGTCGATGACAATCACTGACATGTTGTCGCAGCATTCCACTTGCTGAGCGTACGTCCATTGCTGCACACTAACTGTGCACAGCACCTGGGTCGCAGCTGTCAACGTACTGTATCGAAGCACTGTACAATAAGGAATGCGTTGTTGAGTAAGCACTGTCGACTCGCGGCTCGCTGTGGTACTGGAGTTCCGAGCCCACAGCTTCCTACACGAGCCGCTCCAGAGTCATAAGTGCTCAACATGCAACACAGCGTCACCCCACTGTAACACTACGAACTACCCCGCGCCACGTAGGTCCCTAGGCTATCTAGACGTGGGAGGGACGCCACAGCTGAGAAACGACAAAGCCGTGTGCCACACCACAGCTCGACTAGCGCGGCACATCACTATCTCTGTCTCATTCACAGTGAATACGGCCAATTTCGAGTTTTACTGCGGCAGAGCTGGCGACGCGACCGCCATTACAGTGCGGCGCTGCTCGCGTACAATTATCTTTAATTACGCCGTACAAGGGCGGCATTAACGAGCCGTATTTCCGAAACGGCAGCACGCGCCGAGCCCACTCGGCGGTACACCCGGGCCCGCAGAGGCTGTGTAGCAGCCAGTAGCCCGGCTCTCCGGGGAACACGCCCGTTCCGCCAAGTTCACTCCATTCCTCTCCTCTGCACTCCACTCCAGCAACTCCTCGTATCCGTCTTCCGGTAGAACTGGAAGCTGCAGCGGCGCCAGCGTAACAGCGCGGAAATGCAGAGGAACAGTTGGCTCCCAGTTGTTCATACTAGTTCTCCTTTTTGCCCACAGCTATCTGTCTGCGCCTAGATGAATCCTCGTGTTCACTTTAGCTGCTTCATCCTTTTCAGTTCTTTCGCATCTGCACTTACTGTAGCCGACCGTTGTGGCCGAGAGGTTATAGGCGCTTCAGTCTGGAACCGCGTCACCGCTACGGTCGCAGGTTCGAATTCTGCTTCGGGCGTGGATGTGTGTGATGCCCTTAGTTAGGTTTAAGTAGTTTCTTTGCCTCTGCCAGTGTCTTCGTAGCTGTCAGAAAAAAAAGCGTGGACATGTTCAGATGCCAAAATTTTTAAAAGTGCTCCGATGTTGCGTGCAAAAGAATTTTACACGTGCTTCAGTAATACAGCATGGCGTCTCCAGATGATACTGGGGCCACTTTACAGCATATTTCTCCGTGCTACGTCACTTTATAAACTAGACGGGATTTTTGGTGCGTATTTTACGTATACGAGTAGGGCAACTTTGATACTGTGCGTCTCGGAAGCGGTTAAAGATGTGAAGAAAACTTTCAAGGATATTCGAGGAGAGGATACACGTAAAAATTGCAGCCATTTGCTATCCATAGCCGTCTCGGTATCAGGGGCTGGGGTTTGGTACCCAAAAAACAAGTCTTTGTGACTTTTTCGATAACGGATAAAGATTTTTGAAAACGGGGATATGGCTGTTCTTGATAAATACCTATGTAAAATACCGTTAAAATTTCAGCAATTTTCTGCGGTCATTTATTATTCAGATTTTGCTTCTTACCGGATTTTACGCGTAAAAATAGGATAAATTTGAACTTCTGTGTGTTGGAAAAATTTCAATATTGTTCGAGAAATTTCAGCCATTTGTTGCGCATAGCCATCTTGCAAACCTCGGCTAGCTTTTGGGCCGCTGGTGACGGGGACAATATAACAAAGAACCCTTTTTGTATGGTTTTCGGAGGAACCACCCTTGAGCTAATAGTGCCTCCGTAAGTTCCATCAAACTCACCGTGGACCACATCAAATGCAGAAAGAACCAACCCATTTGCTCCATGTGTCTAAGGAGGAGGAAGTGTATAATATTCATACTTTAACCCTGTGCTGTACGATACTGACAATAAATCGATCCTTCTGTTGGGTACACAATAGGCCGTAGTCAGCAGGCCGCCTAGAACATATGATCTTACCCTTTTTGTCACCAATAGAACCCTAGGTATGAGCACCGGAAAAATCCTGTTTTTATGCACGCATGTTGCCGCATATGTACCGATTCGATAGCTGCGCTTCGTCAGTTCACATTAGAAAGAGGAGGATATGTTGGGCTTTAACGTCCCACTGATGAGCCGGAGCACGAACAAGGATTGGGAACCGTCGTGGAAATTGCCTTAAGCGACCCACGGGAGAGCTAAATCTGCAAGGCCGGAGGGGAATTTGGACGGCCTTGCCCCCGCGTCTCGGCTCGCTCGATTTAAATCACTCCAGCTGGGGAGCGAGTTGTTGGGGTGACTTTGTTTGGCTGCTCATCCACTCCGCCTGTCGTTTCCGCGCCGCCTGGCCGGATACTTTTACACTTCCTTTATTCGGCCCCTCCGCCCCCACCTCCGCCACCGCTGGAAGTTGGGCGGCGACGTCTCGCGCAGGCAGCCGCGCCGGTCCCGCAACGAGTCCGGAGACGGGAGCATAATTAGCGGAGGAAATTACGGCCGCGCCGGAAACCGATTTGGCCGTCGGTCCGGAACAAACAGAGCCGCGGATTAAGCCGCCATTGTTCTTCTGGCTGCCGGCGGAGCCACACAAAGGTCACCTCGCTGACCCGGGCGCCGCAATTTGTCACAACACGGACGACTGCTGAGGACAATGTCGTACCAACAGTAACCCTGAATAAGGTAAAAAGCGCGACGGAAAATTTACCACAAAATAAGGCGGGCCCCAATCCGGAGGTTAGTTCTGACGTCACGGAGTTTCGAATAGCAAACCACGTAAGTATGCGTAAACGTAGGCTTCCGCGGCCATTGTCACAGTCATAATGACAATGCTGTCACAAACCCAGAACAATTTTATTGACAGCAAACTACGTACTTTAAGAGGAAGCTTTCACTACTTGGTGAAGTTACTGGATCCTGCGCGGTTGCTGTATTGGTCACTAAATACGAGGGCACCAGATGATAAACCAGTGACTTTGAATAGAACCGATCCTCAGATTAACTGTAGCAACACTATACCAACAGCCGGCTGCTGTGACCGATCGGTTCTAGGCGCTTCAGTCCTGAACCGCGCTGCTGCTACAGTCGCAGGTTCGAATCCTGGCTCGTGCATGGATGGGTACAATGTCCTTAGGTTAGTTAGGTTTAAGTAGTTCTAAGACTAGGGGACTGATGACCTAAGATGTTAAGTCCCTCAGATGTTACGTCCCAAAGTGCTTAGAGCCATTTGAACCAACAGCCGTTATACTGTTAATGTTTTATTAGCCGATTGATTTCGACGTTCCAATCACGTCATCTTCAGGTCAGTGCATGTACAAGACAGGGCACCAATACTCGTATCTGGTTCCGTAGATATCCGAGCTTCATGTCCATGTGTGCTCTTCACACCTGTGACGACAACAACACGTGCTCATGTAGCTCGGATAGCTACGGAGGATTGGTGCCTTCTCTTATACGTGCACGAGTGGTACTGAGTCTCATTCATGTAACAGGTCTGAATATGACGTGATTAGAACGTCGAAACTGGGTGCTTAATAAAACAATATCAAAAATTGTTACAATCCATTCAAAAGTCAAGATCGCATTTTTTTATTTAAGAAGACCGGCTTCAACAGACATTGGTGTCATCTTAGGTCTTTAACTTCTTTTTGTTGTCAAGCATGTTCATTTTATGTTGAACCTCACGCACAAGAAGTCCAGTGGATAAAACTCCGCACATTATACAAGTTCGTTAAGTTTTATCCATTTGACTTCTTGTGCGTGCGGTTCAACGTAAAATGAACACACTTGACAACTGAAAGATGTTAAAGACCTGAAGATGACAGCAATGCCTGTTGAAGACGGTCATCATAAATATTAAAAAAGTGCGATCCTGACTTTGAATGGTTTTTAACAATTAAAACAGATCGTCCTTCAGTACTCTGAAAATGAGATAATTCAATCAAAACAATATTAGTATCATGGTTGTTAGCATTATACTATTACATTTCGTCGATCAGCTGCTGACCTATGCTCCTGAACCGAGGATGAAATTTCACCCTCAGATCGTCTGCAAACGAGAAGTACATAAAAAAAACTGAAACTGTAACTATACGAAGAATATACAAGAACACGAACCTAAAAGTATCTGCACAACTAAACAACTAAAATACACACCATTAACATCTTTGTGATCAGATACATAAAGAGTGTATGTAACAAACAAAGCTCTCATTACGTATTAACTGACTAGCTTCAAAGCGATAACAAGCATGATACGAGTAATTTAAGCTGACAGACGGCGGTTATGAATACAAAAATGATACCAAGAAGCAAGACACGCACAATGTTTTTTATCTTTATCATAAGAAACATAGTATACAAAACTAAAAATTTACAAAGAGTGAATAATAAAATAAAGGAAGAATAGAAAATTTACAGTTATGTTGAAAATACAATCGAAAAGAAAGATATACATCCAAAATGAGAGATAAGCAGAATAAAAGTTCCAGAACGGTTACATAAATTCAAACCTTCATACAAAATACATAAATAAAACAACTGAAAGAAAACAATTTATGTGGTATAAAAAATATAAGTAGTAAAAGCAAAGGTCTCAAACGCTCACAAGATTACGTGATAGAGATAGTGCAAGTAAAAGTCGTTAAAGAGAAAATAAATAGTGCAATAAAAATAGATATTAGGAACGCAAAGGAAATCATTAGGCTACACTGTAACAACATCCTATTCAGCAGTTGTGCCGAGCTCCTGGTGATGTGCAGTACGGTCACTTTATTCAAATGGTTCAAATGGCTCTGAGCACTATGGGACTTAACATCTGTGGTCATCAGTCCCCTAGAACTTAGAACTACTTAAACCTAACTAACCTAAGGACATCACACACATCCATGCCCGAGGCAGGATTCGAACCTGCGACCGTAGCAGTCGCGCGGTTCCGGACTGAGCGCCTAGAACCGCTAGACCACCGCGGCCGGCGGTCAGTTTATTCCTGCGTTACTTTGTCACAATTACGACCATTAGACGCTACCATTCTACACATGTAAAAATACTGGATCTGGCTATTGTATATGTTCGCACTGGTGGAAATGTATGTTAACATTTGCAACGATGGCTATAGTTTGACAGTGACAATGCAGTCCGAAACTAGTCACCACAAATAAACATTTTTGAACGTCCAAACTGTGAGACAGAAACTGAGAAAAATAAAAAAATTTAAAACGTTCTTACTTCACCCACGAATCTCGAAGGTATTACTCCATCTGCAGGTGCTCGGTGAAAAATTTTATGCAAAGTGGAAGATGGGTACCTACAACAGAAGAGTAGATTGTGTTTCTGGTTTGTTAGATTTAACTGACACGAAACGAATCAGAGTAAGGTGTTATTGCTGTTTTGGTCTTCACTGTGAAGAAGATTTGGTGCAGCTCTACCTGCTAGTTAATCCATAGCAATCTACACTGAGACGGTACATCCCGGAAACGGCTACGAGAAACTTTGAAAACAGGCGCGTCCTACTGTGGCGTTAGGAACAGGCGCGGCTAACCCTTTCAAGTGTTTTGACAGCTGAGGAGGCGGCTCGGCCGCGCAGAAACAAAATTAAGGCGAACGCATGCGTGAAAGCGCGCCCTCAATACGAAGTGTCTTTTTTAAGTTATTTATTGTTAAATGTCTATCATACAGGGAGCATAATTAAAGTTCCAGTGTCAAAAGGCTGTAGAAAGAGAACCACTACTCAGAAATATGTTACATTTGAACAGCATATTACTGAAATAGGAGGAAATGTCATGAAAGAAGAAGACCATTTTACCAGTAGGTGGCGCTGTAACCCTTACTAAATTGAATCGGCTGCAATTGACAGATGAATCGCAATACGATAGCTACGGTTTGAGTTGCACATTACACCAGCTGTACTGTTTAATGTGCATGACTGCAAAGTTCGGCAGTCAACAGTTTTGGCACTGTTGCTTAGGTAAGCCCATCCACCACGGCAACGTCGTTCCACATCGAACGGAAAAAAATCGATTCTTATTGTCCTGGGCCCAAAAACCACATAAAATGCAAAGTGACATCGTTTTTTTGTGAGACTGACGCAAGACATGTTCAGTATGCTGTCCATGGTTTTCTGCCACAACCTGAAATGGAGAAACAGCATGTTCCATTATAGCCCGGAATGTCTCCGGGCTCAGGTTCAGAATACGTTGCCTTCAGTTCAGCTACTTTCGTAACTGGAGCACTAAACATATCTTTCAGATAATCGGCAGTTAGAAGTCACACGGATTAAGGTCAGACGACCTCGAGGTCAGGCTGTAAGGAATGACGGTTGATAATTTTGTATTTCCGAAATGCCTCTGCAGCAGTCACTTCACCGGATGTGCAAGGTTCAGAGGAAAAAATGGTTCAAATGGCTCTGAGCACTATGCGACTTAACTTCTGAGGTCATCAGTCGTCTAGAACTTAGAACTAATTAAACCTAACTAACCTAAGGACATCACACACATCCATGCCCGAGGCAGGATTCGAACCTGCGATCGTAGCGGTCGCTCGGCTCCAGACTGTAGCGCCTAGAACCGCACGGCCACTCCGGCCGGCCGGTTCAGAGGAGCGCCATCTTGCATAAAAACGGCTTCTCGCACATTCGCGCTGCTGAAGGTCTGGTACGCAGAAGACTCTTACCGCGTTTACCAGCGACGGTACAGGTAACAGAGACCGAAGGAGTCATCTCCTCTAAAAAAATACCATGCTGTCAGCCTGCACCATAGAGTCACCTTTGCAGATGTAGCTGTGCCGATTGATGTGCGTGCAGATTTTCTGTTGCCCATATTCTGCAGTTCTCCTTATTTGACATGTCCGTGAAGATGTAAAAAGTAGTCACCGTCCGCCCACAGAATGTTCCATGGCCATTTGTTATACACCTCCACGCGAGCAATAAATTCCATAGCGAACGTTTGACATGCTGGTAGGTCATAAAGCAACTCCTGAACATGGGTAATTTTGTATAGATAGCAGTGCGGGATGCTTCATAGGATTTTTTGCACCGTGATCGCACGCATGTGCAACACTGAGGTGATTCCCCGCGCACTGCACGCCTGCACTGCTGTGGCCAGACATCGGATCAACTGGTTTCTTCCCTCCGCCACTTTGCACTTCAAAAGAGTCTTCTCGAATTTTTCAGTCATCTTCTCTAGACTCGTAGCAAATGTCGGACCAATGCCTTTTTTCATACCCTACGGTGTTCGGAGCTTGTGTAGGGCTACGGGCACACGTTCACCGTTCTTGTACAAGAGCTTCACAAGCAGCGCGCGATCCTTTACGGAGGCAGTTTGGTGTTTCGGACGCAAACTGAGCAAAAGCCCTGTGTCGTATGTCTCTTAGTGCGCATAGTCTTATGCTTTCAGCGTCACCTATTGGTCAATTCTTTTTTTCTTTTTTTGTTCAGTGACGTTTCCCCCTGCGTCAATAACACGCTGTCCAAATTTGACGGCATTATGAGCAGTGGTTCTCTATCTACAGCGTTTCTAAACTGGAACTTTAATAACGGACACAGTGTATATAATGATCTTTAGAAATTAATAGCTCGGTAACGCCTTAAGTGATTCTTACATATTTAGTGTCAATGAAAGGTGTCAGTAATTACTATTAAGATGTAATATTAGATTCTTTTTAAATATTACCTATTTTGAATTACAGACCAGAATATCCATGCCACACACAAAAACATGGATTTTCTTAAAAATAATATACGGTACTTTGAAAGTAGTGGCAGTGTTGCTATGTAGATATAATGAGGGACGTATGAGTGTAATTAGTTGAACTGTTTATAGTTATTGATAACATAAGCAAGCAGAGTAGCGTTTACAAGGGCAAAAATAACATTTGTGATTAAACATTTAAGTCAGACGAAAACCAAGAGCAGCACTAGAAAGCTAGAGAAATTTACGTACAAATTTGTACATAACATACGTGCATAACATTTGATTTGTAGCTTTTAGTACGTTTCGGAAGTCGGAAGTGTGTTGACTTCACTCACGTCACTGGTAGGTTTAAGTGCCTGTGGCCTTTTTTATCCGTATTCGTGCATCAATCGGGGCTGAGATATGGGACATACTGTACGAGATATGTGTGTGTGAGTGTGTGTGTGTGTGTGTGTGTGTGTGTGTGTGTGTCAGTAAGTCACCTCGCCAGTGAATCGGAAATATTTCTAAGTATTTGGGTCTGGACTTCTGAGTTTCGCGTGTGTCAATAGTGGACACATTGAAATATTTTTACCTTTGCGATCCTGAAAACTTCATGTCAGGGGAACTGGTTACAATGTGGACTTCTGATACTCGCACATGTCGATAGGGAATACTCTAAAATATTTTCAGCTTGTGTACCTGGAATATTTTGAGTTAGGCGACTTAATCTAAACTTTAAAAACCTTTCTGAAGCTAATTTTGAGAGTAATCTGCACTCAATATTTCGTTAGCCCACAATTACGGCACTTTAGACATGTATTACTGGAACTTTAATTATTTTTCGTGCATTATCAGAAGTTTACGCAAACGTGTGATACCATTCAGTTGATTTAAGCTCTGTCTCACATGGTTATTGTTGCAGAAATGAACGATTATTTATTGTTGATAAGTGGCACGTTATTTTTTTAATGAACTCGGGGTCTTAAAATCGGAAAACGCTCTGAGTAGTGAACCGTTCAAGCTAGCAACCCACAAAAGGATGCACTCCAGATAAATACCTTCAGAAAAGACGTCCTACCTCTTAAGTTTATGTTAGATATTAGAAAATTCCTTCGTTTTAAGAAATGCGGCCTGAATTTTATATCCTCTCTACTTCGGTCATCATCAGTTATTTTGCTGCCCAAATAGCAAAACTCATTTACTACCTGTAGTGTCTAGTTTCTTAATCTAATTCTCTCGACATCGCCTGATTTAATTCGACTACATTCAGTTAACCTTGTTTTACTTTTGCTGACGTTCATTCTAATCTGTTTGCAAGGCGCTATTTCTTGTGCTCAATTGCTGCTCCAAGTCCTTTGCCATCTCTGACAGAATTACTATATCACAGGCAAAACATAAAGTTTGTGTTTCTTCTCCCTCTAATTCACTTTCCAAATTTGCGCTCAGTTTCCTTCACGATTTTCTCAAAGTACAGATTGAATAACGTTCGGGATAGGCTACAAACCTCCTCAAATACCGTGGCAACACTTTTCCATCTCTCGTGCAAGTCATAAGGGACAAGCAAAATACCCTCAGACTTCAGAAAGAATGTAGTGATTCCAGTTCCAAATCATGTAGGTGCTGACAAGTGTAAATACCACAGAATCATCAGTTTAATAAGTCAGTGTTGCAAAATACTGACACGCATTATTTACAGAAGAATGAGAAACTGATAGGAGACGACCTCGGGGAAGATCAGTTTGTATTCTGGAGAAACCAACACTATAGGCTTAAGAAAAGCAAGTACACGTTTTTAGCATTTGAAGGCTTTTGACAAGGTTGACTGGAATATACTTTTTTATACTGTCAAAGAAGGCAGGCTAAAATACAGGGAGTGAGAAGTTATTTACAACTTGTACACAGACTAAGATGCGAAAATGAAAACAATGGAATGAGGCAAGTTCATCTGAAATACCACACTGTGCTGATGCTGCATCCGCCGGATCCAGTCGTTTAGCCGATATTTCCTGTCGAACCGAAAACTGATAATTGCACTTCGTTCTTTTTACAGATAAATTTTTTTGGTGGAGATTTGTGGACGCACTAGAAAAAATTCTGCATATCTATCTGGAACTGTTCAACAGGGATGTAGTGGATTTCATTAAGAAAGCAATAAAATTTCAGGAGAAATAAAAGAGGATTTTCGTTAAGTTTCTAGTTACAATGGCGCTACTCCAGAAACGACTGTGGCACACTTACCACCTCAGCTGACTAAGTATTTTATGATGAATATCAGACGGAATTTTGCGAGAATATCACTCTTGTATCCTACGCGATCTTCTGTCATGCGGAGCTGCTGCATGGTGAACACACGCGACTCAATGCGCTGCGATCGCTGGCAGCCAAACAAACGGCAGCTTGCAGCCATTCTCCTTTTTCATGCTGTTGGAGCTTTCAATTATTTAATAGCATCTGTTATTTTTACCAGTCCAACGGATCGTCGAAAGGGTCGCGCGTATTTGCCCACAAGCAGCTCCACATACCCGTGTTGATCAGTATATAAAAGGGGCCACGAGGCAACTGCTGCGCGGCGTCGACGTTTCGCTGCAAGATGACCCCACCCCTGTGTACAAGCTGTCCATTCGCTACTGCGTACCAATCAGTTGCCAGAGCATCTCAGTAACAGCCCACTGCACAATCACCCCTCCATAATGAAAATATCTCTTCACAAACTCGGACTTCTCAGAGTCGGGTTCAATGTCTTCGGTTTGACGCAAACTAGTCATGAAATTTTAATCTTTGCTACAACATTCTCTCAAGCTACTGCATCGTTTAAGTACGTTCTTTTTAAGCGCAGTCTAAAATATTTGCAATGGCACGAGCAGTTACAAGATCTATGGGACTCATTATTCTGGTTGGTTCATTTAGAGTAATTTTCTGCGTCTCTTCTGCCACGGGTTTTTCAACGAAAGCTGAAATAATTTTGAAAAGTTTGCAGCGGACTACGGGTATGATTTTGCTTCTTGTGCAATATTTGTTAGAGAAATATCTTTTGTGGTCACCTCTAATATCGCAGTACTTGGATAACTAATGATTCGTGAATTTTTCAGATTCACTAAGCATTGAAGAGGCATCGGTGTGATGGCAAAGCAATATCATTTCCAAGAACCCGCAGTTCTAAAAGTCGTTGTACCATGTAGTAAGTACTGTTCCAAAAGCAGTGGAAGCTTTTTGCAGTTCGTCACCAGCAGTACAACTCTGTATAAGCCAAGGTACTGTTGATTTAATTTAAAAATTTTTTGCCTTTTAGTGCATTTCGCCCTGAGCCCCGAAATTTAAGGTGTGCGCGAAATATGGACCGTGTTTCTTTTGAGTGAACGCTAATTTAACTGTTACAAGCTTGTTGGCTGTGTTATCGGTAACAACTGCCATCATATTCTCTTTGGTTACACACTACTCGTCTGAAGTGATGAATAGGTTTAGATCAGAGAAAGGAAAGAATGTTAGGGTGCCGCGTGTCCTGCCCTAAGACAATGAAAATAATTTAAGATAACACAACATAATACGAGTTTGAATTAAGCGATGTACATGCTAAAGTCGTGTAATAACATGTGCATTTACATGGCTGTTGAGTCTATGTGAGTCACTTCAAGCGCACTGATGATAACTATGTTGTAGCTGAAATCTACATCTGCAGTAAAATAAAGATTGAATCGTAAGCGATGGCTGACTTACTTCCTGTCTGAATTACATCTCAATCGCTGTGCACAGCGGTTCCAATGGAATCCAAACGGATGATACGAAAGTAGGTTTGCGCAGTCGATGCACTAAATAAAGAAAAACATCGATTCATCGAATATATATAAACGTAATAATACATCAGTTCATGTATCGTTTCATACAGAGCGTGTTTAATACGTCGATGAATATCATCCACTCCTTTTTCAAGGACTGGGGTGAAGTAGCACCGCAACTTTCTATTTACTGAAGTAAATGGTTAGAATTCCGTCGTAAGTTGCATTTATTGGTGGCAAACAGTTTAGGACATTTTGTCCATTCTCAAACCATCCGTCTTCGTATGTAACTAAAATATAGCCAAGTATGCATGTTTGGAACGTAAACAGGATACAATCAAAATTGCAATGCAGAAAGTTTAACATTTACTAGACCCGTTACAGTGAAGAGAAACTCATTCACCCCTACCAGAAGTAGCCATTAAGTTTCAGTCATCACCTCGACAAACTAAAGTAACGAATTAGTTTTATTTTCAGGCACATGGCTCCATTCCCAGTACCCGTTGAAATCTCCGGGCCGTATTATCGTAGGACGCTACTGGACGAACCAAAATGGCGCTTCCAATTGATAAAGTGAAGTAGCATGAGAAAATTTCTGGCATTTGACGGGGACGAAGCCACAACTCAATCCACACTGAATTGGTGGAAGTGTACGGCAAAAGCATACCATCATATGACACAGTGATCAAGTACAGCTTCCAGTGTGGTAAAACAAGTCTGAATAACGCAGAAAGGAGTGTCCAGTGGTATTCCAAAATATGTTGGTAGTAGTCAAATGATTGCTGAAATATGACTGTATATAATGAAGACTATCCACAACATTTAGTACTCAATCACCCAGAAGAGGACAGCTGCAAAAACGTCTATGTTATAGCTCTTTTACGGTTTCATAATGACGTGGCCTAAAAACCAACGTAGCTTTATTCGAATGACACTAGCCGTTGAAGTCTACGAACTTGCGGGGAGACCACACAGCACTTCCGATTTTTGTAGTTTTGTATACTGAAAAATTCTCGAGAAAATTGACTTTGCAGTTTTTCGAGCGTCTTTCACTCTTAAAAGCAAGCAAAGTTTTCGGTAGGCTATTTGGCTCTGTGGAAGAATCTTTGCCTGTCATGAGTGTGGCCAGGGTTCAGTTCCCGACCGTCGCAAATTATTAAAAACGTGAAGCCTAAAATTCGGTAGCACTCTACACTGGCAATCTCCAGACTGCTGGCTCGAGTTTCGTTTCGGTCAGTTTGAATCCCTGCGACATTTAAATAAAAAATTCATCAGTTATCTGCTAACTAATATATGTCTACTATTGTTTATGAAACATGCACGTTTTCTTATTTCGAATTACACGTTGCGCACAAAATACCAGTTTTCATTGCAGATACAAATTCTTCGTTAATGACCTTTTATAAAAGACTATTATTTACAAGTTAAATTTTTGTGGCAAAAATGAAAAATCAGATACTCTTCATTTGCACTGTATCCATTGTTTTATACCACACACTTGGTCTCACACGAGTCCGTAAAACTACAGAAAAAAATAATTTTCACGGCATCGAGCACACCGCACAAATGCTGCATTTTTATAGTGTTTCTTCTCAACTCACCTGCAGTTGTTATAAAAATGATAATTAAACTAGCGTTTGCCCGATTATTTATAACTTTAAATGACGTACATATTCGAACTGAATGAAAAGAAAAAAAAAACGAAAAAATAGTAACCGATACGAGAATCGAACCAGCGATTACCAGTCTCGAGAGCTACCAATTTTTTCATTCTTGATATTTTACGCTTCACAAAAGTGATCGTAGAACGTGGATCTTTGTTCAAAAATTTATGATGACTGGTAATCGAATCAAGGCCGCCTATATAGGAGGCAACCATTCTACCACGGAATCACGTGGTTAAGCGGAAAACTATCCTAGTTTAGTGAGAAAAACACGCTCAGAAAATTTAAAATTCGATTTTCTCAGGTATTTTTTAGAGTTGCATCGAACTGTTTTTGTGGACTGAGATTTGAATTCTGGACCACAGCATAAATATAAAAATATACAAACATCCGACTGCAGCGTGGTCCCCTTGTTAGAAATTCGGAATTCACTGAAGATAGTGCTAAGTTAGAGACACACAGTGGCACACTAATCTGGAATGACATTCACACAGCTCGTCTCCGGGGTTCCAATGCAGCATTCGGCACTGAACAAGGTGCTAACAGTGCTGCCAACCACCGCTCCTTTATTTTTTTGCGGCGCCATAGAGTAAGTCGTTTGGAGAGCGGACTCCGCCTGTGGAGACACGGTTGGCACACCCTGGCGGCCCACCAAAGCCGTGTCGCGTCTCTGCCAGCGGGGGAGACGCAAAAAAATAAGAGGGAGAGGGAAGGAGGGAGGCCGGCCCAAAAAACCCGCGGCTACAAGCCGCCATCAGCCCGGGGCAGTGTTCCAACTCGCAGCGACCACCGTAGAGGTAGGGGGCCCGGAAACCCGGCGCTGCGGTTCCATTCTCGTCCCGTTCGCAGCAGACTGTAGAGATTCAAACGCTTCTTGCCTTCATTATTCAATGAGAATTTTGGGGCCGTTTCTTTACGTACTGCCCGGATGCGCCTGGAACTGTGACGTTTCTGAAGAACGAAAATACCCTCTATAAAAACAAACACCGATGCTATAAACAACAGACATCTCGCGAAACACAGCACGCTTTGTTCGATCCGGAACACCGTACACTAGTGGTTCCCAATCTGGAGGAAATTCCCCCCCCCCCCCCCCCCCCCCACCGAGGGCTTAAACAAAATTTTCTTAAGGATAAAAAAGGGTTTAATAACGTTTGGGTCTCAAAAGATCACCATCACCATCACTATTTCGTAAAACTGTAACACTGATTACATAAGTTACCACGAGTTATATTTTTTTATTTCAAATATAATACAATCAAAGAAAAGTCTTGCATCTCCCCGCTTCCGAAAACTCCTGGAGACAGACGTTGACTGCGGATATTGTATCACAGACACAGTCCCTCTGACTGTTCAGAGATATCACTAAACCCGCCCAAAGAAGTAAACAACCATGCACGAGCAGCGCCTATTAGACGGAGGGGGCCGACAGCCGATCAGTTCCAGTCATTCCACCAGGAAGGAGATATACGGCTCGTGTTGTCTGTAGTTCAACCATGCATAGACGGTCAATGCCGCGGTTCGATGTCGTTCGCATTGTTACTTTGTGCCAGGAATGGCTCTCAACAAGGGAAGTGTCCAGGCGTCTCGGAGTGAACCAAAGCGATGTAGTTCGGACATGGAGAAGATACAGAGAGACAGGAACTGTCGATAACATAACTCGCTCAAGCCGCCCAAGGCCTACTACTGCAGTGGATGACCGCTACCTACGGATTATGGCTCGGAGGAACCCTGACAGCAACGCCACCATGTTGAATAACGCTTTTCGTGCAGCTACAGGACGTCGTTTTACGACTCAAACTGTGCGTAATACGCTGCATGATGCTCAACTTCACTCCCGACGTCCATGGCGAGGTCTATCTTTACAACCACGACACTATGCAGCGTGGTACAGATGGGCCGAACAACATGAGGAATGGACCGCTCAGGATTGGCGTCATGCTCTCTTCACCGATGAGTGTCGCATATACCTTCAACCAGACCATCGTCGGAGACGTCTTTGGAGGCAACCCGGTCACGCTGAACGCCTCAGACACACTGCCCAGCTAGTGCAGTAAGTTGGACGTTCCCTGATGTCTTGAGGTGGCATTAAGTGGAGCCGACGTACGCCGCTGGTTGTCATGGACGGCGCCGTAACGGTTGTACCATACGTGAATGCCATCCTCCGACCGATAGTACAATCATATCGGCAGCATATTGGCGAGGCATTCGTCTACATGGACGACAGTTCGCTTCTCGCATCGCGCACATCTTGTGAATGACTTCCTTCAGGACAACGACATCGCTCGACTAGATTGGCCAGTATGTTCTGCAGATATGAACGCTATCGAACATACCTGGGAGTGATTGGAAAGGGCTGTTTGTGGACGACGTGACCCACCAGCCACTCTGAGGGATCTACGGCGAGTCGCCGTTGAGTAGTGGGACAATGTGGACCAACAGTGCCTTGATGAACTTGTGGATAGTATGCCACGACGAAGACAGTCATGCATCAATGCAAGAGGACGTGCTACTGGGTATCAGAGGTACCGGTGTGTACAGCAGTCTGGACCACCACCTCTGAAGGTCTCGCTGTGTGGTGGTACAACATGCAATGTGTGGTTTTCATGAGCAATGAAAAGGGCGGAAATGATGTTTATGTTGATCTCTATTCCAATTTTCTGTTCAGGTTGCGGAACTCTCGGAACCGAGGTGAGGCAAAACTTTGTTGATGTGTGTAATTTTGTAGATACATTTAGCAGCATTTGTGGATACTCTCTGCGGAATTTATTGCGATCAGAGTGTGTGCTATAGATGTAATACATTTAAAGATCCTGCATGATGCGCCCGTTTTTCAGGCATCTCATTGTTTATAGCGTCACATCCCCGTAATTATGATAGGTAGGTGGCTCTTACGCTAACAGCGATTGTTGTCTGACTGAGATGTGTGTAGCAAGTTTGGTAGAAATCGATCCATTGTTTTAGGTGGTGATGTGGAACATACATACATTTTTGTACCATTATATTAAAAAATTACAAATACATACATCGGTGGTCGTGTACCTTCAGTGTGAGAAATACTGCGGTAACTGGACAAGCGAAGGGCAGCGTCGGCGACGACAGTGAAGACGGTTGTTGACATGCCGACATGGCTGGTGCATTTGCTTTCGTGTGTTTCATTTAATATGTGCACGTTATCATTGTGCTTCTATTTACGGATGAATCATGGCAGTTTTCGTGTGTGAAATGGGCGTGAATCGCTAGTACACTGGTGAAACAATGCGTGTGCACGACGTCAGCTTTGAACAGTACGAGGGCTGCGACGGGACGCGAGTCTTGAGACTGCCCCCGACAGACACACAAGGTGTCCCATCAGGAATGGTCAACATGCAGGCATGTAACAGCAACGATCATTCGCAGCACAAAAATCTAGTAAACGTGGGTTACGAAATGCATCTCTTAAGAGCTACGAGTAGTTCATCTTCGCTACTGTGAAACATCTCTTCTACTAAGAAATGCTCATAGCTCTTAAGATTTAAATTTTAGAGACCATGTTAATTAGACTTCTTTGCTGTTATATTCCAGAATATCGACCATTCCTCTTGGGACATCCTGTAAACAGAGACGCAGACAATCTCCACACAGAAACCTCAAATACCTGCATCAATGGGCCTTCGTCGCCACACAATATCCTAACGCTGCAGCGAGCTGAGGTGCAGCCAGAACAGAGATTTTTTCGAACAGATGGCTAAATTGAAGCAGGATCTATATGAAGCGAATGCGCACACTTTGCTCGAACTTTTATGGGACTCATCAGCTTAGTCTGGCGCGAGTAATGAGTGAATGGGCAAATATCTATTAGGAACACTACTAATGTAGGTTTTGGACATTTGGGAATGTGGGTCTCGCGGGAAGCGTGCAAGCGACAAGTCCCTGCAGTCGCACCACCCTCTGTGCGCTCGGTGGCTCAGACGGGCAGCCGGCACAGTAGCTCAGCGTGTTCGGCAGAGGCTTAGCTGCCCTGTGTAATAAAATAACTGAGTTAATAGACCAACGACGAACTGAAATGGGTGTCTTGCGACGTCCACCCCGAGCAGATGCAACGAACTAAAACGAACATAATGAGATTAAGAAAAAAATTGGATAGAGCGTCTGCCATGTAAGCAGGTGATCCCGGGTTCGAGTCCTCATCGGGGCATACAGATTCAGCTGTCCGCATTGATGTATATCAACAACACTTGTCGGCAGCTAAGGGTTTCGATTTAATTGTCATGGAATCAGGTTCTCAATTGGCAAAATGTGTTACGTTTTTCCGTATAAGAAGAAATGTTTTTCAACATGTAGTATTGCCTTAGATCGACAGCACTGTAATCCGAACAACACTAACACCTAAATATAGTGTTTGCTACACAACCTTCCTTACAATTTTTCTGTTAAGTTGTAAAATAGTAGCCGGCCTGGGTGGCCGAGCGGTTCTGGGTGCTACAGTCTGGAACCGCGCGACCGCTAGAGTCGCAGGTTCGAATCCTGCCTGGGGCATGGATGTGTGTGATGTCCTTAGGTTGATTAGCTTTAAGTAGTTCTAAGTTGTAGGGGACTGATGACCTCAGAAGTTAAGTCCCACAGTGCTCAGAGCCATTTGAACCGTTCTGAACATCGTTAATACAATACAGGGTGCAACGTGTATAAGTTCAGATATTTATGTTCGCACATCAGTGTGTTGGCTTGTTTTCCTCTGCGCCGAACAGCCTTCCAACAAACACGTCACATAAGTTAATTTTTAATTTAATTAATAATCAACGAAACAATTTAATTGATTTAGTTAATAACACACACCCATGCCCGAGGGAGGACTCGAACTTCCGCCGGGACCAGCCGCACAGTCCATGACTGCAGCGCCTAAGACCGCTCGGCTTATCCCGCGCGGCGACTAAGAGTTCATTCACTGTTACGTTACAAGGTTCGGTCTCGACTTTATTAAACTGTCTTTTACGCTATTTCAACTCACGTCGGACACCTCGCTGTATTATATATCCTCTGCAGGTATTGCTACCAGGTGCTCTGACGGTGCAGTTTTTAAAAACAGACCAAAAATACTGGAACGTTTATCGCCACTTTCTCCGAAATCTGTTTAAATGAGATGTTTTTATAAAATTACCAGTTTGTTGACAATGATTATTTCGCACAGTATTTGTAGGCGGTAAATCTGACGACACTGTTTCCGCCTCTTTCGTCTCCATCTGCATTTCACCGCCTTCCAAGCTCGCGCTAAGCAAGCCTTTCCTCTTGGAAGATGAAGTTACTACTTGCGAGTTGGAACTTGGCCCGTTGTAAGCGGGGATGGCGATCAGAGACGAGAGCGCTCGCAGTAGAAACCTCAGTTTTCGAACTGCCTCGAAACAATAATGTGCACGACGTTAGTGATTAGTTAACTACTTTGTGTCATCGAAACGGAGATGCTGTTTGTATTTCCATGTCAAACAACAGCCTCATCACTCATTTACGAAACAATCGCGATCAAAATAGCGCACCAAATACACAACACAGCAACATCACAGCTCAGCGACAACGCAATCGACTCCGGAAAATAGTATGTTGTACAGTTGGCAACGGACATCCCCAAACTACTACGGAGCGAAGCCTCCAGAGCGGTGGCGAGTGCTAACAATCGAAACTAGAAGTCCATGAGGCAAGGCTATAGTTCTCACTCAATAACGTATTTGTGATGAACGAGTGCAGCTAAAAGCAGGAAAACATACCACTTGCATGCTGAGTGGGAAGAATAGAACCTATTTCCAGAATTCAAGACAACGGGACGTGTTCTAGCTTCCAAACATCAACCTTTCCAAAAAGTGGATGTTGAAGATGTTTCGAGTGAAATGAGTCCCTTTTCACTTGTAGTCAGACTGAGCTTGTGGAGGAAATAACTCGATTTCAAAACGACACTTCCTTAAAGTCAGAATACAACGAAAATAACTTTTGGGAATTAATGATTATAAAAGCCTACCCTATCATTGTAGAAGTAGCATCGCACATTTTATCGCCGTTTTAGATCAGTTAACCTAGGTGATGCAGCATTTTCAGCAATAAACATATTGAATTCTACGTGTAGAAATAAACTGACTGATCCGTCAGACTGTGTAATATTGTCTTTGAAAAATTATTCACCAGATATGGCGTATATTTTAAATTTTTTTTCACGCGTGTAATATCTTGAAATATGAGTAGTAGGCCTACAACTATTGTTCGACAAAAAATTATCTTTTAAGGGGGGTAGGACGTGAAACAGGCCGACTTCAAGAAGGAGAGGCACCACAGGACATTTTAATTTGCACTGTCTATACTTTTACAAATAAATTCATAAAACTTTGTCAGCATGACCAGGAAGGATTCAGGATTCACACTCATAGCACTGGAAGTTAATACACGAAAAAATAATATTTTTTAAATTTGAGATTTCATGATTTTTTTCACTTACTGTTGGCTGCATTTGTTGCCATAGGTACACTTTTCTTCATAAGTAAGAGAGATTCTTCGATGAATTTTGCACAGCTTACAAACCGTACTTACAGGTGTATGAAACTCTAGAATTTATTTAATCGATGGAAAAATGAATAGGCTGTTACGTTTTAAACTTCGTGTTTAGAGAAAACTCTAATTTTATAGTTAATTATCTCAATTTTTTACCACAATTTTTAACAGATTTGGGAAATTCTAGAGTTTCATACACCTGTAAGTATGGTTTGAATGCTGTGCAAAATTCATCGAAGAATCACTCTTACTTATGAAGAAAAGTGTACCTACAGCAACAAATGCAGCAACAAATGCAGCTAACACGAATAGCTGCTAGCATGAGTTTCTAAGAAGTAGAAACCTTAGGGGTTGCGAAGCAACTCAAATCTCTTGATACGGGCAAGTCTTCAGGTCCAAATTGTATACCGATTAGGTTCCTTTCAGATTACGCTGATACAATAGCTCCCTACTTAGCAATCATATACAACCGCTCGCTCACCGATAGATCTGTACCTGCATATTGGAAAATTGCGCAGGTCGTACCAGTGTTTAAGAAGGGTAGTAGGAGTAATCCATCGAACTACAGACCTATATCATTGACGTCGGTTTGTAGGATTTGGAGCATATACTGTATTCAAACATTATGAATCACCTCGAAGGGAACGATCTATTGATACGTAATCAGCACGGTTTCAGAAAACATCGTTCTTGTGCAACGCAGCTAGCTCTTTATTCGCACGAAGTAATGGCCGCTATCGACAGGGGATCTCAAGTTGATTCCGTATTTCTAGATTTCCGAAAAGCTTTTGACACCGTTCCTCACAAGCGACTTCTAATCAAGCTGCGGGCCTATGGGGTATCGTCTCAGTTGTGCGACTGGATTCGTGATTTCCTGTCCGGAAGGTCGCAGTTCCTAGTAATAGACGGCAAATCATCGTGTAAAACCGAAGTGATATCAGGCGTTCCACAGGGAAGCGTCCTGGGACCTCTGCTGTTCCTGATCTATATAAATGACATGGGTGGCAATCTGAGCAATTCTCTTAGGTTGTTCGCAGATAATGCTGTAATTTGCCGTCTAGTAAGGTCATCCGAAGACCAGTACCATTTGCAAAGCGATTTAGAAAAAAATGCTGTATGGTGTGGCAGGTGGCAGTTGACGCTAAATAACGAAAAGTGTGAGGTGAGCCACATGAGTTCCAAAAGAAATCCGTTGGGATTCGATTACTACATAAATAGTACAATTCTCGAGGCTGTCAATTCAACTAAGTACCTGGGTGTTAAAATTACGAACAACTTCAGTTGGAAAGACCACATTGATAATATTGTGGGGAAGGCGAGCCAAAGGTTGCGTTTCATTGGCAGGGCATTTAGAAGATGCAACAAGTCCGCTAAAGAGACAGCTTACACTACACTCGTTCGTCCTCTGTTAGAATACTGCTGCGCAGTGTGAGATCCTTACCAGGTGGGATTGACGAAGGACATCGAAAGGGTGCAAAAAAGGGCAGCTCGTTTTGTATTATCACGTAATAGGGGAGAGAGTGTGGCAGATATGATACGCGAGTTGGGATGGAAGTGATTAAAGCAAAGACGTTTTTCGTCGCGGCGAGACCTATTTACGAAATTTCAGTCACCAACTTTCTCTTCCGAATGCGAAAATATTTTGTTGAGCCCAACCTACATAGGTAGGAATGATCCTCAAAATATAATAAGAGAAATCAGAGCTCCAACAGAAAGGTTTAGGTGTTCGTTTTTCCCGCGCGCTGTTCCGGAGTGGAATGGTAGAGGGATAGTATGATTGTGGTTCGATGAACCCTCTACCAAGCACTTAAATGTGAATTGCAGAGTAATCATGTAGATGTATCAAGTGAAAAAATGATGAAATTTCACATGTAAAAAAAATTGTTTCGTTATGTTTTTGAATTTGCTCTGCTATGAGTGTGAATCCTGAATCCTTCCTGACCATGCTGACAAAGTTTTATGAACTTATTTGTAAAAGTATAGACAGTGTAAATTAAAATGTCCTGTGGTGCCTCTCCTGCTCCAAGTCGGCCCGTTTCACGTCCTACCCCCCTTAAGTACAGGGTGATTCAAAAAGAATACCACAACTTTAAAAATGTGTATTTAATGAAAGAAACATAATATAACCTTCTGTTATACATCATTACAAAGAGTATTTAAAAAGATTTTTTTTCACTCAAAAACAAGTTCAGAGATGTTCAATATGGCCCCCTCCAGACACTCGAGCAATATCAACCCGATACTCCAACTCGTTCCACACTCTCTGTAGCATATCTGGCGTAACAGTTTGGATAGCTGCTGTTATTTCTCGTTTCAAATCATCAATGGTGGCTGGGAGAGGTGGCCGAAACACCATATCCTTAACATACCCCCATAAGAAAAAATCGCAGGGGGTAAGATCCGGGCTTCTTGGAGGCCAGTGATGAAGTGCTCCGTCACAGGCTGCCTGGCGGCCGATCCATCGCCTCGGGTAGTTCACGTTCAGGTAGTTGCGGACAGATAAGTGCCAATGTGGTGGCGCTCCATCCTGCTGAAATATGAATTGTTGTGCTTATTGTTCGAGCTGAGGAAACAGCCAATTCTCTAACATCTCCAGATACTGTAGTCCAGTTACAGTAGCACCTTCGAATAAAGGTGACGCTGACGCCTAGTCAACAGCGCCTCAAACGAACAAATGTACAACTAAATGAAACTTTATAGCTCCCTTAATTCGCCGACAGATAGTGCTTAGCTCTGCCTTTTGTCGTTGCAGAGTTTTAAATTCCTAAAGTTGTGGTATTCTTTTTGAATCACCCTGTATTTTTTGTAATTCAGATAGTTAATTTTGACTACAGTGTTTTTTTGTGTTTAAACCTTTGTAAGACGTCGTGGTCTCCTGACCTTCATTGCTTACATATTCCGACCTCAGAATCATGTTCCACACATCAAGACGCTTCATTCAAACCCAAACTCGATAAGATAAAGTCATTGTTGTATAAATTCATGTAAACGATATGTAGTTGACAAGTGAGCGCACCGTGGTTGAAATACTCGAGGCTGGCGTGCACACATACATTCCAGACACGACGGTCACAGAGGCTTTTAGTTCTGGAGAGAGGCCGCACAGCGGGACGCCAGGCCCTTCAGAGGACGACCCAGCCCATGTCGGCCGGTGGCCGCCCGTAGCGGACAGCGTGGGCCCGAGTGGAAAGGGGGGAACGACCCCGAGTTCGGCTTAAAAGCAAATTCCGCTACATTGTGTGGGAGCGGCCAGCCTACGCATTCAAAACATATAGCACGCAGTTTCAGAGATTTTCACAGGGAGACAGCAAGCGCCAAACGCCAATGCTACAAGTTTCCGGGTTGGTCGCCTTAAACGAAACGTCATTCACCCGTTTTAGAAGAGCAATGCTGATTGGCAGACGATATTTCTGACGCCTTGAGCTGAAGGATTAACGGAAGAGACCGAAAGATATACCCCTTCACGTCTGGCGTGGAGAGGCGCCGTTACGTTGTCGCTCTTGGAGCGAGAACACGTAACGAGAGCGTGCGCGCTCGTATGTGTACTCGAAAGGGCGAGGAACAAGTCTCTCCTCAGTACTTCACTGGGAGAGCACCTCTGTCGAGAGGGAATCGAAGGGCGACTCTAAGAGTGCTTGCGATTAAGCGTTGTTCACTGTGTTGGCCGACACACTTATTGTGCGGTGTGAACGGACAGAGTTATAGTTAAACGCCTGCGAGCGAATTTTGAGTGGCATTGCAGTGGGCTGGTTATCTAAATGGTTCAAATAGCTCTGAGCACTATGGGACTTAACATGTATGGTCATCAGTCGCCTAGAACTTAGAACTACTTAAACCTAACTAACCTCAGGATATCACACAACACCCAGTCATCACGAGGCAGAGAAAATCCCTGACCCCGCCGGGAATCGAACCCGGGAACCCGGGCGTGGGAAGCGAGAACGCTACTGCACGACCACGAGCTGCAGACGGACTGGTTATCTGACCGGTGTACCACGCCAATAGTTAGACTAGGGGCGAATAGGAATCCTCGACTTCATCAAGGCATAGGGAGAGTTTGATTGGCGAAGGTCAATCCAGATAGAACGAGAGTTACCTTATTTGTCATCAGCGAGCGGCACAGACAGCAGTCATCACAGCTTACGGTATTGCGCGCTACAGCTATTGCGAGCCCCATATTTCCTCCACAACAGTACACTTCACTGCATTTAACACGTGACAGCCTCGACCGTACCTAACAACATTCTAAAGGGTAATTTTTCAATTTGAGTGGGCGCGCCTCTCAGCCATTCTGCCAAGGCAACAAGCATCTTAAACTTTGTGTAGAAATTTCACTAGCGAATCCTATCCTTGAAAAGTAACTTCACATTCCGAAAAGAACCAGCATATAACTTGTTCAATTCATAACTAAAAGTGTCATTGTGATTTCTCAGAATTTTTGCAAAATAAATAATAACTTTCGTTAGTTTCATGTTTTTGTTACACAAACTGGCACTACTCCAGTACCCAAGTATCCCACTAGTTACTTAAGAAATTTTGTGAATTTTTGTGTCATTTCCTTACAGCGGACGACTCCAGAAGATATTTATTGCTGAAAGTTTTTCAGGCATTTCTGTTTAGAACGTTAGGAGCGTCTGTCCGACTTCTGTAGTAGTGTGGGGGTGGAAATTGCGTCTTGCAGGAGCCCCAGGGGAAAGGGTACATCTCAGATTAATCCGTTGCGCAGAATAACAGATCAACCCCACACGCGTCCGACCTTTCAGAACCTTTGAAGTAGTACATCTCTAAGAGACTCAATTGCACGTGACAGATGTGAAGCCTAAGAACGCCGAGCACGCCTATTGACGATGCCGCGCCTCTCGCTGCCCTCGTCGGCTGGCTGTCAGAAGCCTTCCTCGGCGGGCTCCCGCAGCGCCCTCTGCGTGGCGGCCGCAGCCTACCCTACAGTGAGAGCGGCCCCCGCGTTATCGAGTACTTCCCGCCTCGCTGATGGCCCGCTTAATTAGCGACCCGGCGATTAGCGCGGCCCGCCACGTGCCGCGCCGCAGACGCTAATAGCACCGAGCTGCCGAAAAATGGACGCCGCCCACACGAACACTGCCAGCACTCTTCCTAACTTTGCACCGTCCACTTTTCCATTTTACGCGACTTGTTCCCAGCAGCGTTCACCACATAATTAATTGCCAAACCCCTTTTTAAAACGGATACAAAGACAAATAATAGTAATGAACGTCGTCATAATTACTTAGGAGCATCACTAGTGGCGCACGGCAAATCACGAAATGAAATACATTTACCAGTGGAATTACCGCAACAAACTACTAAGTCATCATCATTTGTTGGTTTCTGTCATACAGGTATCAACTTTTAATATCTATTTCACGTTTAATATAGGGTGTTCTATTTCACGTTTAATATAGGGTGTCTCTTGGGTAACAGAAGAAATATCGAATTTAATTGATGAAAGGAGAAAATATAAAAATGCAGTAAATGAAGCAGGCAAAAAGGAATACAAACGTCTCAAAAATGATATCGACAGGAAGTGCAAAATGGCTAAGCAGGGATGGCTAGAGGACAAATGTAAGGATGTAGAGGCTTGTCTCACTAGGGTTAAGATAGATATTGCCTACAGGAAAATTAAAGACACCTTTGGAGAGAAGAGAACCACTTGTATGAATATCAAGAACTCAGATGGCAACCCAGTTCTAAGCAAGGAAGGGAAGGCAGAAAGGTGGAAGGATTATATAGAGGGTTTATACAAGGGCGATGTACTTGAGGACAATATTATGGAAATGGAAGAGGATGTAGATGAAGACGGAATGGGAGATATTATACTGCGTGAAGAGTTTGACAGAGCACTAAAAGACCTGAGCCGAAACAAGGCCCCCGGAGTAGACAACATTCCATTAGAACTACTGATGGCCTTGGGAGAGCCAGTCATGACAAAACTCTACCATCTGGTGAGTAAGATGTATGAGACAGGCAAAATACCCTCAGACTTCAAGAAGAATATAATAATTCCAATCCCAAAGAAAGCAGGTGTTGACAGATGTGAAAATTACCGAACTATCAGTTTAATAAGTCACAGCTGCAAGATACTAACGCGAATTCTTTACAGACGAATGGAAAAACTGGTAGATGCGGACCTCGGGGAAGATCAGTTTGGATTCCATAGAAATGTTGGAACACGTGAGGCAATACTAACCTTACGACTTATCTTAGAAGAAAGATTATGAAAAGGCAAACCTACGTTTCTAGCATTAGTAGGCTTAGAGAAAGCTTTTGACAATGTTAACTGGAATACTCTCTTTCAGATTCTGAAGATGGCAGGGGTAAAATACTGGGAGCGAAAGGCTATTTACAATTTGTACAGAAAAAATATGGCAGTTATAATAGTCGAGGGGAATGAAAGGGAAGCAGTGGTTGGGAAAGGAGTGAGACAGGGTTGTAGCCTCTCCCAGATGTTATTCAATCTGTATATTGAGAAAGCAGTGAAGGAAACAAAAGAAAAATTCGGAGTAGGTATTAAAATTCATGGAGAAGAAGTAAAAACTTTGAGGTTCGCCGATGACATTGTAATTCTGTCAGAGACAGCAAAGGACTTGGAAGAGCAGTTGAACGGAATGGACAGTGTCTTGAAAGGAGGATATAAGATGAACATCAACAAAAGCAAAACGAGGATAATGGAATGTAGTCGAATTAAGTCGGGTGATGCTGAGGGAATTAGATTAGGAAATGAGACACTTAAAGTAGTAAAGGAGTTTTGCTATTTAGGGAGTAAAATAACCGATGATGGTCAAAGTAGAGAGGATATAAAATGTAGACTGGCAATGGGAAGGAAATCGTTTCTGAAGAAGAGGAATTTGTTAACATCGAGTATAGATTTAAGTTTCAGGAAGTCATTTCTGAAAGTATTTGTATGGAGTGTAGCCATGTATGGAAGTGAAACATGGACGATAACTAGTTTGGACAAGAAGAGAATAGAAGCTTTCGAAATGTGGTGCTACACTAGAATGCTCAAGATAAGGTGGGTAGATCACGTAACTAATGAGGAGGTATTGAACAGGATTGGGGAGAAGAGAAGTTTGTGGCACAACTTGACTAGGTGAAGGGATCGGTTGGTAGGACATGTTCTGAGGCATCAAGGGATCACAAATTTAGCATTGGAGGGCACCGTGGAGGGTAAAAATCGTAGAGGGAGACCAAGAGATGAATACACTAAGCAGATTCAGAAGGATGTAGGTTGCAGTAGGTACTGGGAGATGAAGAAGCTTGCACAGGATAGAGTAGCATGGAGAGCTGCATCAAACCAGTCTCAGGACTGAAGACTACAACAACGACATAGGGTGTTTCAAAAAGGACGCCAATTTTGATATATCACCTTAAGGACTTTATTTTTACAAAACACATTAACAAAATATATGGAAAATAATATCTGGCATACGACTTCCTCTACTGCATAGGTGCTGTGGCCTTCTCCACCAGACATCCCGGCGCCTAGAGTATCAGCAACCAAACTGACAGTCTGCAGCCGCGGGTTGCCCGCCTCGCAGGCACACCGAAGCACTACACAACCGACAGGCAATATTGATGAACTGCCACAACAACAACCACAACAACAACACCACAGCAAAGATACCAGCGGCCACTACCGGCCCACATAAACATTAGGAAGAGGTCGCTGCAGATGCCGGAACTATTTTCACACGTCAAACCACGTGACGGAAAATAGTTTCGAGGTACTCATCCGCAGAAGCGCTATAAAGGCTGGCGATCGGCCGCACATCGGCAGTTCATCAACCGCCAGCAGACGTGGATAGCTGGCGCCCCGGCAGCCCGACTTGGATCTTCTCGCTGATCTCTGGATTAGGCTCGGTCTATCGGAGAAGTCTCTGGCGGAGACTAGTAGGAAATTATTTCAGTTGTTTTCTATCTTATTCTTGTATGTAGTTGTGATTAGAAGACGGATCACTGTTTTGTGTTGGTGTTATACTTGGATAATTTGTTTTGGTTAATTGAACAGTCCAATAAATTGCTTTCGGACTCTGATCGTTAATTTCTTTTGCTTACGCAGACATATCGACAGGTATGCAAGTACTCTGTTCGTGAAATTCGTTATGACTTGCCTGACGACTCCACTTACATTTTGCCAACAACAAGGCGAATCTCCTCCCGTACCTCGCGAATAGTTGGGGGTTATTGGTATACAGCAATGATTTAAGATGTAAAGTTCCACCCTCTGGTCACAGACGGACCAATCGGTCATGACTAACCACTGTGTCATCCTTTGCCAATGGCGTCATCGAATGCGGTATAGTTGATGATGATGAAGTTTCTTTGTGGGACGTTCAGTGGCTTGGTTATCAGCGCCCGTACAAATTTCCTATCTTTTCGCTGTCCAGACTCGCCATTTTCCCGAATGATGGTGAAATGATGAGGACTACACAAACACCCAGTCCCCAGGTGGAGGAAATCCCCGCAAAAAACGTTCAAATGTGTCTGAAATCTTACGGGACTTAACTGCTAAGGTCATCAGTCCCTAAGCTTACACACTACTTAACCTTAATTATCCTAGGACAAACACGCACACCCATGCCCGAGGGAGGATTCGAACCTCCGCTGGGACCAGCCTCGCAGTCCATGACTGCAGCGCCCCAGACCGCTCGGCTAATCCCACGCGGCGAAAATCCCCGACGCGGACAAGAATCGAACTTGGGACCCCGTGAGCCAGAGGCAGCAAGCTAACCATTAGACCACAAGCTGCAGACGTATTGCTTATAGGGGGGCTCGTGTTCGGCACAGCGCTCTCCCGACGGCTGCCGGGCTCCTCGACTTTGTAACCCCTCCTGGTTGGTCAGGTGGCCTCACGAGGCCCACAGCACGCAGCATCAGCCCCCTCTCCCACTAAGGGAAAAGCTCTGGCAGCTCCAGGATTCGAACCCGGGTCCCCCGCATGACAGTCAGCTGCACTGGCTACACAGCTACGGAAGCAGACAATGCTTTAAGATAACTCCAAAGTGGTTAAAGGACTCTTGCATGCCTACCTTGTATACGGCAGTAAAACGGGTAAAATTTTCATTCCCAGAGCGAAGGTACATCGTTATAATACGGCAATGTCGACACGCGGCGGTCACGATGAAGACATTTCGCCATCGAGACTGGTTCAGGGCGAAAGACAACATCGGCCCTTCTGGCGAGCCAGGTAGCAATCTTCAGCAGAATGCTTTTACGGAAACCGTTCTATACTACAACAAGCTCGTTAAGCAAGTACGGCAGAAGGAAAACTGCTGATACCTTCGTCATAGCACGCCCTATGCGGTCATGACGAATGGTGTCGTGTAAATTAGCCACTACTTCGCTCCATGAAGACTCCAGCAGTTTAGCTCACAAGGCAGTCGGTCAAACGGATCGATAATGTACATGAAGTTCGCACTCGATTCCTCGATTGCAGCGAAGTGGCGTCTGGCACAAGTCTCTTGTAGATTTCCTGCACGCTACAGACAACAACAACCGCTAGTGGTAGAGACTGCTACCTCACCATAAACACCAATCGCAGAAGTAGACACCACAGGCTCCCTCTGTCGCGGATGGGAGGACCTGGAGGTCTTTCCTTCCCACCAGGCTCAGCACACCAGCGTTCCTGATATTCCGGCGTACTGAATGGGCCTACCTGGTATCGTCCAACTTCATGGCTACAGGGCAACCGTCATCGCGGTACGGCGGATAACGAAGGTCGGTGGTGAGTGGGAGGGGACAGAGCACCTCCCGAATCGACGTGTGTGAGTTCGACGCACGCGCCGCTGTCACACACCGCCGCGGTGTCGTAGTACAACCTGTGCCAGCGCAGCAGCAGGCTGGAATTAAGTGTGCGGCGTCAGCTGCCTTGAGGACTTGAAGACCGGTTACGACGCGAATCCTCGGTGGACATTGACAGACGATGCTAACCACGAGTCAACACGCTATCTGTATTTTTATGGAAATAAATAACTAATTCTGAATCTTCTTTCACCGTGCCTACTGGCCTACTGGCGACCAAAGGTCACAAGCGTCTTTCCAAGGAAAACTGGAAGAAGCGAGCTGGGAGAGTACCTCATTACACAGAACCAAATCTACTTACGCCCTCCCAATAGTCACGCCTTGCAAGACATTACACTGGTACTCCTTGCAAGACATTACACTGGTGCTCATTACTTGTCACTATTACGCAGATGAGGCGATCCGGAAACGGTTCATGGAGCAACTCAATTGTTACACGGGAAGTGTGACAGATGGCTCTCGAACGTCGGTTCCATTTGAATGATGCCACAAAAAATCTCTTATCGTCGAAGGATATTTATATCTATTAACTGTCACTGCTTGGCCTCCTCATCTTCGAAAAGTAAGGCTGGAGATGCTGGCCACCCAAAAGCCACACCGAACTGACTGTCGCTGTACATCCTCTCTCGACTCATGCAAGAATTTTTTGACCCCAAGATACGGCAGTTCCGCTTATTTACAAATCAATTGTAGCTAAAGAGGGCCTTGTTACTAAAGATGATGTTGCTCGCAAAAAAGTCGTCTTCCTGTCCTCTTATCAGAAGCCAGTCAACAAAATATCTCCTTTTCTCAAGATCGACCTCCTTCAGGTGCTTCGCTGACTTCAGTAAGGTGGTCTGGAGATCATAGCGGAGAATTCGCCGTACTGAAGAGTATGTCAATACTTGGGCGCGGCGAAGAACTGACTCCACTGGACTAACAGCCACAGTGTCACCGACCACCGCAATGTTTTGCACACATGGGTCAGAACGGGGAAGTTCAGAACTCTTAATATTCACTGTTGAATTCGTGCCACTGATCTTTGCAGTAAGTCAGCTAACCGTCGATTCATTCGGTGCTTCAATGGGTCCTAGAATTGCGCGAAGACATCTCACATTTCCTGCTTGACTCTGGGTGACGCAGCTCGTGGTCGTGCGGTAGCGTTCTCGCTTCCCACGCCCGGGTTCCCGGGTTCGATTCCCGGCGGGGTCAGGGATTTTCTCTGCCTCGTGATGGCTGGGTGTTGTGTGCTGTCCTTAGGTTAGTTAGGTTTAATTAGTTCTAAGTTCTAGGGGCTGATGACCATAGATGTTAAGTCCCATAGTGCTCAGAGCCATTTGAACCATTTGACTCTGGGTGACTCGCTATTAGCACACACCTCCCAATTATAGACACACAATTAAGGAATGTGAGAAATTCAGCCTGAAACAACAATGGGAATGTTCAAGGAAACCGAAATGATACTATGCGGATAATCGACAAACAAAAGTATATTAAGTGATTCAAATTCAGAGTGCTTTCTGAAGGACACGTTATAATACATCTCCATTTACTTTTGGTATGTTGTAACACAACGACCTTTCCCAGACACACCATGTTTAGGGACATACAGGTGTGATCCCACGGAACCCTTCCAACAAAGAGATAAACACTTAATGATTAATAACCCATCCAACTGTACATTCTGGACCCTTTCCTAATGACCAAACCATGTGTGAATTCAGTTTCGAGCTGTTAATTTTACGTCTACGTTACGCAAAGTTGAACAACAGTGACGCTATTTGTCTGGACCACAGTACTGTATTGATTTTATTACAACTTATTATGAGTTTCGGCTTCACACCATTTTCAAACGATCCAAAAGTGTGCCATTGTTTTATGGATACCAAAAAGCAGAATGAATCTGCCCAATATAGATATACACTATCTCGTCAAACTTGAAGTCATAACATGTAAACGCGTATATTCCTAGAAGAGTCAACCAATTACATTGATTCCTCCTACGCATCACTGGTACAGGAAATACCATCCACCGCACACCGTAAGGCGCCTTGGACAGCATGGATGAATATGTAACAGGAGCCAGAATCACAAATTTAAAACAAATTTAGGTAGGATCTATATACGAAAAGCACTTGCATTCAGTCACACTTAACGTGTCACACTATGCACATGATACAGTATCTTCCAAGGGTTAAAACAAGTACTACATACCTGGAAGAAAACAGAAGGAGATTTTACAGATGGTTATGTGTACAATAGGAACGTATTCTTTTTACAAGGCGTCGATGTCTTGGAAATGTGAAGTCACATTCAGAACCGGCAGCCTTGAGACCTTGCGTGCACAGAATACTGGCCTGTATAAACGCGGTGCGTTCCCCTTTCGAGGGCGGCCATATTTGCCTACGCAACTTGTTTCTCTCTCGTCTTCGGTGATGCGGCGGCCAGCGGTCCGGGCGCTCCCCGCAGAGCCCTCTGGCGGGGGCGGGATGAAACGCCCTGCGAGGTCCGGGCTTTATGAGGTGTCGACCCGCGACGTTTTAATAACGACGCCGCCTTTGTCGGCCCGGGGCCGGCTTTTAACAACATCGGCCTCCGTGTTGTGGCTGGCCGCGCGCCTTTGTGGGGCGCTGTTTTCCTCGACTCGCACTTAACACAAAAGACGCCTCTATTCTCGACTCCGCCACAATGCCTCACTCACTCTCGAAAGATTACGGCGCCGCTAAACTTGAGGCACGCTCTCGTCGGAGGCGGTTCTCCCGCCCCAAACTCGGGCACTTCGTGCACGCATCCCTTTCCTGGGGCTGCTTCACCTAATTTCAATCGCGGTCGTTCACCCACTGTATAGGTTTTTTATTCGTGCCAGAAGTATCAATACAGAGAAACGCAAACAAGAAATTGCAAAATACAGGTACATAAAACAAGTTATTTATATTAAACGTCATTGGGAGTGAGTGCAATGGAAGATTACACCACGGATGACCAAAAATGGACCCCTGGAGAGCATGTGGGACCTCCTGAAGTAAATCGTACTGGACAGCAGAGCAACTGCAGTGGCCCACGGTCTGCGCATCTCCACAGCCGCGGATGGTTGTTACAACCGTAAGTTCTCATTTTTTGAGATTATATCCTGATCTTCTGACTCCAGAGCGTAGGCGACTGATATCACACCACGTATTCCAGTTCTCTTGGTGGACAGGAGGGAGATTTTCAGATGGCTGAGGCAAATGGGGATCATTTACAGCTTGAGCTTTCCACGTTTCCAATTTGGCTTTGGAGTTGCTGGTTTTCATGAAACTTTTCCTGGATCTCAATCTTGAACGGTTGGTACACGATCATTGAAAAGTAGGCTACTTTTGGTGACCAGGTCCTGTTGTTTCCACACTGGCAGCCGCGCCACGTCGAATGTCTGGGGGACCAATATGTGGCAGGTGGTACACCATGGCAAGTCGTGTACGCCATAGCCGTCCACTAATAAGCCTGCACGTCTTATTTAAGACCTTGGCGACTGCTTTGGTAAGGGCAAACGTCTGCTAGACGACCTATGCTCATTCCGCCACTACTAAGAGACTGATTATCACGTTGTTCTTTATGTCGATGGGTGAGAGTCCCATGTACTTTTTTTTTTTTTTAATTAAACCAAGTGGATGGTTGCCGAGGTCTCCGCAACAATGTGGAGGAAAATAACAGCACTGGGCAGACTATACGTGGGTTTCCACGCGATTAACACTAAAGACTACATTGTGGTACCTCGTTGCCATAACTGCGGCGACTTGGACCACATCCTGAGGCACTGCACCAGGGGGTCGGCCTGCTCCAAATGCGGTGATAATGGACACACCCGAAAAGACTGTAAGGCCACAGGTGTCTGCATCCCCTGTAAGAATCGTGGCAAGAAGTCTTGTGGAGCCACAGGACGGAACTGCCCTACCTACAGGATGCTCGAACAAAGATTGATCTCACGTATTGACTATGGCTGAAAACGGCATACCATGCAGGATGCCAAAGCATAAATCCCCGAGCAAAAGGAGGAGGGATGCAATGAGAGCAAGTAGGTTCAGGAACTTCCTGAAGTCGCTCATCAGCGCAGACATTCAAGTAGTTGACAAATCCATACAGACAGAGTCCCCCATCAGGGACATTGGTATTCAAACTGAGCTCCCCTCAGAGGTCAGAGCACCCTCCTCCCAATGCCGGGGCACGCTGCCGATTAAAAATCCACAACGGCAAGAGCATCCTGTGGTAGTGACAGATAAAATTACAAAACCCACCCAAGAAAGCATAATAACAAGCTCCACCGCCAACTCTGACACCAAAGACAGTCCGGTGGTCAGGTTGCCACCCGTGGACCCAGTGAGGGTGTACCCAAACCTTGAGTACACCATGCAACTAGCAAGACTGGAGCAGCCGGCTACCCTGACCACTGCCTTACGTCATGTGGTCCGGATTGGACATGAGTACGGACGAAGGGTAACCTTCTCGGTGATGGAGGCTGTGGACAGGATACAATTAAAGTCGGTGAACCTCCCCACTGACTTCGGAGCACTGCGGGACCTACTCAAAAAAGTCTTTGAAAGACGAGGAGAGAAATTCGACCTGGATGACATTTACAATCAATCAGTAATAGCAAACGGCCGACTGGCTTATGACTGGAACAAAACCTGGCCGCATGACCATATACATACTTCCATGACGACCAGAATAAAAATCGGACAACTTAACACTCATAACAGTCGACTAGTAATGCAGGAGCTCCGAAAGGAAGTGGTGGAAAAGAGACTGGATGTACTCTGTTTACAGGAGCCGTACTCTCTGGCTGGAAAAATTGCGTTCACTGCCGCAACATGGCAAACTGTCAGCAGGGGGGTATCCCCAGAGCGGCTATTCTAATAACAAACACGGCACTGCGTGCAACCCCCTTGTCACAGTTCTCCAACAGTCACTGCAACGTCGTGGAGATACAATTTCCGGCTGGAATTGTTATCATTATTAATATGTACTTCCAGTACGGAGAGAGAATCGAACAACATATAGACCATCTAGTGAGTGTGGCCACGGCGTTGCGGGGACGCAAAATCATTATAACTACCGACATAAATGCCAAATCCCCCCTGTGGTACAGTGGCACTAGGGATGAAAATGGAGCCAAAGCTGAAGAAATGATAATGGCTCTCCAACTAGTGGTGGCAAACAGACCAGGTAATCCCCCCACCTACGTGGCTGGAGGAGGACAGGGTACCAACATTGACGTGACGTTGGTCACGCCAAACACAGTGAATATACTCCGAGAGTGGAAAGTGGAAGACAATGCCACCACTAGCGATCATAATCTAATCACCTTCATGGTTGGAGATAGAGAGTGCCGCTGGGCCATGGGGTGGGAGGTGCAAAGGAACTTCAGGAAAACAGACTGGGAACGTCTAGCCAGAGAGTGCGACATCCCTCCATTACCGGAAGGAGACGAAGGACAAGACATGAATGTGGACGACAGAGCAGAAGGACTGGTACGCGCAGTAACAAGAGCGATTGAGGCAGCCGTACCAACCAGGAGAAGGGCCGTGGCGGCCACATCGGCACCATGGTCAGCCGAACTGCAAGAACTACGTCAGTCAGTCAGGAGACTGAGGAAGCACTACCAGCGCAGTGTCGTCTGGTGGGAAAAGCAAAGATGGCTGCAGTTATACCGGGAGGCAAAAGAGAACTTCCAAAAAGAATTACAAAAGACCAGAACAACTAGTTGGGAAAATTTTGTAACCAGTCAGCTGGCCCTCGATCCTTGGGGTGTTCCATATAGACTGGTAAGGGAGAAGATTCGTTCCCCAACGATATCAACGCTCAGGCGCGGGGACGGGATGACGGAATCCTGGCAGGGAACTGCCGAGGTCCTCCTCTGGTCGCTGTTGCCTGACGATGATAGAAATGAAGACACTGAAGAGCAGCGTCAATTACGCGAAGAAGACCTTTATAGGTATGAAAATGACGTGGCGGTCCTCCCCTTCTCTGAAGAGGAAGTTGCTGCTCTTATTAAGTCCCTAAAGAAGGGAAAAGCCCCCGGGCCAGACGGCATTGTGGCGGAGGTAGTGCAGTTCTTAGCCCCACAGTTAGTTGCGCCACTCACACACATTTTCAATGCATGCCTTAGGCAAGGCAAATTCCCAAAAATATGGAAAACTGCGAACGTGATGATCATTAAAAAGGGCCCCGAGAAGGACCCTGCAGAGGCCAAATCCTACAGGCCCATTTGCCTGCTGGACGGCTTCGGCAAACTACTCGAAAAGCTACTAGCGGACAGATTGACTGCTCACCGCATGCTGCACGGGGTGAGCGACAGGCAATTCGGTTTTAGGCCGGGCCGATCGGCATCTGATGCAATCGCCCTAGCGGCCGAGGTCTGTGGCTCAGCCCCGTGTAAGTATGTTGTTGGCATCATGGTGGATATCAGTGGCGCCTTCGACAACCTGTGGTGGCCTTCGCTCTTCTCCTGCTTACGGGAGAAGGAGTGCCCAGGGCTGCTATATGGGTGTCTGAGGAGCTATTGTGAAGACCGGGAGGTATGGCTATCATCCCCTAGCGGGAAAGTCCGGAAAACTATCACCAAAGGTTGCCCCCAGGGCTCCGTGTTGGGTCCCCTTTTTTGGGACATCCACATGGAGCCTCTTCTGGAAAGCTTACAACAGAGCGAAGATGTGCTAGAGGTGATAGCTTACGCCGACGACCTCCTCCTGCTGGTTGGCGGCCGAAGTCGCGAGGACATAGAGCCAAAAATACAGAGAGCAATAGACATACTGCAACTATGGTGCCACAGGACCAAAATGACTATTTCACCAACCAAGTCGACTTACTTATTACTCAAAGGACAATTAATAAGAAACCTGACTGTGAGAATTGACGGTATACCTGTTCTTAGGAGACGAGAGACACGGTACTTGGGAATCATCATCGATGAAAGGTGGAATTTCGCAAAGCACATAGAAACCGTGACCCAGAAAGCACTACAATCACTAAATAATCTGATTACCATAGGACACAAGAGATTTCACCTCCCGCCTCAATTAATTAAACTCTACCACAACAGTATACTGACATCAATAGTGGGTTACGGTTCAGGAGTCTGGGCTCACAGGCTCACGAGGGTGGTGCCTGCTATGACGGTGAGGAGAGTACAAAGAAATATGATATTAAGGTCCGTGGGAGCTTACAGAACATCCCCAGGAGGAGCCCTGTTAACCATAATGGGACTCTGTCCCCTAGATATAAAGATTAGGGAACAGGCAGCTTGGTACTGGGTAAAAAAGGGGGTTATCACCAAGGTAGAAGAAATTATAGGAGCACCAGTCAGGGACAAAGGTGAGATTAGGGAAAGAGGGGTAAACCTATGGCAGGAAATATGGGAATCGGATGAAACTGGTAGAAGAACCTTTCAGTTCCTACCAGATGTAAGGGACAGATTGAAAATGAAGTACTTTAAGCCAACTCGGGGATTGTTCCACTTTCTCACCGGTCATGGCCCCTATCCGACATATCTTTGTCGGTTTGGGAAAGAGGCTACGCCTGCGTGTGACTGTGGCGCACTGGAGGGTACTCCTGACCATGTGGTTTATGAGTGCCCCCTTTTCGATGATGTAGCCGGGACATTGAGACGACAATTACCTAGCACAGACACCTATGACCTTTTAAGACAGGAGGAGACATTTCACAGACTAAATACATTGGCAAACGAGGTATCACAGAAAGTTCTGGCAACTTTTTTGAGAGACCTTCATGATTAAGTAAATAGACAACACTGAATGCGACCACAGCTCCAATCCCATACCGCCGGTTCGTGGACAGGTCGACTTTATAGTTGGAATCCGCCACGACCAGGACCAGGGGGGACTGGGGCAAATCCTGACCAAGACAACGCACCGATAATGACATGGATTAGAAAGTAGACGTAGTTAATTAGAATAGGATAGTAAGTTAGGAACCTGCAGCGATAATTTAACCCTTGCCTGCCCTGTGCCAGGGGCTCGCTCATAGGGATTAGCTCTATGAGCAGGGCATCAAGTAGGTTTATATCATTAACTGGCACAATTGTAGCGCTGCAGGCAGTTAGTATTAACCAGTAGTAGTAACTAGAAATTATGCTAGCTAGTAAACTAAGAAGTAGTCTGCCTAGTTGAAATCGTAGAACTGTCTGTAGTTAAGAAAAATGTATAGCTGCTATTGTAAATTTAGGAATGTAGGACCCACTAATCATTAAGGTCGTGGGTCATTATTGTATAACTATTATGAAAAGAAATAAAGATTTTTTAAAAAAAAAAGTGGATGGTTAGCTGCCATTGATAATAATTTTTTTTTTAATTTTTTTTCTACTAGAAGTTACATTGCGTGAGAAGAAAAGGAATAACTTCAATGTCACCTTTTAAAGAAGACTGAATAGTAGACGCTAGGAAACACGCTGTAAAGAGGAGAAACAAGAGAGCCTCTGAGAAATTGCGGGCCTTGCAGTTCTGGAGCGTAGCAGCTAGAGACACGCGTTGTTATACTAATAAACCTAAATTTTTCTGAAAACTAAATACTTCACAGTCAAAAGCGCTGCAAAGTGAGTGTCTCTTCTTGCTCTTAGCGTAGCCTACTATCTAAGTATATTCTAGGACAGGTTTTACATCCCTTCTTACGGACACAGGCCATGAGACAGTTAACATCACTTTGTTGCTACCCGCGTTGCTTACATTGTATTAGTCATAAATTTACATTACAGAGGCACTGAGAATCCGCGGGAAACAACTCAGTATGAACGTGACTCGCCTAAGGTGAACGTTTTCTGTGCCATTTCAGCCAATAAAGTTTTTGGTCCCTTTTTCTTCGAAGGTGCTACTGTAACTGGACTACAGTATCTGGAGATGTTAGAGAATTGGCTGTTCCCTCAGCTCGAACAAGAAGCACAACAATTCATATTTCAGCAGGATGGAGCGCCACCACATTGGCACTTATCTGTCCGTAACTACCTGAACGTCAACTACCCGAGGCGGTGGATCGGCCTCCAGGCAGCCCGTGACAGAGCACTTCATCACTGGCCTCCAAGAAGCCCTGATCTTACCCCCTGCGATTTTTTCTTACGGGGGTATGTTAAGGATATGGTGTTTCGGCCACCTCTCCCAGCCACCATTGATGATTTGAAACGAGAAATAACAGCAGCTATCCAAACTGTTACGCCTGATATGCTACAGAGAGTGTGGAACGAGTTGGAGTATCGGGTTGATATTGCTCGAGTGTCTGGAGGGGGCCATATTGAACATCTCTGAACTTGTTTTTGAGTGAAAAAAAACCTTTTTAAATACTCTTTGTAATGATGTATAACAGTTGGTTATATTATGTTTCTTTCATTAAATACACATTTTTAAAGTTGTGGTATTCTTTTTGAATCACCCTGTATTATACCGGCACTTATTCACAATGACTGTGCTACGACTGGTTTCGTTTCTAGAACATCTTCAGGTTTCAAAAAAATGTTCAAATGTGTGTGAAATCTTATGGCACTTAACTGCTAAGGGCATCAGTCCCTAACCTTACACACTACTTAACCTAAATAATCCTAAGGACAAACACACACACCCACGCCCGAGGGAGGACTCGAGCCTCCGTCGGCGGACCAACCGCACAGTCCATGACTGAAGCGCCCAAGACCGCTCGGCTAATCCCGCGCGGCTTTTAGGTTTCCCACTTCTGCTTATGTCATGACAGAAATGGTCTGATTGTTACTTGTATTGCTAAATGCAGAAACAATGATCATTGTTTTTGGCTTTGGTCTTTAACATTTCATATGACAACCAGATCATTTACATCAGGTTTTGCTGTGCTGACGCCCTGATGCCAGTCAAGTGCGGAGTAATAAGACGTAAGAACTGCTTGGTTCCCCTGCACGAGTTCCTTCTTGGCTTGAGGTGCTTGGCCTGGTCCGTCTCGCAATGCACAGACAGCCCTGTTACCGCAACCGGTTTGCCGAAACCTTAGGCCCACCGACTACGCATGGCTCCTTCAAGTGCTGCGGACGTGTCGTTTGGACAGTAACGCCCAAAACAAAAACAGAAAAAAATGATCGCGCTGCACGTTATATGGCGATGGAGCAAGCAGTGGTGGCGTCAAATCCAGTACTGCGGCCAGCGAACACACTACAGTCAGCATTTGACAGTGGGCGAGGAAGGCTCACTGACGTATAGCCACTCGACGCTGCTGGAAGCGCGAGAAGGTCTTATCCGGAAGCTGCTTCTGAACGCTGGTAGTCAGGAAGAAAACGACGCACCACGATAGAATTATCCGAATGGGACGGAAATCGGTAGATGTGATGCTTTTAACATTTTTATGCAGCGACAGCAACTGATATTGTTTATATAAGAATATACAGCCTACAGTTGCAGGTTAACTTTATCGTTTACATAGGTTTCAACGTTAGTAATGACGTCTTCTTCAGAACATAAAATATTATTTAAATGTTTGCCTAAAACAGGCCATGTCCTAAGTCAACTTCATAAAACTTGATGCATAACCATAAGGTTTTGTCACTTCTAGTAAACCAGCTGTAGAAAATTCACTTTAAGCCCGTTGTATGGGCCCCGTCGTGTGACTAGAGACTACAGTCTTAAAGTGAATTTTCTACAGCTGGTTATCTAGGAGCGACAAAACCTTATGGTTATGCATCAAGTTTTATGAAGTTGACTTAGGACATGGCCTGTTTTAGGCAAACATTTAAATAATATTTTATGTTCTGAAGAAGACGTCATCACTAACGTTGAAACCTAGGTAAACGATAAAGCTAACCTGCAACTGTAGGCTGTATGTTCTTATATAAGATGTGATGTACATGTGCAGAGAGACAAATGAGTGCAATTTCAGAAAAAATTGGATGGTTTAGTCAAGGGGAAGAGCTTCACAAATTGAACAACTCAATAACAAGTTGGTGCATCTCTGTCCCCATGCAAGTAGTTATTCGACTTGGCACTGACTGAGTTGCGGGATGTCCTCCTAAGGGATATCGAGCCACATTCTGTCCAAGTGGCGCGTTAGGTCGCCAAAATGCCGAGCTGGTTGGAGGGCCCTCCCCGTAATGTCCCAAACGTACTCCATTGTGGAGAGATCCGGCGACCTTACTGGCCAAGGTAGGGATTGGAAAGCAGTAGAAACCCCCTCTGTGTGCGGGCGGGCGGCCGTTATCTTGCTGAAATGTACATGTAAGCCAAGGATGGCTTGAAGGGCAACGAAACGGGGGGGGGGGGGGGGGTTGGTAGAACATTGTTGATGTTGCAGTGTGCTATGAGGGAGCGCG
Organism: Schistocerca americana; assembly: GCF_021461395.2. Lineage (NCBI taxonomy): Eukaryota > Metazoa > Arthropoda > Insecta > Orthoptera > Acrididae > Schistocerca > Schistocerca americana. Next base: position 1,264,863,911 of record NC_060119.1, read on the forward strand.
GATGGCAACTAGAAAGGTCGTACTATGGAAGGAAATGGCACCCCAGAAGACATCTCTCAGTTGTCGGGCCATACGGCGGGCGACAGTCACTTTGGTATCCTTCCACCGTCGGGGGAGCCTCCAGATACGTACTCGCATCGAGGCACAGTTTGCGGCGGGACTCATGGCTGAAGACAACTCTATTGCAGTCAACGAGATTTGTAGTCCAAGACCTGTCTAGAGACGCCCGGACAGCGGTGGGGCCAGCTGCCGTGCGGACCGACAACCAGAAGTTATGGACTGCGATACGATTTCCTTCCACAACTGGATCCCCTGGTCGTCATCTGTGGCACTCTTACAGCACAGCGACGTTATTCAACGTTCCGTTTTGTTGCCCTCCAATGCAAGCTTTCATTTCAGCAAGATAATGGCTGCCCGCACACTGATAGACTTTCTGCTGCTGATCTTCGGCCATGCCAAACCTTATCTTATCCTGCAAGTTTGCCGCATCTCTCCCTAATTGAGCATTACGGACAGGTCCCTCGAACCAGCATGAGACCTTGACGATCTCTTGCGCCGAGTGGGCAGAATTTGGCACGATACCCTCAGGAAGACATCCAACAACTGTATCGCTCAGTGCCAAGCCGGGTAACTGCTTGCATATGCGGCAGAGGTGGACCAACTCCTTACTGATTTCCTCGACTTGTGAAGCTTCTCCTCTTGAATACATCATCCAATTTTACAATTTTTCTGAAATCTTTATCAACTGTTTTCTGTAAATGTACATCACATCTACCGATTTACGTGCCATTCGGATAATTCCTTTGTGGTGCCTGGTTTCTTTTTCCTTTTTTCGCCTTAGAGAGTATTACAAGAATGTGTCACTTTCAAAAGCACTCCAAATGTAGTAGATGGCGTTGTACTTTCATTTCAGCATTTATTCAAGCATTTAAATAACTGCGGGAGATTAGGGTCGTCGGGGCCTTCTCTCATTTCTAACGACGCATCCTTACTGAGTTAACATTATATGGATAGTACACGAGCGCTAGACAATAACATAGATCCTTACAGGAACAGAAGTCTAGCAGATTCCGATCTATATTTTCTAATCGAAAGTAATTTATCTTCCCAGACTTGGCAAGTCTGTCGAAGGGCTCTTCTGCAGTTTGCATTCCCCGTCCGCGACGCAGAACAGGTGGCAGCTAGTCAGGGTAGGGAACAAGGCGGGTCAGCTGGTCTTGATTAGCGGCCGCTCGCAGCTAATAACTGCGTCCCATCCCGCCCGTAAATCAGCCGCGTCTAATAAGGCCGCCCTCCCCTATAAATCTGGAGGAAGGGCGCAATAAAAGAGGTCCGCTCAGCCCTTAATTATGTGCCGGACAGCGCCTGCCGGGCCTGCGCAGATTCGCCCTTTCCGCCAATCGCTGCGCCTTAATGGCCAGGAAATGGAACAGCCGGCCCCAGTGTGTGTGTGTGTGTGTGTGTGTGTGTGTGTACGTGGGGACCTCTGCGCCACAGTAGCTACCACCTCTCGCACTGTAATGACTGCTAGGCACCGGGACGCTCGGCGTACAGCAGCGGCTATCAAAGGTACACGTCTGCGAACAGCCTGCAAGTTCCAACCCCACTTAAATCGAAACTCGCCACATCATATGACGTTGGTCGGGTGACGTAGTAGCACAGAAAGAAGTTGCGTTGAGGGAATTACTGTACGGATGTTCCTCTACATCGACGCTCCGCAGACACCTGACAGTGAGTGGCGGAGGGTACTTCTGGCACCACTAACTGGTCCCCGCTTCCCTGCTACCCTCGCGAATGGTACGTGGAAAGAATCGTTGTCGGTAAGCCTCTGTATTACACTACTGGCCATTAAAATTGCTACAAGAAGAAGAAATGCAGATGATAAACGGCTATTCATTGGACAAATATATTATACTAGAACTGACATGTGATTACATTTTCACGCAATTTGAGTGCATAGATCCTGAGAAATCAGTACCCAGAACAACCACCTCTGGCTGTAATAACGGCCTTCATACGCCTGGGCATTGAGTCAAACAGAGCTTGGATGGCGTGTACAGGTACAGCTGCCCATGCAGCTTCAACACGATATCACAGTTCATCAAGAGTAGTGACTGGCGTATTGTGACGAGCCAGTTGCCCGGCCACAATTGACCAGACGTTTTCAATTGATGGGAGATCTGGAGAATGTGCTGGCCAGAGCAGCAGTCGAACATTTTCTGTATCCAGAAAGGCCCGTACAGGAACTGCAATATGCGGTCGTACATTATCCTGCTGAAATGCAGGGTTTCGCAAGGATCGAATTAAGGGTAGAACTACGGGCCGTAACACTTCTGAAATGTAACGTCCACTGTTCAAAGTGCCGTCAATGCGAACAAGAGGTCACCGAGACGTGTAACCAATGGCACCCCATATCATCACGCCAGGTGATAACGCCAGTATGGCGATGACGAATACACGCTTCCAATGTGCGTTCACAGCGATGTCGCCAAACACGGATGCGACCATCATGATGCTGTACACAGAACCTGGATTCATCCGAAAAAATGACGTTTTGCCGTTCATGCACTCAGTTCGTCGTTGAGTACACCATCGCAGCCGCTCCTGTCTGTGATGCAGCGTCAGGGGTAACCGCAGCCATGGTCTCCGAGCTGATAGTCCATGCTGCTGCGAACGTCGTCGAACTGTTCGTGCAAATGGTTGTTGTCTTGCAAACTTCCCCATCGGAACGTGGCTGCACGATCCGTTACAGCCATGCGGATAACACACCTGTCATCTCGACTGCTAGTGATACGAGGCCGTTGGGATCCAGCACGGCGTTCCGTATTACCCTCCTGAACCCACCGATTCCATATTCTGCTAACACTCATTGGATCTCGACCAATGCGAGCAGCAATGTCGCGATACGATAAACCACAATCGCGATAGGCTACAATCCGACCTTTATCAAAGTCGGAAACGTGATGGTACGCATTTCTCCTCCTTCCACGAGGCATCACGACAACGTTTCACCAGGCAACGCCGCTCAACTGCTGTTTTTGTATGAGAAATCGGTTGGAAACTTTTCTCATGTCAGCACGTTGTACGTGTCGCCACCGGCGTCAACCTTGTGTGAATGCTCTGAAAAGCTAATCATTTGCACATCACAGCATCTTCTTCCTGTCGGTTAAATTTCGCGTCTGTGTCACGTCATCTTCGTAGTGTAGCAATTTTAACGGCCAGTAGTGTAGGTCTAATTTATCGAATTTTCTTGTCGTGATCATTTCGCCAGACATATGTGGGAGGAAGCAACACGTTGTACGGCTCTCTCGGTATTTCGGCAGTGTACGTCTCCGTGATAGACGACGCCTCACTTGTGATGTCTACCACTGGAGTTTGTTGAGCGTCCCTGTAACGTTCTTCGGACGACTCAACGATCCCGTATCGAAATGCGCCGCTCTTCGGTGAATCTTCCGTATCTCTTCTATCAATCCTAAATTCAAGGGTCCCAGATTGATGAACAACATTCAAGAATCGGTCAAACGAGCCCCCTGTAAGCCACTGGACGAATTATATTTGCTTAAGATTCTTCCTGTCAATCTCAGTAGGGCATCTGCTTTTTATGCTGTTTGTTTTATGTGGTCATACCAGTTAAGGCCGCTCCGGATTGAAACTCCAAGATCTTTTACGCTGGTTACTAATTGCACCAACTTGTCAACAATGGTGTAGCTGTACAGCAGTGAATTCCTTTTCGTATGTATGCGCAATATTTTACATTTACTTACGTTCACGGTTACCTGCCAGTTCCTGCACCATTCATCAGTCCTCCGTAGGCCGTTCTGTAAATCGTTACCGTCTTCCGGCGTTGCTACTTTCTCACATGCTACCGCATCATCTGCGAACAGCCTTCAACACCTTCCGACTCATTCTACAAGATCATTTATATAGATTGTAAAAAGTAACTGCCCTATCACACTTCCTTTGGGTACTCGGGACTGTCGATTTTGTTCTGCAAAAAACGACGACGTCTTGAGCTGTATCTGCAAGGAAATCTCGAATCCAGTCGCAAATCTGGCTCGATAGTGGGTAACCTCGTATTTTTTTCACTTAGCGCCAGTGCTGGGTGTGTGTCAAATGCATTCCTGAAAACGAGGAACACGGCATCAGCCTGAACGCTGGCGTGCTCAGCGCCGCGGATCTTACGGAGTAAAACAGTTAGCTGTGTTTCGCAATGTCTCTGTTGCGGAATCTGTGTTGATTTTCATATAGGAGATTGTCGTTCTCCAAAAATGTCGTTATACATGAACGTAAAACATGTTTCATAATTCTACAACACACTGACTTCAAAGATATGGGCCTCTAAATATTGAATCTGTCCTGCGGCCCTTCTCGAAAACGGCCATCGCCTGTGCTTTTTACCAGTCGCCAAGTTGGTCTAACGACCTACAGTTAACTAATGCTAGGAGGGCAGCAAGTTCTTTCACACAGTCTCTGCAGAATGTCACAAACAGCTCCTTACTTCGCTGGTCTCGCGTGCAGGGCATGAAAAATAAACGAACAGGTGGCTTTGGCTACGAGTGCGGAATGCTATCACACGAATGACGGAAACTGATTTGTGATATAGCATGGGAGAATTTTTCGAACACCTGAACAGTATTCACGGCCACATCAAGTTTAGGATGAAATTGGAGACAGATGGTGCATTGCCCTTCCTTGACGTCCTCGTTCGACGCAAAACCAATGCGCACCTCAGCCACAGTGTCTACAGGAAACCCACACACACAGGTCGGTAGCTGCACGCTCTCAGCCACCACCGTACGGCACAAAAACGGGGCGTTCTGAATACCCTTGTCCACCGTACTAAAATCGTCTCAGACGCTGAAAGTCTGCCACTGGAACTGAGCCACCTCCGAAAAGTCTTCCGGCTAAACGGGTACAGCCACGGACAGGTGTCACAGGCTATATCTGGTGTGACACGCAAGAAATACACCAACAGTGAAGACAACACCACCGAAGAAGAAAGCAAGAAACTTGTGATTTTCCCGTTCTGTAGTGCAGTGTCAGGAAATTTTTAGCCGGCTCCTGAAGAGATATAATATTTCATCGGTGTTCAGGCCCCCAGCAAAAATTCGTCAGCTCAAGAGGACTGTGAAGGACGATCTAGGGCTTAGAACGCCTGGAGTGTACAAGACACCACGTCAGTGTGGCTGTTACTACGTCGGCCAAACTGTGGAGCAACGCCGGACGGAACACGAGAGTTGCAGTATCAAGGGTAACTGCACCATGGTCTCTGAGCTGACAGCCCATGCTGCTGCAAACGTCGTCGAACTGTTCGTGCAGATGGTTGTTGTCTTACAAACGTCCCCATCTGTCGACTCAGGGATCGAGACGTGGCTGCACGATCCGTTACAGCCTACGCTAACCAGAAAAAGCAGCCGTGGCAGAACGCGCCTCAGGAAATGGACACCGAATTCTATTCGACGAAACATCTGTCGTTATGAGGACGAAGGGATTTAGGAATAGCGTCACAAAAGAAGCTATTGAAATAAAAACCTCTGAAAACACCATCAACAAGGACGGCGGTTTGCAGCTCAGCACAGCCTGGGACGGGTGCGTCGGACGCGGGATGAAAACATTACCATACATGGCGAGGAAGAGAGCACCAGTGACGTCACAGCCAGCAGTGCGGCTATATAACGACGCAGCTACGCGACACAGCAGTCAGTCTTACCACTTTACAATGACCGGGGAGAGCTCGGTCGAAAGCTCGTCTGATGTTAACCACCTGACCCGGCTAGAAGCCCGAGAAAATTTTATTAATTGATATCGCCGCGAAACCATGCATTCATACACAAACATTTATTCTTGGAATTAACATTTTTTGTTCAGTTGTTTTGTTAGCAGCGACTGTCCGGAGGAATTTTTTTGAAGTCAAGTGCTTAATCTAGGGCCAATGACTTTTATATCGGTTACTTAAATTTTCGAGAGAATTTTTATTTAGGCGCCTTATTGCGGCAGTTCACTCGAAACAAGTAAGGACTACATAATTACTGAAGTTTAGCGCTTGGACTGGAGGCAATCAAAAACAACATTCCCCTAAATTCAAAGCCTCATTTTGAGAAAGGGGTCCGCCATAAGTGAGACCTCTGCTTGTATGTCGTTCTGTTCTTTTGTCCGAAGACTGGTGTGACGTAGCTCTCGATACCAGTCCAGCTCATTCCCTGATGCCCTATCCTGTGTCCCATCGGCAGAGTCCAAGTTGCGCTATACATTTCTTCTGTTCCGATGTTATTCGATAATATTATCATTGATAACCTTCCACCCCGAATTTAAATTCCACGTCCATGTTCAAGAGAAACTTAGGTCCCAGCGCCGCTGCAGGTTGCTCGAAGTATGTCCCTCGAGCAACATTAGGTTGCTTGCTCGGGAGTGGATTCACACGAGAACTAAATTAGTTTTGCTTTGAGGAGGAAAACTAAAAATAACGGTTATGTATAGCCACATTTTGCTTGATATTCCTCGAGACAGAAAAGCTACTGTCCACAAATGAGGTCGGCTTTACAAGTCATCGCTATGCTCCGCCTTTTCTCAATGATAGTATGCGGACCACAGATAATGGGCAATAGACAAATTCCACATTCCTGTATTTCTGGGACGCGTTCGGCACGGTATATTACTGTGGACTTTTAACGTACGGAATAAGTTTCTATGTTCTCTGCCTCGTGATGACTGGGTGTTGTGTGACGTCCTTTGGTTAGTTAAGTTTAAGTAGTTCTAAGTTCTAGGGGACTGATGACCATAGATGTTAAGTCCCACAGTGCTCAGAGCCATTTTAAGTTTCTATGTATGTGAGTGGCTCTACGACTTTTTTTAACAGACAGAAACCAGTACATTTTCCCGGACGGCGCGTGTTCATCAAAGACAATCGTTTCGTCATGAGTGCTCCAAGGAAATTCTGTTATTCTCCATGCACGGAAATAATATGACGGACAAGGGGAACAGCGGTCTGTAGCTGCGTGTTGACGACGCTGTCGTGTACAGGGAGATACCGTTGTTGAGTGACAGGAGGAGGATGCAGCACGCCTGAAACAGAATGAGGTGAAAAAACTCTCCTGTATTGTTAGAGTACAGTGTTCGAGGTGTTCTGCTTGTTACAGTCACATCCATGAAATACGAGGGATATTCGGAAAGCAAGTTCCGATCTGTCGCGAAATGAAAACCACTGTGAAAATCAAAACTGTTTAATTTGCAATAATTAGCTGCAAGTTACAGTTACTTCTTTAAATAGTCGCCGCTCCGACTTAGACATCTGTCGTAGTGTTGTACCAGCTTTTCAGCAAGCGCCATTGCTTCCTGCCAATTCTCTAGGCTCCTCTACATCTCTTTGTCTGTGCCAAAATGCTGCCTTCATAGCCAGCGGTTCATGTGAACAGAGATGAGACTCAGAGCGAGACAATTACGGGCTCTGATGTAAACACTTCCCATCGGAAACGCCGCAGGAGCATCTTCATTGCCCCTGCAGAGTGCGGCAGAGAATTTTCATGAAGAACGAAACGCGTGGCAGTTGTGTTATGTGGGATGTACGACATCAGGCGAAATCTCACACTAGGCCCTCATATTTGGCGAGAGAGAAAATTTTCTGGGCATCTTTACTTGCTCACTGTGCCCGCAGAATTGAAAAGAGTGACGCCCTGCGATCGACGAGTACTTTAGAAACACAACGGAACACATTTGTGCAAAATTTCATCGGGTTTTGACAGTGATTCCAATTTCGCGACCGATTGGAACGTACTTTTCCGAACAGCCCTCATGTCTAAGCATAACGCTGTGTTGCTGATGCTTATCTTCTTATAACCTGTTCTGAGGGCATTATTCATTCCATACAACTGATCTTTTGCCATATCTGGAGACTTGGATTGCTATTCCAAATGTTTTTTTGTTTCTTCTTCTTGAGCCTTAATCCACTGTCCTAATGTCTCGTTAGTAGCCTTTAGTGTTAGTTCAAAGTAGAGGCGGAATAGCATCTGGGATGGCTACAAGCGTGCCTCACTCCCTTCTGAACTACTGCTTCCCTCTCCCCTCTTCTCTTGTCCTTCGATTCTTATATCCGTAACCTGGAGGTTGCACAAGTAATGGATAACCTTTCGAGGCGGTGTTCAGCTCATAAAATGACTTATAAATGTTTTCATCACCTATGCGGGAGCTTCTTCAGAGATGAAACTCAAAGAGGCCACGAAATTTTAGGGCCGTCACTGGCTTTATAGAAAGCCACACAATTGATAATGTCTGTATAAATCAGGGACTCCATTAGCATTATACAGAGATTCCAGTCTTTCATCTCTCAAGATGTCGCCCTGAGACGCTGAGGAAACGAATGAATACATTAATCGACAGTAACCTCTCAGCCCAGCACTTTTAACAGACGTAAACGTCAACCGTGAATGCGTTCACGCACTGCATTCGCTCAGCGTGTTTTACCTCTGATAATTTTACAGTTGCAGAGAGTGAATGCGAGTCAATACCGTGAAAATCTTTTTCTTACGATCTTTTTTTACTACTTGGGAGACCCGTAATACGAGTGGCCATCTTTTCCTCTCCATTCGCCTGGCAAGTGTTTCCGACGCCGACGCCGACGCCGCCGAGCTCCGCACACACCGCCTGGCGCCCGCCCGTTTCCAGACAAGGCGCCATAATGGAATGTCAATATTGGCGGCTAATCAGCGCCTCGGCGCGTTTAATTAAGAAGGCGGCCAGCTTCCAGTGCAGCCTCCAGCGGCCGTGTCCAGCACGCCCCCGCTGCAGCTGCGGCGGCAGCCACGGCCGCATGAATTATTAAACGGCAGTCCGCGGCGAGGGGCGGCGTGGCGCGGCGCTGCCGGGCGCTCTTTGTTTCGCGGGAATTAATGCGGCAGACAATGGCTCCGTCCCATTGTGGCCGTCAATGTCCTTCCGCGGGGACAGCCCGGGCCGGGCCGTCCGCTGCCGGGTCAAAGGGCGGCGCAGTTACCACCGGCCGGGGCCCAGATAAGGGCGAAGGGCGGCCGGAACGGGAAACGGAGCGGCAGAGCTACCTTCCGACTCGCACGCTGCTCTGGGCAGTCTATTAACGTTACTCAAAAAACAAGGCGTAGACAGTGCGATACGTCTGAGAAGAATAAAGCAAGGCTCACGTCACTAAAGTTCTAAGTACGTCAGACCTGTTAGGAAAAACGAGGTAAGTACGAGGGGCATTCAATAAGTAACGCAAAACATTTCTTTTTCTCTCAAAGCAGGTTTCTTTTATTCACGATTCCAATACACCGTACTATTCCCCGGTCGTTTGGCAGCGTGACCCTATTTTCCAACATAACCTCCGTGCAATGCGGCGGCCTTACGCCACCTTACTGGGAGGACCAGTACGCTCGCACGGAACGACTCTGCTTGTCGACGTGGGAGCCGCCGTCCTGCTCCACCAGTAACCTCTCCAGCATCGACGCACTGCTACCCGCGGAGTACGCTCTTCATGATCGGAAGCTGCGATATCCGGGCTGTAGGGTGCGTGAAGGCAGTCAGCTGACGTTTCCTGAGCTCCTGTCGGGTACGAGGACATACGGGAGACGTTGCGTCGTCACGTAGAAGGAGACGTCATTCTGTATTTTTGGGGAGAATGTCCGCACGTTCCAACATTGCTGTGTGCGGTCGGCCAGCACGCGGGACGTCGAACACTTAACGCGACCTTGTTACTATGGTGGCAGACGCCTCTTCTAATTACGGGTCCCGCAGACATTCTGAGAGTTGATGAAGATGATCGGTACGAAACTCATTGAAACGTTGCCACAAGACGACACCACCACTCGGTTGATAACCCGAGGAGAATTCATCAGTGGAATACGCCGAGAAAGACTGAAATCTCATAAATTCTGAGAGATCCTATGAACAGCTGCGATACTCTGGCTTTCCGCCAAAAGAAACTCAGCGACAACTCTGTGCATGGTACGCACCTCCGTTAGAGATGCCCTTTTGAAGACTACGTATAGCGCCGACACGTGTCGGAACTTCTTGAAACTACGAGCCTGAAGCTGAATATTCCACGACGCCCAACAGATTTTGCACTTTTTCAGCGCAAATTGGCCGAGAAAATAAATGTGTTGCTTTACTTACTAACATTTCTCATAGTTTTGAAACTTTGAAAACCCAACTACATAATTCCACTTTTACCCGTCTTCAATTTTACGTGTTCGAAGACAACTACTGTGGCAAAAAAACATTTCTAGTGAAATTGGCTCAAAGAAGGTCATAGCCATATTTTAAGAAAGGTAACCGGTTTTTGAGACGTTCTATCCGGCAGATTAAAAATACATTAGCATACGGATTTGGCGCAATTTTCAACTTTGATTTTCATTCCGTTAAATCTTTCTTTTATACATAATTATATACAACACCTACACAACTAAAATACCACGGTATCTTTTAAACAAATAAGGTGTTATATATAATTCTTTGCAAGAAATAATCCACCAAATCGTTTGTCGAATCACTGCGTGCCACGTCAGTTCTGCCTTTTCCTCGACAACTCTTGCGCTTGTTGCTCTGTCGCAGATCAACCTTCACGCAGAAGCATTTTCTTCTTCTTTGCGGCCACGTAAAAGAATTGAATGGTTACATTATGTTCAGTGAAATGGTTGGGCTACGTGCGGTACAAAATAACTGGTTGTTTTGTGTTTTATCCAAGTTAAGTGGCAGCCGATCTCCTAAGATAATGAATTGCCTGCACAAGTAAGCGAAAACATTGGACACTAGGCCATTATTTACTTTAGCTACACTATGTGATCACAATGAACAAGTTTTGCAATAAAACGTCTGAACACCTGAAGAAGTCTGTTGAAACCGATTGTTGTAAATACAAAAATGTTTATGTGATATTGGCTCTACAATTTTTTCCATCTGGTGATTAAGCTGCAACGTGTGTTGTAATGTTTACGGCCACCTCTTCAGGATACACACCATGTGATCAAAAGTACCCGGACACCCCCAAAAACACACGTCTTTCATATTAGATGCATTGTGCTGTCACCTACTGCCAGGTACTGCATATCAGCCACTTCAGTAGTCATTAGACATCGTGTCGTGAGAGAGCAGAATGGGGCGTTCCGTGGAACTCACGGACTTCGAACGTGGTCAGGTGATTGGGTGTCACTTGTGTCATAAGTCTGTACACGAGATTTCCGCACTCCTACACATCCCTAGGTCTACTGTTTCCAATGTGATAGTGAAGTGGAAACGTGAAGGGACACGTACAGCACAAAAGTGTACAGGCCGACGGCGTCTGTTGACTGACAGTTGAAGAGGGTCGTAATGTGTGATGGGCTGACATCTACCCAGACCATCACACAGGTATTCCAAACAGCATCAGGATCCATTGCAAGTACTATGAGTGTTACGCGGGAGATGAGAAAACTTGGATTTCATGGTCGAGCGGCCGCTCATAAGCCACACATCACGCCGGTAAATGCCAAACGACGCCTCGCTTGGTGGAAGGAGCGATTGAACAGTGGAAAAACAATGTGCCGATCCGATGACAGGGTGTGGGTATGGCGAATGCCCGGCGAACGTCATCTGCCAGCGTGAGTAGTGCCAACAGTAAAATTCGGACACGGTGGTGTTATGGTGTAGTCGTGTTTTTCATGGAGGGGGCTTGCACCTCTTGTTTTGCGTGTCACTATCACAGTACAGACCCACATTGATGTTTCAAGCACCTTCTTGCTTCCCATTGTAGAAGAGCAATTCGGGGATGGCGACTGCATCTTTCAACACAATCGAGCACCTGTTCATAATTCACGGCCTGTGGCGGAGTGGTTACACAATAACATCCCTGTAATGGACTGGCCTGCACAGAGCCCTGACCTGAATCCAATAAACATCTTTGGGATGTTATGGAACGCCGACTTCGGGCCATGCCCCACCGACCGACTTCGATACCTCTCCTCAGCGCAGTACTCCGTGAAGGATGGGCTGCCATTTCCCAAGAAACCTTCCAGCACCTGATTGAACGTAGGCCTGCGACAGTGGAAGCTGTCATCAAGGCTAAGGGTGGGCCAACACCATATTGAATTCCAGCATTACCGATGAAGGGCGCCACGAACTTGTAAGTCACTTTCAGCCACGTCTCCGGATACTTTGGATCACATATTGTATTTTACTACTGATCTATGGCTCTGAGCACTATGGGACTCAACTGCTGAGGTCATTAGTCCCCTGGAACTTAGAACTAGTTAAACCTAACTAACCTAAGGACATCACAAACATCCATGCCCGAGGCAGGATTCGAACCTGCGACCGTAGCGGTCTCGCGGTTCCAGACTGCAGCGCCTTTAACCGCACGGCCACTTCGGCCGGCGCTACTGATCTACTTACAATGTTACATCACCAATCTGACCATACTTTTGTGAACAAGCATTAAGATTTAACTACTGCGATAAACTGAATTCTTAAATTATAGTGAAATAGACTTAAAGAGCACACTTGTTGTTATCATACGTTTTTAATGATCGAGCCCGTGCAGCACTCATATCAGTAATTGCTAGTAGTGCCTGGATTTAGAAAGCTGACAGTCATTATTTCCGCGACAAGAAGTGTCCTGAGTCGACAGACAAGTGAGGTGTCGGCTGTCCCGGCCAGAGCAGTAAGCACTCGTCCGCCTCGTGCAACAGCACCCTGCAGGGCTCTGGAGCGCGGCTAGTCCGGTCTGCCGCTGGAGCTCGCTTACCTTGCTGAAGCCAAACGAGTCGCAGACAAAGGAAGACAAGCACGTTGCGGTGGCGAGCAGCGACACTCACCTGCAACAGAAATAAGAAAACATCGCATAAAGCAACAGAATGGCTGCAGAGTTCAACTGTGATGTCATAAAATATTCTATGCCATGACATACTACGAGGGGCGTTCAACACGTAATGCAACACTTCCTTTTATAAAAGCACGTTGTTTTTTTAGGGATTCTAATAAACCATATTATTGCTCACTGTTTGGGCTGCAAAACCCAGTTTTTCGGCACAATCTCCGTTTAGGACCTGCAAGCCCGCCCTACCGATCGACGTCGGAGCCAACGTCTTGCTGCGTTAGTAAGCTCTCCACGATCCACCTACTGCTACCCATGGACAGCGTCCTTTATTGGACTGAACAGATGTCGGAATATGCAAGGGAGAACAGTCAAATGCAGTTTTGTAGCTACTGTCGGATGCGCAGACTTACGTAATGCCTTGCGTTGTCACGAAGAAGGAAAACTTCGTTTGCACTTTGTGGCTACGAACACGAAGGAGTCGTTTTTTCAGTTTCCTGAGGGCAGCACAATACATTTCAGAGTTGATTGCTACACGTTGCTGGAGGACATCAAACAGAGTTCCAGAAGACCGTCGCTGTGACTTTACCCGCTGACGACGGGGCTTCGAACTTTTCCTTCGGAGGAGAGGCAGTATTAGCGCCACTCCGTGGATTGTTCTTTCGCTTCTAGTTCGAGGTGATGAACCCATATTTCATCGCCTGTGATAATATTCGACAAAAAACTGTCACGATCATCCTCGTAATGTGCAAGCAATTCTGCACCCACGATCCTTCGTTGCTCTCTGAGGTCCTCTGTTATGCGGCGAGGAACTCTCACCTGAGCACCCCAAATGGTGGACGTGTTTCAGCACTACCAACAGCGACGTCCAGTTGTGCGGTGAGGTACCCGATCTGCTGATCACCTCGAATGAGAGTGTAAGCACGCTGCAACACTGCAAGAGTCGCAGCTACGTGCGGCCGGCCAGCACACGGGTGGCTGGACGGGTTTGTGCGACCTTGTTGCGACAATGACAAATGCCTCGCCCACCGACTCATCGTGCTTTTGTTTACTGCCAAGTCTTCACATATATACAGCTAGTGCCTATGAATATCTGCCATGCTCTGGTTCTGCGCCAAAATAAACTCAATGATACCTCTCTGTTTGGAACTTAATGAAATTATAGGGGCTGAAGCGGGAATACTCCACGATGTCCCACACCAAACTCCATATTTTTGAACCAAAACTGGCAGAGCGAAAAAATGTGATCCATTACTTTCTGAACGCCCTGCGTACATATACTAGTTTAACGTTGGATGCCCCCACAGCCTTCATGGCCTTTTCCGCTTACGCTTACGGTTGTCAGATATTATTTCACCGTTTAGTTTACAATTTAGAGTATTGTATATTTTCAGACTTGACTACAGTCGCTAATCACCGAGCATGCGAGTAAAGGCACAACCACACAAAATGCTTTACAGTAACTTATTTCTCACAATGACGTTTGTGGCTCTCCGCCGGATTGCAGAAGAAAGGAATACGTCGAGGAAACTGACACAAACAAGAGAAAGCACGACAGTACATGCATTACGATATCGAGCAATTTCCAAGGCTGTAGAGGGCGTTCTAGAGGGTAAAACTATAGGGGAGGAAGGAGATCGGAACGTATCTCACAAATAAATAAGTACCTTGCGTGTGAGGCGAAGAGGTTGGTACAGGAAGGATGTTGTGTAGGGCTGCACCAAATCAGTCAGAAGGCAGGTGAAATAATAAAGAAAGTAATAACTGTTCCTCTAGGTGCGGCCGGTGTGAACAACATGCGGTTCCGGCAGCCCAACAGGTGAGCTGTGATGGTGGTTTACTGCCCGCGGGCACTGAGCCAGGAGGAATCGAAAAAAAAGCTGAAGCTGCCTCCGCCACACACCAAAGCGCCATAAATCGCCGTCACAGGCTGCCGTTTGAATACGGAGTACGGACCGATCGCTGCTTCGCGTCTCGACTTTTCGGAGGTCGAGGCTCTAAGTCACCATGACCGTCGCTTCTAGAGATGTAAACACCCCTCTTCAACATGCGCTCCACTAAATGATTCAGTTGACTCTCATAAAGTCCATCTCCGGTATCAACGCACACACTAATTCTCCTGACAAAGCTTCATTAACTCTTCTGAGGGCGTCTCGGCGTTATTTTATGAGGGCGTTACTATTCGTAATCCAAACGCTAAATTCACCTTTTGTTTACTTTTTCATCACAGACTTTGCCTTTCAGCCAGCCCTATAGCCAGAAATCTAAAGGGATAAGGTCCAGGGACCGTGGTGATCAACAAACCTGACCACTTCTACCGGATAATAATGGTGGAAGACCGTTTACAAGAACGTCTAGCTAATGGAACACCGTGACACATGAAACAATGTAGAAACGCAACAGGCCTAACCGGAGCCTACGAGCACTCGCTGCCTATGGGCACTCAACGTCGAGTTCATGAGCGAGGCCTAATCAACTGATTGTCTCTCATACCACGACACACAGTACAGACTAAAATACTTGAAAATGTGTCTCCGCAAGTCATGTGGGCTTCCGTCAGACCACCAATGTGAGTTACGAGTGATACTATCACGTGTCAAAGTAACTTCATAAGTAAACGGTATTAATGCGAGTACTCGGCTGTTTACTGTTAGTCAGCGACAAAATTCCAACGGTCTTCCTTCATCTCCTTCTCCA
Source organism: Schistocerca americana (assembly GCF_021461395.2). Taxonomy (NCBI): domain Eukaryota; kingdom Metazoa; phylum Arthropoda; class Insecta; order Orthoptera; family Acrididae; genus Schistocerca; species Schistocerca americana. Next base: position 1,264,879,401 of record NC_060119.1, read on the forward strand.
AGCTATGGAATATGCTGAAAATGATAAGGACAGAGGCTGTGCATACGTACTGTCTACGATGTTCTTGTATGTGGAACACCGATACGTGCAGGAATTCCGCGCATGCTTATTGAAGGACTATGATCTACAAAATAAATAATGCCTTGTACTTTATTCAAACTACACTACTGGCCATTAAAATTGCTACACCAGGAAGAAATGCAGATGATAAACGGGTATTCATTGGCCAAATATATTACACTAGAACTGACATCTGAGTACATTTTCACGCAATTTGGGTGCATAGATACTGAGAAATCACTACCCAGAACAACCAACTCTGGCCGTAGTACCGGCCTTGATAAGCCTGGGCATTGAATCAAACGGAGCTTGGATGGCGTGTACAAGTACAGCTGCCCATGCAGCTTCAACACGATACCACAGTTCATCACGAATAGTGACTGGCGTATTGTGACGAGGCAGTTACCCGGCCGATGTGGCCGTGCGGTTCTAAGCGCTTCAGTTTGGAACCGCGTGACCGCTACGGTCGCAGGTTCGAATCCTACCCCGGCCATGGATGTGTGTGATGTCCTTAGGTTAGTTAGGTTTAAGTAGTTCTAAGTTCTAGGGGACTGATGACCACAGATGTTAAGTCCCATAGTGCTCAGAGCCATTTGAACCATTTTTTTGACGAGGCAGTTGCTTGGCCACCATTGACCAGACGTTTTCAGTTGGTGACAGATCTGGAGAATGTGCTGGCCAGGGCAGCAGTCGAACATTTTCTGTGTCCAGAAAGGCCCGTACAGGACCTGCAATATGCGATCGTGCATTATCCTGCTGAAATGTAGGGTTTCGCAGGGATCGAATGAAGGGTAGAGCCACGGGTCGTAACACATTCTGAAATGTAACGTCTACTGTTCAAAGTGACGTCAATGCGAACAAGAGGTCACAGAGACGTGTAACCAATGGCACCCCATACCATCACGCTGGGTGGTACGCCAGTATGGCGATGACGAATACACGCTTCCAATGTGCGTTCACCGCGATGACGCCAAACACGGATGCGACCACCATGATGCTGTAAACAAAACCTGGATTCATCCGAAAAAATGACGTTTTGCCATTCGTGCACCCAGGTTTTTCGTTGAGTACACCATCACAGGCGCTCCTGTCTGTGATGCAGCGTCAACGGTAACCGCAGCCATGGTCTCCGAGCTGATAGTCCATGCTGCTGCAAACGTCGTCGAACTGTTCGTGCAGATGGTTGTTGTCTTGCAAACGTCCCCATCTGTTGACTCAGGGATCGAGACATGGCTTCACGATCCGTTACAGCCATACGGATAAGATGACTGTTATCTCGACTGCTGGTGGTACGAGGCCTTTGGGATCCAGCACGGCGTTCCATAATACCCTCCTGAACCCACCGATTCCATGTTCTGCTAACAGTCACTGGATCTCGACCAACGCGAGCAGCAGTGGCGCGATACGATAAACCGAAACGTGATGGTACGCATTTCTCCTCCTTAAGCGAGACATCACAACAACGTTTCACCAGGCAACGCCGGTCAACTGCTGTTTGTGTATGAGAAACCGATTGGAAACTTTCCTCATGTCAGCACGTTGTAGGTGTCGCCACCGGCGCCATCCTTGTGTGAATGCTCTGAAAAGCAAATCATTCGCATATCACAGCATCTTCTTCCTGTCGGTTAACTTTCGCGTCTGTAGCACGTCATCTTCGTGGTGTAGCAATTTTAATGGCCAGTAGTGTATTAATCTGTACGTTAAGATGAAATACGACTGCCGGTCACTGCATCAGTCTCACGCAGTTACGTGGAAACACGAGTAAATACTCTTGAATCTGGTACTCTACGCTTGGGAAATCAACTACCGTATCCTCTAGAAGCACCAGTGGCTTCTCCAACACAAGTCCAGTACACACTACCGCAATGGGATACTCTCGTTTCAGAAATACGTGCGCGCTAAAACAATACAGTAGAACTCACAAGAAAAATCACAATGACAATGACAACTGAAGAACTCAATTATTTAAACGAGCCGTGTGCTATCGATTCCTCACACTAACAGCGCGAGTCTACATCTTTGGCGGTAGCTAAGCAAACTACTTCTTGGCCCCACGCGAGAGCAGACGCGCGCTGCCGCCCGTGGTGAATTAACACCGAGCCGCTTTGGCTCTTGTGCAGTTCCGTCTTGCCGCTAGCTGGAGGAGGACATTCCAGAGCAGCCACAAGTCGTCATCCCGTGAGGCTGTAAGCTGATGAGCTTTTTTCAGCATTGCGATCTTTTGTGGGCGGGTCTTTTTGCTAGGCTCACTCGTCTGTGAAACATAACGCTCGAATTCCAAAACGGCCTTGGTTTGCCTTTGCTGCTTTCTCAGTGGATATACGGACAAAGCGGCAGCGGGACGCATGTGGATTTGTTTGGTGAGTATCTTGCTTGGTCCTGTAGTGTACTTGTCCTCATTGGTTCAGCGTACCCCCTTTCAAGTGAGATGTACCATAGCGGTGTTATGGGGTTATTTTGCCGACGTGCAACTGCAGCACTTGCCTTTGGCGTGTATGTGTTTAACAAGCGTCTGCCACGTGATTGTAGTACACTTGCGTGCTCAAGTTTTCTATACTTTTTTTATACGGTTGAACTGGTCTATGTTGGCCACATTTTCATATTTATGTGTGCTAGACGAGATGAAGTGGTTTCGTTAAGCACGAGCTAGTTCAGCCAGTTGAGTCCTTCAAGCTCTAAGTTACTGGTACCCCTTTTTCGTCTGTTATTCATTTGTTTAGATATTGCTTAAATAAAAAAATACGTGTAAATTTTATTTGTCCAATAATTGTCACTTTCTAAATTTTTTGGTGTAAAGTGGGCATCTGCTTGATGTTCACTATTTTCAGCACACTTGTTAGTGCAGTAATTGGAGCCCCATTTTCTTAACCGCTCTTATAACCTGTATTGCGCCACTTGTACTTATAGTTAGTGGATATGTCGGCTCACTGATTGAATCGGACCGATTCTTAAACTTCTCGAATGCTGCTTCTCATCAATATATCTAACGTAACTTTTCTCTATTTTAGTATTGTCTGTTTGGTATAGATTCAACCAGGGGCAACGAAGACTACAATTAATTAAATTTCATCTTTCCGCACCTCCTTTAATTATGTTATTGACATCTCAATGTTTTTAAATGGTTCCTCATTTGCTTCAATACTGTTTCAATAGAGAAATCTTTTTGGTATATTATTATTACTCACTAACAATCGTTATCATCCTTTCAATTTTTTAAATAATCATTGATCCTGTTACCGTAAGCGAGGATTTTGTAATAAGAAGCAAATTGGAATAACTGAATTTTTATGGTATTTAATTTTAAATTATGTTTTAAAATAAATGTATTTTCTGGTGCACATGTCAAGTTTTGCTTCCTATCCACTTAGCGCTTCTAGCTCCTCGCTAGCTGCTCCATTTCAGTAAACTCAAGCACAACTTCACAACCTGCACTTCAAAACGAAAATGACAGCCAATAAATAAACTCATGGCAACTAGAGTTCCACTACATGAAATAAAATCTTTTCTCTGCAATCAGGTGTGTCTCTCTAGCCAACAAATATGTTGCACATGTTACATGGAATATGTTACTCGAATTATTCTGTATTTGCATCTCCTCCAACTGAAAAAGACGTTCCGGCCGGAGTGGCCGTCCGGTTCCATGCGCTGCAGTCTGGAACCGAGCGACCGCTACGGTCGCAGGTTCGAATCCTGCCTCGGGCATGGATGTGTGTGATGTCCTTAGGTTAGTTAGGTTTAATTAGTTCTAAGTTCTAGCCGACTGATGACCTCAGAAGTTAAGTCGCATAGTGTTCAGAGCCATCTGAGGAGCAACAACCTGTTGCCAACTGCACCGATGGCCCTGTGGCCTAAGACCATTGTTCAGATCACAATATCTGTCCAAACTTAAGGCAATATTTTTCACTCTTTGGCAAGAAATTCAGTCTATTATAAAGTTTACGTACTGTTATTTTAAATGAAGTAAATTTTTTGGGGGCAAAATAAAAATGTTTCAGCATACGTGCATATTAACTTTTATGTCACTTGTTTCGTCTTCGGTACACTACATTTTAAGTTGTATCTCCAATATGTTTTCAAATCTTGAGTCAGGTACATTAGAATAGTAACTGATGGATGGATCAGCTGATCAGAATGACATAGCCACACATGACTCCCAAAATTCTTTGCCACCTCCAAGATGTTTTTTCTTTCGGCAAGCTTTACTTATCACAAATAATTGTGAACTTTATTGTTTAAAGAAAGCCGTTACATTTTGTCCATCACGAACTGGTTGGGAATTGAGTTTACTGGCAAATGGCTTTCGTCTAGTGTGCTCGTTGCGGACAGTTTCTCTGTTTTCTCCGATTCTGTGATGAATACCACCCGATTCACTTCGAAGACTTACTACGACAGGAAGAAAATCGAGTGTACAAGAAACAAAGAGTGCAAGAGACGTAATTGCGTAACACTTTTCGTTACTTATTTCTTCACATTTTCTTGAAAACCGTTTCTGTGAGAGAAAAAACGCACTAAAAAGTTCTCTGAAGGGTAAGAGTTTATGTTCTCAAGTAGATTTGTAAAGTATCTTAATAATTAATTCTTGGATTTCAAGAAAACTATTGTGTTAAGGCCACGATATATGTGTGATAAAATTTCTTACTTTCGAGTGTTAACTGTAGTTTTTAAACGTAGAGTTATGTAAGAGGTATGCCCCCGTTTCGAAAAAGTCACAGGAGATATTTTCGAATTGCTCTTCACTAGTATGATGATGCTCGCCGAAATCTGTGGGTCATAGGATGTGACCCCTCCTTGTACGAAGGGCAAGAGTCAGCCCCAGGCCGCAGGCACCTAACAGTTGCTAAAGCGCCTCCCGGAACCTCGCCTACTCGAGCGTTAGTGGACGGGAGGCGGCTGTCGGGCCGCGCACACTCACTCTCGGCCGCGGGCGCTGCTTTACGGGGCGTGGCGTCGGCAGTCTGCCGTAACTCGCCCTGCCGTAATGGCACCTGCAGCCGCGTTAACAACCCGCGCGGCGCCGCCCCTAACGGCCGCCTGATACTGCCCGCCTCACTGCAGAGCACGAAGGGATGCCGCGACGCCGCTTGCCGGCTACAAGCCGCATAGCAGTGTCTGGCTCATTATCGGAGGCCGTTATGCCACGGTCAGGAGCATTGCGGCCCTATCGATGGCCATATCTGCTATCGCAAACGGCGGACAATACAAATAGCGCTCCATTAAGTAGCTGCTAAAGACATACCAGTTCTTGTTGTACAGCCTCGAACAACACACCACAAAGATCTATCAGATATACAACACGGTTATCGCAAAACAGTATTGATTTGTGCTCTTTTCATAATCGTCAATTTGTACTAAACAATGTTTCATACAATGTACTGTGAGAGATACAAAATTTGTTACGGTCACACGTGCACTACATACCTCACTTTCACTTATATTGTGTACTTCTAGAGCATACACTATTCAGACATTCTGACAGAAATTAAACGCACAAGCATATTATTAAGTTTTCTGTAATAGTTTTAGTATAAATTCGTGACTGTGACGACAGCACGTATCAATACGTACATTGCTGTTATTGCTTTTTCTGTTTCACAGAGCAATAATAGTGTCCTGCATAATAGTCTCACAGTTTTCAATCATCGTTCACGATTATCTCCTGTCTATATTTGTGATTCACAGTTGCATTTGTTGACACAGGCTTTCTTTTTGTTCTTCATTTCTGGCTACTCTCATTTCTCTAATTTCATTCACAATCGCAGGTTTGTTACTACTCTGAATTGTTATTTTTGGCATATTTCACATGTATCCTCCATCTAGTAGAAGTTGAGATTTCCTTACGAGTCTTGTACCACGGTAAACCAGTCATTATTAGTGTTCCAATCACGCTGGGTATTCTGACGTCACATTTCATTTTTTGAGGGACTCCTTTAAAGAAGCTTGACTTCTTAATGTCTCATTTTCGTTATGCCGATGTAAGTTTCTATTTTAATTAAATTAATTTCTGTTTTATAATTTCCGATTCCCCCTTCACTACCTTGTATTGACTACTTGTGATTTAGAAGTGACGTTTTTGAACGCTCTGGAGCAACAAAATGATGATAATAACTCTGCAAGCAATGGAAAGAGTTCTACCACCAGCACCTCGACCGAACGCTACCGAACCAGTATTGCCATGACTGTGGCATGTCTTGACTAAAGTTTCCTCCTAATTGAAGCTTATTTTCAGTATACGATAAAATTCTCGGAGGTGAAGAATGGTGCAAATAGATGAGAGCTATCTGGCACATCTCACGTTACACGAACTTTTCAGGTGGAGGCCAAAACACAGTATGCGCAGAGGATGTGCAGATTATGGCCGTCTTTCGGTGCCGGAGAAAGGTTGGATCATTAGCATTAAGGGCCAAGGGAGTATCATATCTATAGATCGCACAGAAAGTTGGGTGCAGAGCAATGACTGAAGAAGCGATGGACTCAAAAGAACAGTGTGGCAAGAAGCGTAGACCCGGATCCTTCCAGAAGAACTGTACCACTAGACGAGCGTAGGATTGTTCGACTTGCTCTAATGAATAGACAGACGAAAACAGCTGAATGCCGGATACAGTCATCACCACGAAACGCGCAAACCAGGCTGCTGAAAGCTGGGTTGAGATCTCGAATCGCCTTGCCTCATTAAGTCTCCCTTCTGCCCGCTCGAAGGCGTTTTGCAGAAAGGATTTAAGAAATTCATCCCTCTTCAAATCCTGGACCAGTATTGTAGGGAACTGCTGGATGCGACAACAGGACTAATTATTTAGTCGTTTAACGGAGGCTGAATGTTCGCCAGTACAAGGACAGAATGGTAACTCCCGTTGACAATACTTTCGTGACTAGAGTACCGAACGACATATTCAAGCAGGATAACTGAAGACCCCACACTTCACACCACACAAGCCTTGATAAATGCTCGGAATCCTACACTAGCCTACGCGGCCTCATGATTTGCGCCTCTTACAGCATGCCTGACACGCATTGGAAAGACTCATACACAAGCTACGACATGGTCGAGAACAGAACAGTGATCCACAAAGCGTAGGACAAATTCCTTTAAATCCGTCTATGATGGCAAAGTTGTTAGGCCCTTACACTACCGGTTACGGTCAGCAATGACCATCTTCAGATCTGTTATAAAAAAATGTCCTAACGTAATGCAGCCATAATGGCATCGTCAAAAGATAAACATGTGCGACGATGCTAAACTGATTTGTCGATGCCACTACGTATCCCTTATATTAGATATGCCTTTACAACAGATCTGAGGATGGTCATTGCTGACTGAAATCGGTAGTGTAAGGATCTAACAATTTTGTGATCATAGACGGGTATAAAGAAAGACCTATAGTTTTATACTAGCTTCCAGCCAGGAACCTCACGAAGTAACACTCTTTGCGCTTCAGATGTTGGAAGAAATTCCGTAAGTCCACGTTCGGAGGATGTCTGCTTCCATGCTTCAAACTAATAATGATTATGATGGAGACCATTTCCGAATAGAATGAATGTTTAATCATTTAATACCCGTTGTGTGATGAACGTCTCCACATTTGCCACGTAGTATAACTCTTTTCATTTCCATCAGTGTAAATTGTGAGGCAAGTCTCTACGATAATGTATAACGCTTTTTGTGATGTCCAGAGAGCCACACTTTCTTTATACAAGGCGTTCAGTTCCAACCACACTTCGCGGTCATCTTCAGACCTTACAATAATAGACGAAGAGAAATAATTAGGAAAGGCCAATCGGTTAAAATAATACATAAAACCAAATTTACAGAACATTCAATATAGCCGTTACTGCAATAACTCACTAAATCGCAACTTGTCATGCTAAGTGTAGTATTTTATCTCACAGACATTCTCTGATGATTTCTCCTTGTCTGTTGCGACCGGGAAACGCGGCTGAAACAGATCGCCTTATATGAAGAAAGTGTAGTGATCTAGGCCTTATAGCTTTCATACTTTATCCGGTTGCCATGCTCCACAATTTAACCATTTTACACTTCATGGAGACTTTATCTTAATTATTTAAGCAGTAAATAAAATGATCGCAGACTTCTACCGAGTTTTGACCTCTTATGTCTTAGAAACAAAAACATCCAATCTATATCTACATCCGTACTCTGTAAGCCATCGTGTGGTGTATTTTGGAGAGTACTTTGTACCACTGCTAACCATTCCCCTTCCAGTTTCACTGGCAAATAGAGCGAATATAATAACGTCTGTCTATGCGCTTCTGTACGAGTCCTGATTTCTCTTATCTTATTACATCGAGTGAAGTGGCGCAGTGGTTAGCACACTATATACGCGTTTAGGAGAACGACGGTTCAAATCCCAGTCCGTCACTCGTGTTCAGGTTTTCTGAGAGTAACGTAAATCGCTCCAGGCAAATGCTGGTTCCTTTGAAAGGGCACCGCCGATTTCCTTCTCCATCTTTTCGTAATCTGCGCTTGTGCTTCGTCTGTAATAGCCCCGCTGTCGACGGGAAGTTAAATTCTTATCTTCCCTCCTTCTTCATTCTTACCTTCGCTGTCCTCATGCAGGATGTACGTTAGAAGCAGTAGAGTCGTTCTGCAGTTTGTCGCAAACGCCGGTTCTTTGAAGTTTCTCGATAGTGTTTGGGAAAAAAGATTTTTTTTTCCTTATAAATATTTACTTTGAGTTAATGGAGCATTTCCGTAACTCTAACGAGTTGATAGAACCCAACGTTTAGAGATCTAGCAACATGCCTCTGAACTGCTTCGATGTCTTTCTTTAGTCCGGCCAGTTGGGGATCCCAAATGCTCAAGTACTACTCAAGAAAGAGTCGCAAATGTTTTCTGTACATGGTCTCCTTTATAGATGAGTTACACTTTCTTAGAATTCGCTTAATAAACCCGAGTAGACGATTCGCCTTCCCTGACCTCGTACTTGTTACTTTTCATTTTACTTTACCACTTTCGCATAGATAGATAATCGAGGTGATGTCAATCAGCACATCACTAATACTGTATTCTAAAATAAAGGATTATTTTTCCCACTCATCTGTACAATTATTTTTTTTCACATTTAAGCCAAGCTGCCACTCATTGTTCCAAATAGAAATTCTACCCAAGTCAACCTGTATCCTCCTAAAGTCGTCCTCCCTCCCCCCCCCCCCCCCCCCCCGACGAAGTTTTCCCGTACCCTAAAACGTCTTCAGCAAACAGTGGCACGCTGCTCTTCACCCTGTCCACCAAATCGTTTCCGTATACAGAGAAGAAGAGCGATCTTCTCACAATTCCCTGGGGCGCTCTAACCTCGACTCTGATAAATACTCGCAGTCCAACACAACGTACTCGAGTCTGTTGCTTAAAACGTTTTCGAACCACTCGTATATCTGAGAACTTATTAGTATGCTCGGACATTTATTAACAGTCTGCAGTGTGAAATGTTTCATACGGTGTCCGGAAACAGGAATATATAACCTTTCTTTTTTCCCTACATCACTTGTTCGCAGAATGTATTGCGAGAGTACAAAAAAGTCATGGGGTACCTGATAATATCGTATCGGACCTCCTTTGCATGGCCATGTCCCTTAAATGTACGATGGGATTCATGTCGGGCGATCTGGGTGGCGAAATCATTCGCTGGAAACGTCCAGGGTGTTGCTGAAACCAATCGCGAATACCTGTGGGCGGTGACATGGCGCATTGCCATCCATAAAAATTCCATCGTTGTTTGGGAAAACGACGTACATTAATGGCTGCAAATGGTGTCCAAGTAGCCGAACCTAACCATTTGCAGCCAATGATTTGTTCAGACGGACCAGGAGACCCAGTCTCTTCCATACAAACACAGCCCACGCCATTATGGAGCCACCACCAACTTGCACGACGCCTAGTTCACAACTTGGGTTCGTGGATTCGTGGGGTCCGTGCCACATTCGAACCGTACGATTAGCTCTTACTCACCGAAATCGGGACTGATCTGACGAGGCCACTGTTTTCCAATCGTCTAGGGTCCAACTGATATGGTCACGAGGCCAGGAGAGGCGCTGCAGGCGACATCGTGCTGTTAGCAAGGGCACTCGCATCACTAGTGTGATGTCATAGCCTATTAACGCCAAATTTCGCCGCACTTTCGAAACAGATACGTTCGTCGTACGTCCCACATTGATTTCTGCGGTTAATTCACGCAGTGTTGCTGGTCTGTTAGCACTGACTACTCTAAGCAAACGACGCTGCTCTCGGTCGTTACGTGAAGGCTGTCGGTCACTGCGGTGTCACTGGCGAGAGGCGATGCACGGAATTTGGTATCCTGGGCACACTCTCGACACTGTGGATAGTGGAGCACGGAATTCCCAAACGATTCTCGGAAAGTAACGCCCCATGGACCTTGCTCCAGCTACCTTTTCGCGTTCAAAGTCCGTTAATCCCTGTCTTGCGGCCATAAGCAGGTCGGCAACTTTTTCACATAAAAATGACCAGAGTACACGTGACAGGTGCGCCAACGCGCTGCTCTATTCTACCTTGTATTCGATACTACCGCCATCTGTATACATGCATGTCGCAATGCCATGACTTCGGTCACCTTAATGTACCTACAGATTGGAAAATTGCGCAGGTCGCACCAGTGTTTAAGAAGGGTAGTAGGAGTAATCCATCGAACTACAGACCTATATTGACGTCGGTTTGCAGTAGGGTTTTGGAGCATATACTGTATTCAAAACATTATGAATCACCTCGAAGGGAACGATCTATTTATACGTAATCAGCACGGTTTCAGGAAACATCGTTCTTGTGCAACGCAGCTAGCTCTTTATTCGCACGAAGTAATGGCCGCTATCGACAGGGGATCTCAAGTTGATTCCGTATTTCTAGATTTCCGGAAAGCTTTTGATACCGTTCCTCACAAGCGACTTCTAATCGAGCTGCGGGCCTATGGGGTATCGTCTCCGTTGTGCGACTGGATTCGTGATTTCCTGTCAGGAAGGTCGCAGTTCGTAGTAACAGACGGCAAATCATCGAGTAAAACTGAAGTGATATCAGGCGATCCCCAGAGAAGCGTCCTGGGACCGCTGCTTTTCCTGATCTATATAAATGACCTGGGTGACAATCTGAGCAGTTCTCTTAGGTTGTTCGCAGATGATGCTGTAATTTACCGTCTAGTAAGGTCATCCGAAGACCAGTATCAGTTGCAAAGCGATTTAGAAAATATTGCTGTATGGTGTGGCAGGTGGCGGTTGACGCTAAATAACGAAAAGTGTGAGGTGATCCACACGAGTTCCAAAAGAAATCCGTTGGAATTCGATTACTCGATAAATAGTACAATTCTCAAGGCTGTCAATTCAACTAAGTACCTGGGTGTTAAAATTACGAACAACTTCAGTTGGAAAGACCACATAGATAATATTGTGGGGAAGGCGAGCCAAAGGTTGCGTTTCATTGGCAGGACACTTAGAAGATGCAACAAGTCCACTAAAGAGGCAGCTTACACTACACTCGTTCGTCCTGTGTTAGAATATTGCTGCGCGGTGTGGGATCCTTACCAGGTGGGATTGACGGAGGACATCGAAAGGGTGCAAAAAAAGGGCAGCTCCTTTTGTATTATCACGTAATAGGGGAGAGAGTGTGGCAGATATGATACGCGAGTTGGGGTGGAAGTCATTAAAGCAAAGACGTTTCTCGTCGCGGCGAAATCTACACTCCTGGAAATTGAAATAAGAACACCGTGAATTCATTGTCCCAGAAAGGGGAAACTTTATTGACACATTCCTGGGGTCAGATACATCACATGATCACACTGACAGAACCACAGGCACATAGACACAGGCAACAGAGCATGCACAATGTCGGCACTAGTACAGTGTATATCCACCTTTCGCAGCAATGCAGGCTGCTATTCTCCCATGGAGATGATCCTAGAGATGCTGGATGTAGTCCTGTGGAACGGCTTGCCATGCTATTTCCACCTGGCGCCTCAGTTGGACCAGCGTTCGTGCTGGACGTGCAGACCGCGTGAGACGACGCTTCATCCAGTCCCAAACATGCTCAATGGGGGACAGATCCGGAGATCTTGCTGGCCAGGGTAGTTGACTTACACCTTCTAGAGCACGTTGGGTGGCACGGGATACATACGGACGTGCATTGTCCTGTTGGAACAGCAAGTTCCCTTGCCGGTCTAGGAATGGTAGAACGATGGGTTCGATGACGGTTTGGATGTACCGTGCACTATTCAGTGTCCCCTCGACGATCACCAGTGCTGTACGGCCAGTGTAGGAGATCGCTCCCCACACCATGATGCCGGGTGTTGGCCCTGTGTGCCTCGGTCGTATGCAGTCCTGAATGTGGCGCTCACCTGCACGGCGTCAAACACGCATACGACCATCATTGGCACCAAGGCAGAAGCGACTCTCATCGCTGAAGACGACACGTCTCCATTCGTCCCTCCATTCACGCCTGTCGCGACACCACTGGAGGCGGGCTGCACGATGTTGGGGCGTGAGCGGAAGACGGCCTAACGGTGTGCGGGACCGTAGCCCGGTTTCATGGAGACGGTTGCGAATGGTCCTCGCCTATACCCCAGGAGCAACAGTGTCCCTAATTTGCTGGGAAGTGGCGGTGCGGTCCCCTACGGCACTGCGTAGGATCCTACGGTCTTGGCGTGCATCCGTGCGTCGCTGCGGTCCGGTCCCAGGTCGACGGGCACGTGCACCTTCCGCCGACCACTGGCGACAACATCGATGTACTGTGGAGACCTCACGCCCCACGTGTTGAGCAATTCGGCGGTACGTCCACCCGGCCTCCCGCATGCCCACTATACGCCCTCGCTCACAGTCCGTCAACTGCACATACGGTTCACGTCCACGCTGTCGCGGCATGCTACCAGTGTTAAAGACTGCGATGGAGCTCCGTATGCCACGGCAAACTGGCCGACACTGACGGCGGCAGTGCACAAATGCTGCGCGGCTAGCGCCATTCGACGGCCAACACCGCAGTTCCTGGTGTGTCCGCTGTGCCGTGCGTGTGATCATTGCTTGTACAGCCCTCTCGCAGTGTCCGGAGCAAGTATGGTGGGTCTGACGGACCGGTGTCAATGTGTTCTTTTTTCCATTTCCGGGAGTGTATTTACGAAATTTCAGTCACCAACTTTCTCTTTCGAATGCGAAAATATTTTGTTGAGCCCAACCTACATAGGTAGGAATGATCGTCAAAATATAATAAGAGAAATCAGAGCTCGAACAGAAAGGTTTAGGTGTTCGTTTTTCCCGCGCGCTGTTCGGGAGTGGAATGGTAGTGAGATAGTATGATTGTGGTTCCATGAACCCTCTGCCAAGCACTTAAATGTGAATTGCAGAGTAATCACGTAGATGTAGATGTAGATGTATGCAAGTTCACTTTCGCACGAGCGATGCTTTCTAAATCCGTTACTGTTTTTGGATAGCTTTTGATCGGAAGATGGCCACCTTTCTTGACCAGAGACGACGGCAGAGGGCTCCCAAGCGTCCAAACGTCACTCTTGCGACGCCGAAACGCGCCGCGACCAGTGGGAAGAGTAAGAGGCAGCGGCCATCGCCAGGGCAGCATACGTCGGCACTTCCAGGCCGCTATTACCCGGGATCAGGAGGCGACACGCAGCGCTGGAAAACTTTACAGCGGCGTTCGCTAGCGCGGCTATAAACGTAACAGCCGTCTCCGCGCCTTCGGGATGCACTAAAACAAAGCGGGTAGGCCTGCAGCACCGCGGGCCAGACTTCTGCACACGGCTCTGCTGGCGTTGTGTTTACGATCCGCTGCCCTGGTCGCCGGAACTGATCCATAAAGAACGTGACGGCAGCAATTCTTCTGCAACTAGTCCAGTAAGTGCCACTTGTAAGGTAAACGTTAGCATTCGACGCCTCCGTAAAATGCAGCTAACGTTAGCCTAGAAAAGACCGCATACGGTGTGTGGCACACGGTACTCCGGGAAACAAGAAAACTGTTCCACGTTTAATGGTGCGTGCGAAGATCATCTGTTGGTAAGCCTTCATATGAGTCTGAATTTCTCTGGTTTTGACGACATGGTCACTTAGCAAGTCACGACATACGTATAACGTTAAGGTTATGTGACAGGAATTAACATGTCGGCTAACTCTTTCTGGAATGCCGTTTCACGGAACCAGAATGCCTCTCTTGTAGCTTCTGCATCAGGAGTTTGATGGCCATCTACGTTACGCTGTATCGTTTACTAAAACATCTCGTCACGAAATGTGCCGCTAGTCTTCGGGTCTTTCCTATCTCCTCTGTTTATCTAAACTAGTAACGGTCCCAAACTGAAGAACAGTACTGAAGCTGTCGAAAGCGTTTTTTGTGTGCCTCTTATTCCGTGAAGTAATCGCATTTTTTAGAATTCTTTCAGTTATCTCTGCCTGAAAACTGCTTTCCGTACAACTAGTTTTATTTGGTCTTTCGAATTTACGTTGTTCTGGACTACTACTCCCGGATATTTTACGATTGCTAATATATCCTGAGATAAATCGTCAGTAGTTTAAACGATAGTTTGTTTTCGTCTCTTTCTGTGTAGTACGTTACATATGTGTTTAAGTTCAGGGTCACCTGCCAGTCCCTCCAGCAAACATCCTCTCCATATCTTCCTGCACATCACTACAATTTTCTGGCGTTCAACTTTCTACCTACAACATCATCGTACCGCAACAGTCTCCGTGCTTTCACACTTGGTGTAAAAGAACCACGTGTACAAATTTGTAGATATTTCAAGAGTTTATAATTATTTAAATAAAACAGAATTTTGAATGTACCACTTTTTTTAAGTCGGACTAAAAACTGCAAAATAATTTCTCCTATCTCCATACAGATTCATAACCCTATACAGTACTGAAAATTTGTGACTGTGGATTTGTAATAGTCATGAAAACACCTCTAAGATTTAAAACGAAATCGTGGAGCACATGCAGTATATGATAGCAACGAAGTGAACTATTCATGAACCAATTAATAAATAGTGTAGTAACGAGGAGGTGAATCAGTCATGCACCAGTTACGTCATGCATGAGCACTAGGGTGTTTCGTTTCCAATTTTAGAAGTGTTTTCACGCCTAGTCAACGTACACAATCACAAATTTTCAGGAGTATGTGTAGGGGGTTGTGTGTATTCGGACTAGCGGAAATTATTTTATACTTTTTAGTCAATTTAAAAAGCGGTATAATGAAAATAACTTTTAATTGAAGAAGTATTATCTATGATTTGGCCTGATGCGTGTGAAATTTTCCAGTCAGTTTCAAACACTTTGATGAGATTTTACCTGAGATAGATGGTAAATTTCAGGTCTGTTTCAGTTTCTTTTCACCTGCCACAGCCGATATATTGCTTCCTCGTACGTGTATTGCACGAAAAGACAGTGAAGGTAAAAATGAGAGATATTGGATCTCACATGGAGGTTTACCAACAATCATTCTTCCCCCGCGACTAGAATAGGAAAAGGGGAAAATAGCACTGTGTACCCCCCACCATACAGCAGACAGGGAAGCGAATTATTATTGTATTGTCAGCCAGTTCTGAGCTATGTTGAAAGTTTCAAGTCTCTAGCTCATACGGAAGTTAGTTTAAAATCAACTGCAAATTTTGTACCAAACAGATATACAGGAAAGCAATCTAATAAAAACGTGTACCAAAGAAAAATCGTCAAACAAATGTATTTTTTCAGAAGTTGCTATTTTACTTACACGAGCAGTTCTGGCATCTCATTAACACCACCTACAGGCCCCTGTGCACTCCATGTATAGAGAATCACACATATGGAGTGCATAGAAGCCCGAAGATGGCATTAATGAGATATAGAAACTGGTCGTGTAAATAAAAAACTTACGAAAACATACGGTTGTTCGGTGATCTTACTTTGACTGACCGTCGGCTGTACCGTATGCACGACGAATCAACAGAGATTAATGAAAACTTGGTTAAGAGGCAAAACTTTTGTTATGTGTTATAAATGGCAGAGGTGCATTGTTTTCCCGCTTGGGGTCCTTGGATGGTCTCACGCTGGACTTTCCTTAGGCCAACTTTCACAGTTGTTCCGATCACTTCGTATGTAACACGTTGACATTGCAATCTGATTTGCAAAACATTTATATCTTTCTCCTAGGGAAGGTATGTTTTCATTCGTGATAGTACTTCCCAGGTACCTAGGTCGATAACTACAATATTTTTATTATTATTGTTACTATTACTATTAATGTCATATTGTGTCTGCGTGAAGTTTCTACTGATGTTTACAAATTCTTGAAGGCTAATTACACTCTAACCGAATTAGCTGACATGCCTCTCATTTATGGAAAGGCGCAGTGTGACAGTCGACCAAGAAGGTGCCTCCACGCAAAACGATTTCCAAGAACGTGCCTACCAACCAACGCCACACTTTAAAGGCTTGACGGCCGTGTTCCTGAGACAGCATCCCACAGCCCAGACCGATGGGGAACTCGCAGACCTCGCAGTGTGCGAACTGTTCAGAGGAAGCTGCGTTACAGCGACCCCAGCCCCAGCACACATTCCATAGCCAGGGAGCCAAATATGTCCAACATCAAAGTGTGGAGCGTCCTGCACCAGATGGGTAAGTGTCAAAACAAGATGTATCAGTAGATAGCTTTCCCCAGCTTATGAAATTCTGCCACTGGTATCTACACCAAACTGTAAGTATTTCTGACTTATAAATGTCTGTTTTGTTTGCTGACATGGCAGCTTTCACAAGGGAAGGAATATTCAAATCCATGTCTGGGAAAATTCTTGGCCAACTTGTATTTTCCACGACCACCATAAATTTGCGACAAATGTGTGTGCTGGTATTGTTCACAATAATCTGATTCCTGCAGTATCTTCTGTCAAACATGCTCGGTTGGAGGAAATAGCCATATCTTTCACAGGCTTTAAGTTATCTGTGTCGGCAGGTGATGTTTGAAGTGACGGCTGTCTCAAAAATCTACGGATACCAGTTGTTGAGTGCTGGCCCCTATTTGATAGGACCAAAGGTGGGAATCTTCCCACATGTCACTCAGGGGGCCTGAAAGTGGCGTCATGTATCGCTGAAACTGGTAGTCTAATAAAATAACAACTTGGAAATTTAAAAGCCTGAAACGTGTTTGATTTGACATTCTAAACGTCCAGTAGTTTTCACATTAATCTGTATGTGCCGTGCTGTAGCGTGATAACGTCACAGTGATCACCTTGGACCAGTCTCGGGATGAAAGCCACATTGTGATCACAGAGTTCTTCTTGGCAGCTACGGAGCTGAGGCTAGCCCGCTCCCCTCGTGCTGGGCCAGAACTGTACCGGACTGCAGAGCGCAGAGTGGAGTTTGGTGAACGGCAAGGCGGGCGCTCAGACAGCCTGTAGCGCCCCTCCGAGGCTAAGCGGCGCGCAACTCCTTCCCAGCGTCCTTCATGTTGCCCGCGTGTGACGCCGAAGGATTTTTTTTTCTTTTTTGTGTCCAGCTGCCTCTTTGGAAACCTGGAAGGCACAAATTTTCCAGAAACACCGGACATCCAAATCAGTCCCACATGAAGGCTTTGATCGAGTCTGCCACAATTTCTTGGCTGTATATTACCAAAGAGGGGGGATAATATCCAAGGCGGAAGGGTGTACGACGCCGAATGGTATGTGGCAAGGTGGAGCATATGGCTGTGTCAGCGGCGATTGACAGACACAAACGCAATCAAAGAAGTCTGTGCTGATTACAGTGATGCGATTTACCTTGCGATCCTCCAGGGCAGATGAACTTCACCCGATTAGTAGACTCGCAAGCAACAAGGATGGCTGGCAAAGAACATGTTCGAACGGAAAAGTGACATTTTTAGGAACGTAGGTGAACCAATGGAGACGAAATAAAAAGAAAGGGAGACACAGATGACCCAACCCCCCCCCCCCCCCCCCCCTTGACGTGGAGCAGAGCTCACAAGAGAGTGAAGTTATTCACGCCCTTCTTTCTACAGACGAATGCCTGAGCCAACCAGATGACTTCGCTCGCACAAGTCTTGCTTGGTGGGTTACTAAAATAATGTTGGGCAACTCCGCGTCTTGATACTGACCCCGCCGCTCAACTCATCCCTTAGGAGTGCGCTGCTTTTAAACGCCGTGTATAGAATGCAAAATACTAACAAGAAATATAGAAATTGTAACAAAAGTTACTAATTTACAGAGTTCCAGATTGCGAGTGACAATTGGGGCTGTACAGAAGAATATAGATATTGAGATTCGAACACGATATGATGCTTCTACTAGTGGACGGAAAAGAGCTCTAAGGAATAGGACAGGAGGTGTCAACTACTGGAAAAGATTACGGAACTGTAATGAGCCCGGAGAAAGCAAAAGAACGACAAACAGCTCGGGGTGTCCAGATCATGATACATTTAGCCGGATCAGGGGAAGACCGGCTCCAGGCTAAGGACTAGCCTCCGTTGCTAACCGGCGCTGGGCTTAATTATAGAGACCAGCACTAGCCCACTGTGGTGGCACGGAAATGTTAATCACGTATTGTTGTGACATCATTCACCGAACTGTTCAGACTCAACTTGTTGAGGAGAGGGCCAGGGGAGGGGAGAACACGGCACCGGTGGTCGTGTGTTCAGTTCCGGCCAAACACCGCAGACAGGCCACGCCGGTGTTGGCAGACGTGACGCGACGCAACGTCACGTGACCCAGAGTTACGGGGCCGTACATTCCCAGCGGCCCTGTTCGCCCGCGCGACGGGTTTAATTATGCTGCGCAGTTCCCGCCCAGATTACGTGTTATTTAATTACGCTAGTCTGGCCGTGACGAACGTGTATCGTGAGCGCGCTGAAAAATTAACCGCGAGGTGTCAACCGTCCCCTGGCACAGAGCGGCAGACACATTCGTCAACAAATATTTAGTCCGCATTTTTATGTGAACAGAGGCTCGATGCGGTATTTTTAGTTTATCACCATCGTCTGAAAGATCTGCACTAATGCGAGTATACATGGAGCACGCAGGCAATTTGCCGCTGCTCTGGAAAATGAGGAGACAGTAACTATGAACAGTGCCTAAACACAGCTGGCTCAGATCTCTTTTCTCTGGTTGGCTATTTAGTTAGTTAGTTTGAGATTCGGCTGGTACAGCACAATATGTGTGGATCGTTGTATGCAGTATTATCAGCAATTGTGGAGATAAGATGGAGTTGAATATGAAAGCTGTAGAATACGTGGCAGGAAAGTGGGCGGTCGGCAGTAAGTCGTGATGAAATAGTACGTGCGATCAAACAAATGAAGACTGGTTACGCTCCCGCCAATATCAGTACATAAGCTGGTTTAGTATAAACACCCAGTGTTTCTTGTCAGCGCCTGTCGAGGGTCTCCAATCAATGTTTAAAAGGTTATCAAACGCATTATGAGCGCGAAAAAGCATATACCACTTCGGCATAGAACAAGTGTGACGGGAGAAGATGTAAAAATTACAGAGGGATTGGTGTGATGCCTTCAGTTGCCAGATTCTGTGGTGGAGTCCTAAAGAAGCGTACGTAGGAACAAATAGCAAGTAAAAACAAAAGAGCAAAATGGGTATGGAGTTGGACGCTCTTGTGTTCATAGAACATTCAATTTGCGAAAATTAACAGAGAAGAGAATAGCGGGAAATCAGAATACCCATTTGATTTTCGTGGATCTAAATATAGCTTTCGACGTGGTTCCGCCCAGCCAGATGTGGAAGAGCATGTGGACGAATGCTGTCTGTAAGACTTTTGTATGAACTGTGAACGAGTTTTACATACTGGATGCACTAGTTGCGTAAAAATGAGTAAACAGGTATACGCTGAATTTAAAATCACAAAAGGTCTTCACCAAGGATGTACTTGAACTCCTACTTTGCTCGAAATCTATTTAGAAGAATATATACAAGAATGGAAACGTAAATGATACGGTATGGTAATTCCAGTTGGAAGAGAAACGCCGGGTATACATTGTTTTGCGGACGAGCAAGTGACCATTGCAACGGATGTTGGAGAAGTGGAAAATGTGTTCCACAAACTCGGAGAACAATAAGAGCAGCGAGGTGCTTCAACAAATCTTGTAAAACTGATTATCTTGCTGTGGGAGAAAAATATGCAATGGATTTGGGAACTCATGTTGGCAACATAAAAGAAAGTTAAGCTTTTACGTATCTTGGGGTAACATTAAATGTCAGTCGAAGACGCACAGAAGAAATAAAAAATTAAGTTGGGCATGGCAAGAAGGCAAGCCGACAGCTAAATTCTGACTTATGGAATAAGAAACTACCAGCTGTAACAACCTACGGCCCAGCCACCAGCCCAGAAGGAGTGTACGGCGGGTTGCCGCTATCCCAGTACACCACAGAGAGAAGCACAGCTCCAGCAGTCGCCACGGTACCAGAGCTCGCCGTATGTGGCGCTACTGTCGTCTCCACGAATCACGTGCCACCAGCACGCTTTACCGACACTCTTCCGGCCGGCGGCTTTATAGAACGATGTTCGGACACTCTCCAGTCAGTGGATATCAGGAGTACATAGTTCACCGTTCTGTAAAGTTAACGCCGACTGCGCAATTCCAAAATCAGAGTTGCATTCGCTGAAGATGCAGTACACTCCGTAGTTTACGCCAGTCACGTTCATGACCCACGACTTATGGCATCGCATAACGCGTCGAAATCGTCGAGTGCATCATCCGTGGACTACATACATATATGGACATTTGGCGGCAGCGTCCGTGGCTCCCTAATAGAGCAGATTTCGTGACTACGCCAGCATAAACGATATGGCTCGTACCGGCTAAGAAACTGTTACTGTGTATTTTGACATTCTCATAACAGACCTAGACAATGTTTTATTTTGGGTTATTCTGAAGGGAATTTACGTTGCTTTATGTGTTGTCTTAACAGAGCGCCATTATTCTTTGGTACTTCGGCATCCATTCATTAGTAGCGTGCAATACTCACTGCGGGACATACCACTAATAAACAAAACCAAAACATCAATATACCATTGTCCGCGGCTCGTGGTCTTGCGGTAGCGTTCTCGCTTCCCGCGCACGGAGTCCCGGGTTCGATTCCCGGTGGGGTCAGGGATTTTCTCTGCCTCGAGATGACAGGGTGTTGTGTGTCTTTCATCATCGTTTCATTCACTCGCAAGTCGCCGTAGTGGCGTTAAAGAACTTGTGGAGCGGCGGCCGAACCGCCCCGCGAGGGGACTCCCGGCCACCAATGCCATACGCTCATTATCATGATTATTAATATACCATTCAATTGTGAAAAGTATTGCACGAGTGGGTTAGAAAGTTGGGAAATTAATAAAAGAAATAAACGCAGGATTCATCCAATGGACATGGACTATTAGAGGAGTAGTGCAGTATCAAGATTGGATCACTTAAGACATGAGGAAATATGGAGAAAAGTTGAGGAGATTATTATAGACACAATTGAAGCAGAAGACTAATTTCTGCACATGACGTAATGTAAAGTAGGGATGCGGAGTATGGAGATTGGGTGGACAACAAGCAATCGGAAGTGAGAAGGAGGACCCCTGTATTAACCCCATACACAAATACTGTTAGCGTGTTATGGATGTAAGTCGAGACAATGTGCTCATATTTATCTGAATACTTAAGTGGGTTAGTTGCTTATTCTCTGCGTTTAACAGTCTTCCCTCAAATTTGTTGCACAATTTACTGCCTGATGGTTTCTGTACGGTCGTAAGTGCACCATTAAGTGGACCACGTCTGTCAGCACAGACTAACCGTTTTGCGGCCACACTTCAGCATCTGACCCGCTGCCCAGAGGAAAATCGGTGGCTTGCTCTTGTCACACGTACTTGGAAGTACTAACCAACATAAAAATAGCTATAATTATCACCCTGCAAATTAAGTAAATACTGATGTGGTGTTGTTCAGTATACTGTCCTCAGTCACCAAAACACAAAATATCTGCCCTTCTACCCGGAACACTCTGTGTGTATCCTGCTTACAAAGTTCCACAAACTATTAAAGAGTTTCAGTTATTTGAGCAGTGATGGCCGGCTGCTAACACCGGTGCTATCAGAATAACTGTGCTCTGTGTCGGCTGTTACTGGCGCTACTCGCTGGCGTCCTCGGAGGCAGTGGCGGGGGCGGGGGCAGGCGGTCCGCAGTAACCAGAGGCTAATTCCCGCAGCCCTGGACACCGGAAGCCGCGATCACGTGGCAGCGGCGCCTGGGCCACAACAGACGCCGGCGCCAGCGCCGCTCCCTCAGGGGCGGTAAGCCGCACCGGCGAGGGCGGATTAAATTCGCCGATTCATCCGAAACCTGTACATACACAGGCTTGTCGAGGGTAACTGTAACCGCACGACAACCTCTCTCCTCCGACTGCCCCCCCCCCCCCATGTTTATCCCCAGTGGAACGTATACACACCGTACAAAATTACAGGGCTATTCCGTGCTCTTTATGTGAACGTTCCTTCCTGCAACCAGATAACCAGTAACTGTCAACCCCGGGTTCTTTAAACAATCGAACCTCCACGTATAAAACAGCTTCGAATGTCTGATTGCTTTACGAATAAGTTTCATGTTTCAAATATTTGACGTTATGCGTGTAAAACCATCACAGTTGAAGACGTTAAACTCTAATTATGTTGGTTTTCATAATTTCAACCAACATGGTAAGAAGGTAACAGTGATCAATTGCTTATTATCGATTAAAAAAAACAGTCAAAATCACAAACACCACACTACAGTATTTCGATGTTTTGTACACGCTACGCAAAGGTCCAGCCAAATAACTGGCTACAGTATTTCTGATCTTTGTATGTATTATATAAATGCTCACTTCCCTACTTAACGCACATATTTTACAGTGCCCCTAATGTGAAGCTGGCCATTTACATGTGTCGAACTCGGTCATTTAATAAATTAGATTTTGTGCGATCCTGACTGTTTATTTCTTATTGATTATGTAGGTTTTATTTTTTCAGATTATTCACCGCTAGACAAATGAAAAAAATCAAAACCAAAAGTCGCAGTCCTAAATGTGCTAACTCCTTTATACAGGATGATTCAGCTGACCCTCCTGGTTGCTTTAATGAACCTGCAATGCCTTCAAACCAGGTACAGAATTTTCGTATTCTCTCGCTATGCGCAAACTGTTAGTCCTACAGAAAAAATGAACACGACCACTTGGTAAGAAATTTAATGTAGTTAAATTTTGAAATGGGTTATGTTTTAGCCAGAGGCCACCGTTTTCGAGTGTGTCTCAAGGTCATTTTTGCATGTCTTTCTTTAATAATTCGAAAGCTACGGCCTCTAGCAGAAACGTATCCCAGAAGAAAATATCTAACTGCTTTAAATTTCCTTCAAAAAGATCCAGCTAATTTTTTCTTGTGGGACTAATAGTTTGATGTAGCGAGCGAGAGAACGTGGATATTTGCACGCAGTATTTGAAGGAACCATGGACCTTGCCGTTGGTGGGGAGGCTTGCGTGCCTCAGCGATACAGATGGCCGTACCGTAGGTGCAACCACAACGGAGGGGTATCTGTTGAGAGGCCAGACAAACGTGTGGTTCCTGAAGAGGGGCAGCAGCCTTTTCACTAGCTGCAGGGGCAGCAGTCCGGATGACTGACTGATCAGGCCTTGTAACACTAACCGAAACGGCCTTGCTGTGCTGGTACTGCGAACGGCAAAAGCAAGGGGAAACTACAGCCATAATTTTACCCGAGGGCATGCAGCTTTACTGTATCATTCCGTAGAAATGTTGGAACACGTGAGGCAATACTGACCCGACGACTTATCTTAGAAAATAGATTAAGGAAAGGCAAACTTACGTTTCTAGCATTTGTAGACTTAGAGAAAGCTTTTGACAATGTTTACTGGAATACTCTCTTTCAAATTCTGAAGGTGGAATGTGGCAAATACAGGGAGCGAAAGGCCATTTATAATTTGTACAGAAACCAGATGGCGATTATAAGAGTCGAGGGACATGAAAGGGAAGCAGTGGTTGGGAAGAGAGTGAGGCAGGGTTGTAACCTATCCCCGATGTTATTCAATCTGTATATTGAGCAAGCAGTAAAGGAAACAAAAGAAAAATTCGGAGTAGGAATTAAAATCCATGGAGAAGAAATAAAAACTTTGAGGTTCGCCGATGACATTGTAATTGTGTCAGAGCCAGCAAAGGACCTGGAAGAGCAGCTGAACAGAATGGACAGCGTCTTGAAAGGAGGATATAAGATGAACATCAACAAAAGCAAAACGAGGATAATGGAATGTAGTCTAATTAAGTCGGGTGATGCTGAGGGAATTAGATTAGGAAATGACACACTTAAAGAAGTAGATGAGTTTTGCTATTTGGGGAACAAAATAACTGATGATGATCGAAGTAGAGAGGATATAAAATGTAGAGTGGCAATGGCAAGGAAAGCGTTTCTGAAGAAGAGAAATTTGTTAACATCGAGTACAGATTTAAGAGTCAGAAAGTCTTTTCTGAAAGTATTTGTATGGAGTGTAGCCATGTATGGAAGTGGAACGTGGACGATAAATAATCTAGACAAGAAGAGAATTGAAGCTTTCGAAATGTGGTGCCACAGAAGAATGCTGAAGATTAGATGGGTAGATCACATAACTAATGAGGAGGTATTAAATAGAATTAGGGAGAAGAGAAATTTGTGGCACACTTTGACTAGAAGTTTGTGGCACAACTTGACCAGAAGAAGGGATCTGTTGGTAGGACATGTTCTGAGGCATCAAGGGATCATCAATTTAGTACTGGAGGGAAGCGCAGAGGGTAAAAATCGTAGACGAAGACCAAAGTATGAGCACACTAAACGGATTCAGAAGGAGGTAGGTTGCAGTAGGTACTGGTAGATGAAGAAGCTTGCACAGGATAGTGTAGCATGGAGAGCTGCATCAAACCAGTCTCTGGACTGAAGACCACAACAACAACAACAACAACAACAACATTTGAAGGCGTTGCACGTTGCATAGAACAAATTGGGAGGGGCAGCTGAATCACCCTGTATGTTTATGCAAGCCATTTTTAACAAGCAGTGCACAGTGTCAAACCGTTTATTTTGTGCTTTAATTTTAATGCTTGAACATTTATGCAACCATTATTGCGAACTATTTATATTTTTGTGAAAAGACAGTTTATCTCCTAAACTGTGTATTGTACTACGATATAATTTTGTAGATAAATTAAGCAGTATATAAGAACACTATCTGCCCAATGCGTAACGAATACTGTTGATGGTAGTGAAATAATTAATTTGGACGTCATACTTCACACTGCAGTTTTACTACATGAACAGCAAAAATGCTGTAACCAATAAAGTTTTTTTCTTTCAACATTTTGTGGGTGGTGTCAGGAATAAAAGGTTCGAAATTACGTGTTAAGTTTGTTGGAAGATGCTAATTGGTCTGATTCTGAAGTACTGCGTGAATAAAGTCCGGATATTCGCGCGCTGTGAGTTCCGCTAGTTCAAGACACACACACAATTTCTAACTGCAGTACTTGTCTTACTGTGCTTAAATGGTTCAAATATCTCTAAGCACTTTGGGACTTAACATCTGAGGTCATCAGTCCCCTAGCCTTAGAACTACTGAAACCTAACTAACCTAAGGACATCCCACACATCCATGCCCGAGGCAGGATTCGAGCCTGCGACCGTGGCGGTCGCGCGGTTCCAGACTGAAGTGCCTAGAACCGCTTGGCCACTCCGGCCGGCTACTGTGCTTAACCTGTAGCGTAAGATTACACTTCTTAACCACTAGATTACGACAGCATTCTGAATTTTTTAATTCGGTCACTAGTGGAAGTCAAATTTTTGCTGCCCCAGAAAGCCGTTAGACGGCAACCTGCTAGTGGGACTATGCTCCTGTTTTAGTAGTTTTGTTATACAGATTTGGCTTCTTTTTCTCCTTCGTCTCAGTAAGTAGAGCGCTCGCATTCATTTCGTCACATACAGCTTGGGGGTATGTTACAAAACTTTCGTCTAGCACAAAAGTTTCGCCGGCCGCTGTGGAAGAGCGGTTCTAGGCGCCTCAGTCTGGAACCGCGCTGCTGCTACGGTCGCAGGTTCGAATCCTGCCTCGGGCATGGGTGTGTGTGACGTCCTTAGGTTAGTTGGGTTTAAGTTGTTCTACGGCTAGGGGACTGATGACCTCAGATGTTAAGTCCCAAAGTGCTTAGAGCCATTTGAACAACAAAACTTTCCATTTACCTTCCATAAACAACGTCGTCTCCACCGGACTCACGACAAATATTCAGACGATAGTCAAACTCGTCCCATACCTTTTGCACATCCTTCCCCAAAAGTACACAAAAAATGTCACATACCCCGAGAGCAGGCGATTTTAAAGCCGATATTATAAGGATTGTACCTCCCTTATCGCCGATCCATAATTGGGACCTCTCACAGTAATATTGTTACGTACAGGTACCAGTGCAGTGGTGCTCCGTTCTGTTGAGAAATTAAATTTTCGACACTTTCTTGCAACTGTGGAAAAAGCCAGATCTCAAAATATACAGGAGAGGGATTCCTATAACTGTATTTTCCGCGAAAGAAGGCGGGTCGTAATCCTTTCTCAGGAAACGGTGCAAAACACATGAAGCCTTACAAAGTCTCGCTGACGCACGAATATGGAGTGTGGGTGATGTACTTTTATTTTTACCTTGTGACGGTTCGCTTTCCTTTTTATTGAATGTAGCCTAATCACTGAACACTAACGTGGAATGACATAATGTTGCACCTCCACGTCCAGAATGAAGTCGCAAAAGTCTAGACGTTCTTTGTCACCATCATGATAAACCCTGTAGCAATTGAGACCTGAGAGGTCTGAAACACAAACGCCGCCGCCAGACACAAATCAAGAACAGCTGCCTCTCGGCTGGCACGACGAACCGATTGTCGTCACGTTGACTCAACGCAGATTCGAGGGCGAGCGAGCTAGCTGGGGAGCCCTACCGGAAACTCACAGTTGAAGCCAACGCAAACTTCTAGTTTCTATGCCTCAGTTACAGTTCACCCCTAGTTGCTACCCTCACTTGCACAGAAGATACAGCTTTGTGATTTGAAACAAACTGCAGCAACAATCCCTCGATTCCGACTGAATTTCTCTGGACGTTTCCCTTAGTTATCAGAGAACCGACGGATTTGGAAATCTGTTCCGATATATTTCCAATACGAAAATACTTTGACCCATTCTCAGCTTTCAGGGACTTGGCAGGAAAGACATAATGTCAAATCAAACATCTTTCAGCCGTCTAAATTTCCAAATTATTTCACTGGGCTATGAGTTTTGGCGATATATTACGCCAACTCCAGGCGCCCTGATTGACATGTAGCAAGATTCCCACCTTTCGCCCAATCAAAATTGTGGGCCAGCTTTCAAGGACTGATATCCGTGGATTTTTGAAATAGCGATTACTTCAAACGTCACCTGCCGACAGTGAGCAGGTCACGTCTGAAGTGACCGCTGTCTCAAAAATCTACGGATATCAGTCCTTGAATGCTGGCCCACAATTTTGATTGGGCGATAGGTGGGACTCTTCCCACACGTCAGTCAGGGGACCTGAAGACGGCGTAACATATCGCTGAAATTGGTAGTCGAATAAAACATGAATCTGGAAATTTAGACGACGGAAAAGTGTTTGATTTGACATTCTGTACTGAACAGCCGAGGTCCGACAATCATCTATGAAAAGATGGACATACAGACACTTGGCTGAAAAGAGTTCTACAACCACCCTGCCCCCTTGAGAAGGCATTAAATTGTGTAAATAAAAAAATGTATCGCGTCTGGTGATAAATTTGGAAGGAACACTATCTGTTCAAAAGTAAGGGGACAGCCCTACGTAAATCGGAAATGACGACTAGATGCCACGAGAGGCTGCAACAGGACACCGTTCTCTAACATTACCTTATTTTTTATAGAGAAATAACCGATACCAAGTGTACTATCGATTGTTGTATAGGTGAACATTATATCAGCAGTTTAAGAGAATGAACTTCAGATGATTTTTACACGATGTGTTATGTTTCGGGCTAAAATATGTACAAAGAAATCAATTTGTTAGTACTCTGTATGTACAGTTAAAATTATTCTTCTCTTAGAAATATTTGAAATTGCGAAATATCTGGCATATTTAAAATTTATACTATTAATTGCACAATTTAATGCTGTTATTAAAATTAACTCTGGATTTCTTTACAAAATAATGATAAATTTTAGCGAAGATTCATCTTTTGTCAAGAAAGTTTGTAAATTGCCGCGTGGGATTAGCCAAGCGGTCTTAGACGCTGCAGTCATGGACTGTGCGATTGGTTCCGGCGGAGGTTCGAGTCCTCCCTCGGGCATGGGTGTTTGTGTTAGTCCTTAGGATGATTTAGGTTAGGTAGTGTGTAAGCTTAGGGACTGATGACCTTAGCAGTTAAGTCCCATAACATTTCACACACTTTTTTTTGTAAATTCTTTTGATTTGTAAACTCTCTGGAATATTGTGAGTACTGCAGAATGTAAGTTGTAGTGGGGCATGCCTCTGATGGAATCAGTCGTGTTTTTGATTGTGTCACTAATAATGTAATTTGTGGTGTGATGGAAGTGGAAATTGTGAAGACGGTGTGATATTGAAAAATGTGACAAATAATAATACACACAAATCTTCATCATTTATTTAGTCATCAGGAACCAACAACGCTATACATCAAAATTTCAGCCGCAAGAATGTAACCCTAGACGCAATACCTACAGGCAACAAAAAGAAGAGAAAATGAAGATAAGTAAAAAGTTTCTTTTTTCTATATCTTACGCCTCTCGAAGCTTTCAAAACTTGTGCAGAGATAGAGAATTTTACTAGTGATGTGTGAGATTACAAGTAAAAGAAGGTGGGAGATTTGTTGTCAGCACATTGGGTCTGTCAGAAGAGGACACTGACTTCAAACGTGGACCAGTAACTGGTTGTCCCCTGATCAAGAGATCCATTAAGGATTTTTGAACCCTTCTAAAGCTGCCCAAGGCGACTGCTGGTGGTGTGATTATGAAGTGGAAACGCGAAGGAACAGCTACGTACTGACGTATGTTCTGACGGCCGGGGGACCGTCGACCATTGCAATGGGCGGTTATAGAGAATCGCGTGAAACCTGTGGAAGAAATGAGAGTTCCATAGTGCTACCAGCACTCTATTTAGCGCAAGCACTGTGTGACGGGGGAGGATGGTCGAGCAGCTCAGATGACACACATTTCTGTAGTCTGGGGGACGCTTGAGGTGGCGTGAAGAGCTGCACTACAGGCCATTGGGTGAAGCAGGTTTGGAGTGACGAATAACACTGTATGCTGCGGTAGTCGGATGGAAGGGTCTGGCTTTGTCCGAATTTCTTACCTGCCATCACGTTTAGTGCAATCTGTGAAGTGCGGCAGAGGTGGTGTTACGGTATGAACGTGTTTCTCGTGGTTAAGCTGTGAGCCCTTCATTGTACTTAAGAAGACGCTAAATGCAGTAGTTTATGAAGACATTTTACAGCTCTGTACATGCGCACAGGAGATACATACATGCATACATTAATCCTTGTTCCATAGATCATGAATACGACATTTCGTAATGTTGCGGAACGTGTCACTTTAATATAAGTTGTCTTTACACAACATAATTAATTTTTTTTATTTTTTATTTTTTTACTTTTATTTTTTTTACAGTTGCTACTTCATATCTAATAATTCATCTATTGAGTAGGAGGAGTTGTCATTCAGAAATTCTTTTAATTTGCTTTTAAATGTTGGTTGGCTATCTGTCAGACTTTTAATACTATTTGGCAAATGACCAATGATTTTTGTGGCAGCATTATTCACCCCTTTCTGTGCCAAAGTGAGATTTAATCCAGAATAGTGAATATCATCCTTTTTTCTAGTGTTGTAGCTATGCAGCTCGCTGTTGTTTTTGAATTGGGATGGGTTATTAATGACAAATTTCATAAGTGAGTATATGTATTGCGAAGGTACTGTAAATATCCCGAGTTCCTTAAATAAATGTCTGCAAGGTGATCTTGGATGGCCTGCAGCTGTTATTCTGATTACACGCTTTTGATCAATGAATACTTTCTCTCTTAATGACGAATTACCCCAAAATATGATGCCATATGAAAGCAGTGAATGTCAATGGGGATAATAGGCTAATTTACTGATACGTTTATCACCAAAATTTGCAATAACACTAATAGCATAAGTAGCTGAACCTAACCGTTTCAGCAGATGATCGATGTGTTTCTTCCAGTTCAATTTCTCATCAATGCACACACCCAGAAATTTTGAGTATTCTGCCTTAGCAACAGACTTCCGTTCATAGTCTATATTTATCAATGGTGTTATGCCATTTACTGTACAGAATTGTATGAACTGTGTTTTCTTAAAATTTTGTGAGAGTCCATTTGCAGAGAACCACTTAATAATTTTCTGAAAGACATTATTTGCAATTTCCTCAGCTGATTCTTGCTTCTTGGGCGTGATTACCATACTTCTATCATCAGCAAAAAGAACTTAACTTTGCATCTTCATGAATATAGAGTGGCAAGTCGTTAATATATATTAAGAACAATAAGAGCCGCAAGATTGAACCCTGTGGGACACCATTCTTGATACCTCCCCAGTTAGAGGCGTCTGGTGGTTTTCTTAGACTTATCTGTACTGTTAATTTCAACCTTCTGCATTCTTCCAGTTAAGTGTGAATTAAACCATTTGTGCACTGTCCCACATGTACCACAATACTTAAGCTTATCTAGAAGAATTTCATGATTCACACAAACAAAAGCCTCTAGGAAAAATTCTGAGATTGTGACTATATCGGGATGACAAAGAACTTTGGTTCGTGGACAGCAATATCCCTGAATGGAGTGCCCCGCCCGGAGTCCCGAACTGAACCCAGTGGAACATCTTGCGTGTGAGTCAGAAAGTCTACTCCGCACCAAATCCCAGCGTAGAACTTTCTCTTGTTTCGGTTGTTGAGGAAAAATGAGTTGCTTACACGGACTTCCTTATCTCAATGAAAATGTCCCTAGCAGAATTCGACTCGAAATACAGGTAGCCATACCCCATACTAATGTGCACTGACAGATGTCCGGATACTTTTGACAAGGTAGTGTAGGATGTGTTCCACACTTAACACGCGACGCCTTAGCGGGAGCACGTGACGGCGCTGTTTTAGCACGGACGGCGGACCCGGTATCCTGTGGAAGGCTGTTTGCAGACGAGGAGTGCCCCGTATTAATTATGGAGAGCGTGTAAAATATCCGGCCGCGCAGCCGCGGCCGAGGTCTGGAATAATTGATCGCGCATTAGGGGCGCGGGCAGGCGGCAGGCGGGCGCTCACAGCTGACCACTTCCCGTGGCGCTCCAGTCCTGCTACTGGATAACACCTCTCGCCGGCTGCCGTGTCATCCACGTCGGAGACCATGTCCTGCCTGTGGGCTTTGTTGGCGTATGCTCGTAGTGAAAAACTCTTGAGCTTCCACTCTGCTAGCGACACACCTCCAACTTACATCTACTCAAATAATGGAAAATTCAGGACGGAATAAAGATAATACGAGGTTTGTCCGGAAAATACGTATAAAAGTTGAATAATGTCTTTATGTTACAAATTGCAGTCACCGCCTGGTGGGACTACTGCTGTAATCAATCCCATCAACGCTCAGTTCGAGTCAGAGCACTCTGCGTGGAGGTGGGAGTGTGCGGCAGCTTGTTGACAGTTACCCTTTTTCACCCGCCGTCGGCATGGAGCTCTCTCTGATTGAGGAACTGCGCGTCAACATCAAGTTTCTTGCAAAGCTAGGCATGAATGGCCGTGAGATTTTTGAGTGTTTCAAACAGGTTTACGGAGACAATTATCTGAAGGAACCAACCGTCAACAAGTGGTTAAAAAGGTTCCCGGACGGCCGAGAAGAAGTGGGCGATGACCTCGCCCAGGACGCCCGTCGACATCGAGTGCCGATGCAAGTGTTGAACGAATTCGGGCTTGTGTTCTTACAGACCGTCCAAGTTCTGTTTGCCTCAATGCCCAGGCGCATCAAGGCCATTATCACGGCCAGAGGTATTGTTCTGGGTACTGATTTCTCAGGATCTATGCACCCAAATTGCGTGAAAATGTAATCACCTGTCAGTTCTAGTATAATATATTTGTCCAATGAATACCCGTTTATCATCTGCATTTCTTCTTCGTGTACCAATATTAATGGCCAGTAGTGTAGATTTAACCGGTCGGTTTTTCCCATCCGTAGTTCCACCTGTCACAGAGAATTGCAACGCTAATCATTTACATACCTTCCGATTGTGTATACGCGTTAAATCGCCGCAAGTGCGGTACGAGCTAAGAATGATCGCGGCAGTGTGGTTGCCCCTTCTCGACATTTTCGTCTTCGGAGGGTTTTTCCGACCACTACGCCTACCGCGATTTTCGGTCCTCGACATTTCTCGGAGTTAACGAACGCCATTTCCTATAGCTCGTGTAGCACGCGGGCAGGTTCTGGAGAGCGCGTGTGCACTGTGCGCGCCCGTACAGAGTACAGACCTGTCGTGCTCGTGACGTCACTCACCCTTCTGCTCGGATTACGCGGCAAAAAATTAGCGGCGGCCGAGCGAGTGGCCGGTGGCAGACCAGACCAGAGCGGAACAGAACCGTAAACCTTAATCCGAGGCGGACCCCCGGTGCTAATGAGGCGGCCGCAGAATGAACTTCCGGCCCGATGGCCGCCGACTGATTCACAGCGCCGGGCCTCGCCACGCCAGCCGGCTTAATTAACCACCGCCGCTAATTTCCTTTTCTTTTGTCCGCCTGGGGTGGAAGGGCGAGGCGGCAGTTATTATCTTTCATAAAGATGTCCGCCATTAGTCGCGCGCAGGAGCAGAACCCATCGCCGGAAATTTCACAGTTGTGACTGAATTCCTCCTATCGCTGCTGGGGTCCAGCGTAAAACTTTTTCCCACCCCGTGCGAAGCTGGGACATTATGGCGGGACTCCTGTGTACTGTAAGGCTTTACGATCGCTACGAAGTCCAGTCTTTCCCGTTTTACCGTTAGTGCAGCACCCTGTCTGTCCCCTTATAGTGATGCATTACCAGTGAACGTGCAATCATTCCATCTACAGAATTTAGTATAACCGAGTATTAAGGCAATTACACTCTGTCTTCCACGGCTCAGTTTGCAGATAGTCATATGCCGAATGTATTCCAAGAGCGTAAGATTATTGTCAATGTTATTTGTGTGTTTGTTTTTAAATGGCTTGTATCTAAGATTGAGTAACAAGTAGACTGTTTCGTATCTGCTACGTGCCGCTTGAGAGGGCAGCAGCGCGGCGACGGCAGCGACTTTGGCGCAGCCGCCAGCCAGAGAACTGACCGCCATTGTTCACCAGGCGAGCGCCACCGTGCGGTAGAAGACACCATCCTGACGGCGTCTGTTATCGCCCTCTCATTCAAATCAGATAAATGTATATAACAAACAACTACAAGTGGACGATCAGACAAACAAAAGCAGACGATCAATGTCTAAAGGAAAATGTAATGGTTGTTGGTTCAGTTCTTGTCTTGACCGCTTACAATCAACATCGACGTTATTATAAGGACTAAGTGCAAATAAAGCACATCGTTGAAAGTGAGAAATGATTCATTTATCGATCAAGAAAAATGAAATGATTGCATTTGTGTAGAAGTTACTTGAATTCTAATCTGATTTTATTACAAGATTCTTACTGAAGTTCCAGGTGACTCAGAAATCGACAGTTAAAAGCGAGAGCAGAAATAATACCCCAGATGTCAACTTCGGACGAGTCACGAAATTTTTATGAAGCTGATGTTATGCGAGTGAGTCAATATTTGTCGCTCTCCACTTCCAAGCTTGCAGAAAGTTAATTTAACCGATTCACTAAAGTAATTCAAATTCGTTGAGGTGCCTCTGTGGATAAGAAGTTTGAAGCGGTTAAGCTGAATTATTATATCTAACTGTTTGAAAGTTTTCGTCAACTCGGTCTTAGGTACGATTTCTACTTACTTTGTCTGTTTAAATAATAAAAATTTATGTTTAAGATTTACAGCTGTTAGCGGGCACAAAGCCTGATATTAGGTACTTTCTGGCTTACTTGTTGAGTGCAAAATTAACTCGAGACTACTTTGCAGCGACTTGCTTTGAGAAAACGCAGATAGATCCGGGAAAGTCCTGACCGAATGAAATGCGGCCAGATGACGGAAATTCAAAAACTGAAAAAGGTGAACTCGAAGGATTGGAGATTAATTGAGAATTTATACGCAAGGCAAAAAGTAACCACGAAGCTGTGAAACGGTTTAGCACACAGGTTTGAAAACACACGAGTAGCAAGCGCTCCTGTCCTTTGTCAACACTATTTACCACACACAGAGTGTTAAAGTTAAAGTGGTTTCCATTACAACTTACAGAATAATAAGTGAAAGGAATACTTATTTCGACAGCTAGATGTAAGAAACGTTTTCCTTTCAATGGAGTTATGACAATATCGCGGTACTGTAACATTTTTCCTATCACATAGCTCATGTATTTAAACCGACTCAGTGCAAATCGATTTAAATCAAACGTCTGTCAATTTTAATGAGCACGCTGCTAGGGGGCGTTCAATGAATAATGCAACACATTCTTTTTCTGGACCAATTTAGGTTGAGAAATATGAGACATTTTTTTGTGGGATATGGTACAATATTCCGCTTACGACCCTGTAGTTTCACGAAGTTCCGATAGGTAGCGGCCCTATACGTAGCCTTCAAAATGGCTTCTGTAACGGGGGTGCGTTCCACGCAGAGGGCTGTCATTGTCTTTTGGCGCAAAACCAGAGCGTCTCAGATATTCGATGGCGGTTGCAGAATGTCTACGGAGATCTGGCAGTGGGGAAAAGTACGGTTAATCTTTGGGCGAGGAGTCTGTCATGATCGCAACAATGTGGCCATACAGACTCTCCTAGTAAGTTGGCGTTAGGCGGTCCCATTAAACGACGATTATGTTGAAAAATAGCGTTTTGTAGTCAAAGCCGTGAGAAATAAAATAGTGTATTGAAATCCTCAATAAAACCAATCTGCTTTAAAAAAAAAGTGTTACATTACTTACTGAACGCCCCTCGTGGTATCATTCAGAGTTGACCCAACATGTTGTACATATTTGACTGTGTTCAGATGAATGCTCTGGTGGCGGAATGTTCATGTGGGCGCACATTTATCTGAATACTCAACTCAGTGCACCTTCTAAGACACCTATGCACAAGCTGTAAAATTGATGGTGCACGAAGCAACACGCTTCTTCGATGTACTGTTTGAAATTTGTGGCTTTTGGGTTTGTCTGTTTCTTAGTGCATTCAGACCTGCCCTGTACACGACATCAAATAGCTCAACCAAGAAGCTTGTAGATTCGTAATAGCAGCAACTTCACATGACGTCTGCAGGTTGTTTAGAAGGCGCAATGAGTTGTGCATGCAGGGAAATGGGCACTCGTCTGAACACCACAGTTAAATGAACATCCCATTGCCAGAAACTGATCGGAGTACATCCAGTTATTCACAGCATGTTGCATCCACCACTTTAATTTTGAAAATTTTTTGAAGGCCACGATCTGTTACATTTTCTTATGCATGACACGTAGCTGTTTTGCAGTCTAATATTATGGCTACCGGTTTCTGTTCACATCACCATCACAAAATTGACATTTACAAAACATCAAACGACAATCACACGTCACAGCACATCATATCAATATGGCAGCAGTGCCCTATTTGAAATGCGATACATCTACAGAACCAAACACACACCCTTAGACGAAGGTGGTCACTGACACAAGTGATCATCTGCTACGTGTAAATACGTCAAAAACTTGTTTATTGTCAACACCTACATGTGAATCTACATTATTCTTACGATGGTTCGCAGGTGTCACTATTTTCGTTTTGCACTACACTCTTGAACAACAGAGTATTTTATTGTAAAAATGTTTCTTCTGTTCCTGCTTCTAGAGTCATTGTTTCATGTAACATGTTTTGATAGCTATGAACACTGAATGCACGACGGTGTGAGCATTAGTTACATCTTTGCTTTGGTTCGTTCCTCTCGTTGGATACTCCTTGCAAGTTTACATTCAAAGACGAAATAGTTTTATTTGTCCCACAGGCCTTAATTCGAATAAAATATATGACACTATTGTAATAGAAATGATGGAAAAAGGAATGAAGAGGTCCTGCAACAAGTCAATGATAAAAAATGTCTGATGTACAACTTAAGGAAGCGGAAAGATCCTTTGGATAGGCACTGAGAACTGTAGCTAAAGGCGGGGGGAGGGAGGGGGGGAGGTGGGGTACAAGAAAAGAATCGCAGGGCGCGAGACACTTTGCTGAAATGGACAGTTAGAAAGGATAACTACAGCAAATCAGCCTTAGAGAGAAAAGGACTAAAAACATAACATTTCTACGTAATGATCGCAGAATAGGCCGGTCATATGTAGAACAAACAGTGTGTCAAACATCGTGTCAACCAGGCAGCTGTGTTTCACCCGTACGGCGAGACGAAGCACAAAAACTACGAACAAGTTGCACATGATTAGCTTATATCCAGAAAGTCGTTGCACATCTTTATGATAGCTACCGTCGTTATCACCTACGAAGCTAGGAAAACACACGAAATGAAAATATTCCTGTCACACCGACTTGGAAGGCTTAAGCTCCCGTAGAATTCCAGACACGATGACGCACTTGTGGGTACCCTGCCATGCGCCATATCGATTCTGACAGCCAATGAAAAAGAACGAGATGTGATTTCTTTATTTCATAGCGCCTTTGTTCCAGTTATTAAACTTTAAAACTGAAGAGGGTGGAAAGTTCTAGCGAATATGAACTCTTTGGAAACTAATTTCTGCTCGGTTAACGAACGATTTTCTTCGGAAAAGTTTGCGAAGGGTAACGGGCCAGCCCGTAGCAATCGCTCTCCTGTTTTAAGATGCAAACTGGAATCGAAAAATTCATAGAATATTTAGAACCTTTTCTCCTTAAATGAAAGTGTTTGCAATTCATTCGAAACATTGGAAAGGCTAAACTTCTGCCACCCCAGTAGCCTGAATGTAATCAAGAACATTCTTTCCTACAGCGCTAGGCACCTACGCATTTAGAAAGCGTCGACATTTGAGGACGAATTGCATCAAATAGCAAATTAGCATCCTGTTCCATAGATTATATCGGCCACATCTCGATACGATGTGGAATATTATGAGGTACCCCTGGTTACTAGGGACCATCGCGTTACTGAAGGTCGAAAACAGGATACAGACTGTGCGGTTTCAGTTAGTTAAATACACACTTTGAAAGCATCTCTTCATCCACAAAACGCGTATACGCTGACCAATGTTGGAAGCGGTCGCAGCGAGAAATGATACGGAAATTCGGCGTGTCCTGCCAACAGCTGAGCAATGAGTGAACTGCAGCATGCGAAGCGTTTTGTGGCCCTCAGTTTAAACTCACGTCCTAACCCTACCACAACGTCGTGATGTGCCATGTAGCCGAGAAAACGGCGGTCAGCAACATGGGTCAGGACCAAACTCACGATCGCTTTCTTCACGCTAACCTCAACGAACAAACATAAAATAGAAAATTTTCATTTTTAGCGCTAAAAGCAAACTGTATTTTCTCGCTGTCATTGCATATCTGAAACTATGCTCATACTGGCTACACGAGCTGCCACGTTACCAACAGATGGGCAGTATTGGTTAGCGCTTGGTTTTGGATTACAAAGGCAGCTCTCAAACGAAAAAAGAACGACAGGAAGAAAAATATGACCGAATAAAAAAGTCAGTGTGTTAATGTAACTGACGCAGCAAAGGATTAGAAATAAAGAAATACATTTACAACAATCAACTGAATAAAAATAGTTATCGAAGTCTTTTGATTAGACTTATAAATAAAATAGTTGGTGCATTTGACGAGATTAGAGCTTACGACTTTCTTCACATCAAGTTACTATATTAGCCACTGCCCGGATAATAATGCTACTCGTAAGATTATGGTGATGCGGTCGCAACACTGAATTGCTGTCTTCAGAAAGTTCGGCTTCATGCAGTGTCGCACGAAACTTATCTAAACTAAGCCGATCTCTGTGTTTATAATGCCTTGTATATGTGACGCTGAATCGCGTCTTGCGCTGAAGGATCCGGTACTGTTCCGTTAGTGCTGTGTATGAAATGTGTATATGTTGTTGGCATGTCTGTGCATATGTGTAGTTTTTTGGCGTTGTTATCATGTGTGATAAAATACGAAATAAAAGCGCCGGACCCCTTATTCTGGATCCAAACACACCAAGAAAGAAAACCGGATGAGAAACTGGAAATAAGGTAATTGTTGTGACAGTCTGGCAGCGGAGAACGGTTCGGGCTTGACGCTGAGCTCTGATTGGATGAAACCAGCTCCAACGCGTGAAGTGTGAATTTTACTCGGACAGTATTTGTAACTGTGACCAAAATCGGACAACATTTGTAACTGTCGCCAATCAGCGTGGTCTCAAAACCACTGCATCCAAAACACACACACACACACATTATACCAATCAGAACATAGCTGTACGATGGCATCTTTAAATTCTTCGCACAAACTACATCCTTGTTAGACATGTTCACGCCGAAAAGAAATTCATAGTTACAGCAGTGTATAGCTGGCGTCTGTTGTCACATAAACCATTCTAAGAGTCTATTAATGGGGTGCCAATTTAGTAATAAATTACTGCTTGTTGAGCTACGTGTCACATGAAAATATTTCCGCACGTAGCAATAAATCAAAGCCCGTCGTTTGAACTACGCAAAAGTGAGCGTATGTGCGCCTTCCACTTCATACCTCTACACTCTGCTGCTCCCGAATACACGTATGGCGTGGCTGATGTTAGCTGCGACTCACATAACCCGTATTCAAAGGATACAGCGTAATGGTGCCTCGCGTACAGCTTTGCACCTCTCTATACTATGCGCTAGTTGTCATTCTCGGTACGAAGCTGATATTGCGTCCAGATCTGATTATTACTGCAATTTCTGCCCTACAGAATTTCCTCATACACGACTGTACCATCTGCGAAAAGCTTGGGATTGAAACTAACACTACGAAGTCAACAAAGTATAGAATAAACAGAACGGTCGTATGACGCCAGTCTGAGGCTCACCAGATACAACTTCAGTGGTTCAAATGGCTCTGAGCACTATGAAACTCAACTTCTGAGGTCATCTGTCCCCTAGAACTTAGAACTACTTAAACCTGACTAACCTAGGGACATCACACACATCCATGCCCGAGGCAGGATTCGAACCTGCGACCGTAGCGGTCTCGCGGCTCCAGACTGTAGCGCCTAGAACCGCACGGCCAACAACTTCAGTAACTGTAGGTGATTCTCCGTTCAGCATAGCGTGCTGCGTTCCGCGTGTCAGGAAATTTCTGGTTTATCTGGTCGGGTAAGCGATAGGAACACGTTTCTCTAAACGGCGTCAATGGAGTACTAACTAACAAGTTTTTCTAAAGTCTAGGAAGACCGGATCAATCTGGTTTCAACTACCCACAACATTAAAAATATCGTATGTGAAAGGTGAGTTTCGCATTATGAGTGTTTCGGAACCCATCCTGGTTTCTATGTACAATACGAGGGGCTTTCAATAAGTACTCCAACATATTTTTTTTTCTCGGCCAGTTTCGGTTGAAAAACACGCGGAATTTGTTGTCGGACATCGGGAAGTATCCCCACTTCAGTCCCTATAGTTCCATGAAGTTCCGATAGGTGGCAGTCCTATAGGTACCCTTCAAAATGGCGTCTGTATCGGAGGGGTCTTCCAAGCAGAGAACTGTCAATGAGTTTCTTTTGGCGGAAAACCAGAGCTTCACCAACACTGACAGGCGCTTGTAGTATGTCCACGAAGACCTGGCAGTGAACAAAAGCACAGCGAGTCGTCGGACGGGGCACCCATCATCGTCATCAAAGCAAGGTCACATACAGTTGTGACTGCTGCGGAGTTAGCACCTGCCGGGCACTCCCAATCGTGGTGATCCACGCATCACAATCAAAGACCACGCTGCACAGCTGGCCGTCTCTGTCGGTAGTGGTGACACACGTCCACCAGTTGGGGTATTCAGGCGTGTGCATAAGAAAGGGGATACGTCTGATGTCAACAACTACCGACCAACATCTCTTCTGACTGCCTTATCCAAAATTCTTGAAAAAGTAACGTATTGTAGAGTAGCTTCACACCTTCGTAAGAATAAAGTTTTAACAAAATGTCAGTTAGGTTTCCAGAAGGGTTTTTCAACGGAAAATGCTATATATACTTTCAATAATGAAATATTAAATGTTCTGAGCAACCGGAAGTCACCCGTTGGGATTTTTTGTGATTTATAAAAGGTTTTTGATTGTGTAAAGCATGGAATACTTCTAGATGAGCTCAAGTACTTTGGTGTGAATGGGACAGTGCTCAAATGGTTTAAATCACACTTAACTGGAATAGTGCAGAAAGTTGAAATAAGCAATTCACATAATATGCAAGAAACTGGTGATTTCTCAAACTGGGAAACAATCAAGAATGGGGTGCAG
Source organism: Schistocerca americana (assembly GCF_021461395.2). Lineage (NCBI taxonomy): Eukaryota > Metazoa > Arthropoda > Insecta > Orthoptera > Acrididae > Schistocerca > Schistocerca americana. The sequence continues at coordinate 1,264,920,022 of NC_060119.1, forward strand.
CAAGGTTCGGTCTTGTGTCCTCTGCTGTTCTTAATATATATATATATAAATGACTTGCCATTCTATATTCACGAAGATGCAAAGCTGGTACTTCTTGCCGATGATACACCCAACAGACAAGAATTAACTGGTGAAATTGCAAACGATGTTTTTCAGAAAATCGTTAAGTGGTTCTCAGCAAATGGGCTCTCATAAAACTTTGACAAAACACAGTATATAGAGTTCCACACAGTAAATGGAATGAACAATTAATAAATATAAACTTCGATCAGAAATCGGCAGCTAAGGTAGAATATTCAAAATTTCTAGGAGTATGTATTGATGAGGGGTTGATCTGGAAAAAATACACTGAGGATCTGCTGAAACGTTTGAGCTCAGCTACTTATGCTATTATGGTCATTGCAAATTTTGGCGATATACATCTGAGTAAATTAGCTTACCACGCCTATTTTCATTCTCTGCTTTCGTATGGCATCATATTCTGGGGTAACTCATCATTGAGTAAAAGAGTGTTCATTGCACAAAAGAGTGTAATCAGAATAATTGCTGGAGCTCATCCAAGATCATCCTGCATACACTTCTTTAAAGAGCTAGGGATCTTCACTGTAGCCTCACAATATATATATATATATATATATATATATATATATATATATATATATATATATATATATATTCACTTATTAAATTTGTTATCAACATTCCGAACGTATTCAAAAGTAATAGCAGTGTACATGGCTACAACACTAGGAGAAAGGATGATCTTCACTACTCAAGGTTAAATCTAACTTTGGCTCACAAGGGGCTAAATTATGCTGCCACAAAAGTCACTTACCTAACAGCATCGAAAGTCTGACAGATAGCCATATAGCATTTAAAAGGAAATTAAAAAAATTTCTTAATGGCAACTCCTTCTACTCATTAGATGAATTATTGGATATAGTAAGTGGGTAATTTCCCCAACCGCCACAAAAAAAATATGAAGTGTCATGTAATATTTTGTGTAATGTAATATCTTGTATAGACACCTTTTATTAACCTGACACGTTCCACGTCATTACGAAGTGTCGTATTCATGATGTATGGAGCAAGTACTAGTCTAATGTAATCTAATGTCTCTAATCTGTGTCAATGCTGGGTTCCACGCCGCCTAACGGCAGCCCGTAAAAAGTACCGACGGATTAACTGCGCGAAACTGCTTGGGCGTTGGGAAGCTGACCGCGACAATTTTTTCTGCGACAACGCTGCATACGACGAAACATTGGGCAGTTCTTCCTCATTCTGTATGGTCCAATGGAGGATGCAATCCGTGGGAACCAGTACGTAGGTGCTCGAGAGGTCACTGGGTCAGCAAGACGTCGGTTCCGACGTCGACCAATAGGGTGGTACTGTGCGGGCATACAGGCGCCCCCAGTAAATTAGCGATAGGATTCTGTAGCCAAAAGAGTGGGAAATAAGATAGTGTATTGGAATACCAAATAAAACCAACCAGCTTTCAGAGAAAAGTGTGTTCATACCTTATCCAACCCACCTAGTATTAAGGTCCAGGGAAGTCACAGCTTTTGAGCTCGAATCTGTAGAGGATTCTGCTAGAAACAGATGTGAGTGACATAGGGCGGTAGTTCTTGGATCAGTTCTACGTTTTGTATAGGTGAGATTGACGTCTGCTCTTTTCCAGCCACGGGGAACATTTCTCTTCTCAAGGGATTTACAACAGATTCTGGTCAAGTGTACATCTAATTCATTAGTAGGTTCTGCACAGCATGCATTTCGTAGGTGCCTGAAGACATACCGGTTATATATATATATATATATATATATATATATACAAATCTTGTTTTTTTTTCATGTTTGATGCCACAGTCACAAATAAATTAAAAGATATTTTCATTTTCTACCTTGACCTGATTACGATCACAGCCCCTTTATTTCACACGATCAACTGAATTCTGCGATGTACTGTTTTCAAGTACTTACTCTTATCCCCGTAATCTTACACGTTCATTTCAATTCCAGCAGCTATATACTTGAGTATTTGTGGCTGAGGCTAATGATATCTCCAAAACGACTCACAATCAGTGGCTGGTTTTTGCGCCTGGTGCTACCCGCGGCTCCCGCCATCGTGCTCTATACTGGTTGGGCAACGGTAGCTCCTGTTGTGAGTATCTGCGTGTTTGAAGTGATCGACGTACATCGTGGCTGTCACCAGAACAGCTTCTCTCTCTCTGGAATCAGAGTATTTTTCAAGGGAGGAGGAGGAGATTAGTAGTTCACATCCCGTCGACACAGTGGTAGACGGCAGATGTAGCCGAGCGGTTATAGGCCCTTCAGTCCGGAACCGCGCTGCTGCTACGGTCGCAGGTTCGAATCCTGCCTCGGGCATGGATGTATGTGATGTCCTTAGGTTAGTAAGGATTCAGTAGTTCCAAGTCTAGGGGACTCATGACCTCAGATCTCAAGTCCCATAGTGCTCAGAGCCATTTGAACCATTCTACATTATCAAATGAAACTATATGGTTCTAGAGATATATTTTCAGGTCTCGTTCACGTTTCGTTCGATGCTGAGGGGCTATTCCAGTGCAGCTGAAGAGCGTCTGCAATGCTGTTCAAGTTTAGGACGATTACCAAGTGGGCCGAGCAGTGAATGGGAATTTGCATTGAGGAAAGAGGCGCGCTAGGGTAGTCCGTGCAGCTGTGCAAAGCCACAGTGGCAGGGTGGCGTAGTGGTTAGCGCGTCTGCCTAATGATCAGGAGATCAGAGTTCGAATCCCAACCTTGGTACAAATTTTCATTCGTCGCATTAGTCTGCTATTGGTTAGCGTGTCTGCCTAGTGATCAGGAGATCCGAGTTCGAATCCCAGCCTTGGTACAAATTTTCATTTGTCGCATTAGTCTGCTAGTGGTTAGCGTGTCTGCCTAGTGATCAGGAGATCCGAGTTCGAATCCCAGCCTTGGTACAAATTTTCATTCGTCGCATTAGTCTGCTAGTGGTTAGCGTGTCTGCCTAGTGATCAGGAGATCCGAGTTCAAATCCCAGCCTTGGTACAAATTTTCATTCGTCGAATTAGTCTGCTAGTGGTTAGCGTGTCTGCCTAGTGATCAGGAGATCCGAGTACGAATCCCAGCCTCGGTACAAATTTTCATTCGTCGCATTAGTCTGCTAGTGGTTAGCGTGTCTGCCTAGTGATCAGGAGATCCGAGTACGAATCCCAGCCTCGGTACAAATTTTCATTCGTCGCATTAGTCTGCTAGTGGTTAGCGTGTCTGCCTAGTGATAAGGAGATCCGAGTTCGAATCCCAGCCTTGGTACAAATTTTCATTCGTCGCATTAGTCTGCTAGTGGTTAGCGTGTCTGCCTAGTGATCAGGAGATCCGAGCTCGAATCCCAGCCTTGGTACAAATTTTCATTCGTCGCATTAGTCTGCTGGTGGTTACCGTGTCTGCCTAGTGATTAGGAGATCCGAGTTCGAATCCCAGCCTTGGTACAAATTTTCATTCGTCGCATTAGTCTGCTAGTGGTTAGCGTGTCTGCCTAGTGATCAGGAGATCCGAGTTCGAATCCCAGCCTCGGTACAAATTTTCATTCGTCGCATTAGTCTGCTAGTGGTTAGTGTGTCTGCCTAGTGATCAGGAGATCCGAGTTCGAATCCCAGCCTTGGTACAAATTTTCATTCGTCGCATTAGTCTGCTAGTGGTTAGCATGTCTGCCTAGTGATCAGGAGATCCGAGTTCGAATCCCAGCCTTGGTACAAATTTTCATTCGTCGAATTAGTCTGCTAGTGGTTAGCGTGTCTGCCTAGTGATCAGGAGATCCGAGTTCGAATCCCAGCCTCGGTACAAATTTTCATTCGTCGCATTAGTCTGCTAGTGGTTAGCGTGTCTGCCTAGTGATCAGGAGATCCGAGTTCAAATCCCAGCCTTGGTACATTTGTTCATTCGTCGCATTAGTCTGCTAGTGGTTAGCGTGTCTGCCTAGTAATCAGGAGATCCGAGTTCGAATCCCAGCCTTGGCACAAATTTTCATTCGTCGCATTAGTCTGCTAGTGGTTAGCGTGTCTGCCTAGTGATCAGGAGATCCGAGTTCGAATCCCAGCCTTGGTACAAATTTTCATTCGTCGAATTAGTCTGCTAGTGGTTAGCGTGTCTGCCTAGTGATCAGGAGATCCGAGTTCGAATCCCAGCCTCGGTACAAATTTTCATTCGTCGCATTAGTCTGCAAGTGGTTAGTGTGTCTGCCTAGTGATCAGGAGATCCGAGTTCGAATCCCAGCCTTGGTACAAATTTTCATTCGTCGCATTAGTCTGCTAGTGGTTAGCGTGTCTGCCTAGTGATTAGGAGATCCGAGTTCGAATCCCAGAATTGGTATAAATTTTCATTCGTCGCATTAGTCTGCTAGTGGTTAGCGTGTCTGCCTAGTGATTAGGAGATCCGAGTTCAAATCCCAGCCTTGGTACAAATTTTCATTCGTCGCATTAGTCTGCTAGTGGTTAGCATGTCTGCCTAGTGCTCAGGAGATCCGAGTTCGAATCCCAACCTTGGTACAAATTTTCATTCGTCGCATTAGTCTGCTAGTGGTTAGCGTGTCTGCCTAGTGATCAGGAGATCCGAGTTCGAATCCCAGCCTTGGTACAAATATTCATTCGTCGCATTAGTCTGCTAGTGGTTAGCGTGTCTGCCTAGTGATCAGGAGATCCGAGTTCGAATTCCAGCCTTGGTACAAATTTTCATTCGTCGCATTAGTCTGCTAGTGGTTAGCGTGTCTGCCTAGTGATCAGGAGATCCGAGTTCGAATCCCAGCCTCGGTACAAATTTTCATTCGTCGCACTAGTCTGCTAGTGGTTAGCGTGTCTGCCTAGTGATCAGGAGATCCGAGTTCGAATCCCAGCCTCGGTACAAATTTTCATTCGGCGCATTAGTCTGCTAGTGGTTAGCGTGTCTGCCTAGTGATCAGGAGATCCGAGTTCGAATCCCAGCCTCGGTACAAATTTTCATTCATCGCATTAGTCTGCTAGTGGTTAGCGTGTCTGCCTAGTGATCAGGAGATCCGAGTTCGAATCCCAGCCTCGGTACAAATTTTCATTCGTCGCATTAGTCTGCTAGTGGTTAGTGTGTCTGCCTAGTGATCAGGAGATCCGAGTTCGAATCCCAGCCTTGGTACAAATTTTCATTCGTCGCATTAGTCTGCTAGTGGTTAGCGTGTAGGCCTAGTGATCAGGAGATCCGAGTTCGAATCCCAGCCTTGGTACAAATTTTCATTCGTCGCATTAGTCTGCTAGTGGTTAGCGTGTCTGCCTAGTGATCAGGAGATCCGAGTTCGAATCCCAGCCTTGGTACAAATTTTCATTCGTCGCATTAGTCTGCTATTAGTTAGCGTGTCTGCCTAGTGATCAGGAGATCCGAGTTCGAATCCCAGCCTTGGTACAAATTTTCATTCGTCGCATTAGTCTGCCAGTGGTTAGCGTGTCTGCCTAGTGATCAGGAGATGCCGGCCGGAGTGGCCGTGCGGTTCTAGGCCCTGCAGTCTGGAGCTGAGCAACCGTTACGGTCGCAGGTTCGAATCCTGCCTCGGGATGGGTGTGTGTGATGTCCTTAGGTTAGTTAGGTTTAATTAGTTGTAAGTTCTAGGCGACTTATGACCTCAGAAGTTAAGTCTCATAGTGCTCAGAGCCATTTTTTGATCAGGAGATCCGAGTTCGAATCCCAGCCTCGGTACAAAGTTTCATTCGTCGCTTCAGTCTGCATGTATACATCGTATTCTTCACCACTCTGAATCACATTATGTGCTAACTACACCCTCCACTTCTCTCAATGAGCCTTCTAATTTCTTGCTACACAGAACCAGAGGGGCGAAGTCATCTGCGAGCCTTATCGTTGGAGTGCAGTTCGTGACTTGCCCACGGCGCAGACTAAGACAACTGCACTTTTATGTCTTATAAAGAGCACTACCCAGCACATACTTACGTCGAGAGTTGGTTGCACAGTCTGCGGAAGAAGCTGGAAGCAGTGACGGCAGAAGTGTGTGGCTGTATCGTACTGCAGACTGGGCTGCGCGCACGTACAGCAAACACAATTCCGGGTGAGGATAATTCGGGGCGTGGCGGCTGCTCGGAATGCAGATGGCGCCCCTCCCCCGGCCTGTATCTGTTCCCGGCCGCCCCCAATACCTCACTTGCCGTCGGCTGATCCGCCGCGCAGCTCCTGAATACGAAACCCCGCCCCGCCCCGCGAAACGCACTTTATTGCTCGGGGCAGCGCTTCTCGTCCCGCCCGGCTCGCGGCATGAATATGAAGCGGAGGAAAGAGCCCACAAACACGTCCCACTCAAGTGCGGAGCTGTTTTCTTTAACGAGAGTATGCTACCGCCTCGTGCCTACGTAGGTTAACAACGCCGCCTGCAAATCATCACTGGAATATTTCTGAGAGCTACAACTTCGACTGCAGCTGAGCTGTCAGCGTGCGAGACTGCCATAACGTGGGCCCGGGTTTAATTCCTGTTGCTGCCAGCAGTTTTTCCTTCGTGGGATGTCTTGTATCGCGACCGTGAAAGTGTGACGTAAGTATGGAGCTCGTTCCGGGGACAGACATAACAACACAGTGTTACCGCTGAGACAGGCGTATGTGTGGATCTGGTTACGGAAGGCGCCGAAAGCAACACGCAGAATGCCTCCGATGTGGCGTTACTTCCCACACTATAGGAACACAGCCCGGAGAGTGCGGCCGATCTTCACGTGATCTCCACGTCACGCTCGCAGCGACACGTGACCTGGGCGATTACGCTCGTCCAGGGCTGTATATAAGACCGCCACCTCGTCCGTTGTTTTGCAATGGGATAGCCCTGGCGGATGGCGTCTGCTGGCGATCTGTGGGGCGCATTTCTCTACACGAAGGGGAGACGAAATCGACAGTAACTCCTTTGCGAATAGGTGGAGACTTAAAGATCACTATCTCGTGCAAAGAACGTAGCTCAGTATAACAGAAATAAATGTTACGAGCTGCACGTTAAAGATGAAAAGATCATTTTTCTTTGAAACTCTCTCACTGGTCCGTGTTTGCATTAATACAACAAAATGGAATTGTGGGTCCGATTTGATGCAAATGACTTTTGTTTTTTATTTATTTCCTCCCAAACCAATTTCAGCGACAATATCGCCATCATCGGCGGGTTCTTTTATTCTTATTTGCTTTACGTCATAGCACGGTTTTTACAATTGTTGGCGCAGATTCCGGCGGTTTTTTATTTATTTTATTTTATTTTATTTATTTTTTTGCTGTTTTCTCGGCGTAAATTATGTCATCTGTAAGTTCTTAATGTTTTCGATTACGAACAAGATGCAAACGTTATGTTTTTGTTTAGAATAGCAGCTGCAAGCCGTTCAGCGACCTCGCAGATGACATGATGTATGCCGGAAAAAAACCGAAAATATGCTGGAAACAGCGGCAACAATCGTAAAAACGATGCTGCGACGTAAGGTAAATAAGAATTAAAGAACCAACTTATGATGGGGACAATGGCTCTGAAACTTGTTTGGGAATAAATAAGGAACAAAAATGTTTTACATCAACGCGGACCCACGTTGATGAAAAGGTCAGATATCGTTTGAGACCACGATCAGTGATCAGTCACTAGAATCAGTAGCCACCTGGAACGATTACGTCATCTGGGTGAGGAACGAAGGTGCCACACTCAGATCTTTTGGAAGCGTCCTTAAGTCGTCGGCACATTGGACGAGCCGGCCGCTGTGGTCGAGCGGTTCTAGGCGCTTCAGTCCGGAACCGCGCTGCTGCTACGGTCGCAGGTTCGAATCCTGCCTCGGGCATGGATGTGTGCGATGTCCTTAGGTTAGTTAGGTTTAAGTAGTTCTAAGTTCTAGGGGACTGATGACCACAGATGTTAAGTTCTATAGTGCTCAGAGCCATTTGAACCATTTGTTTGCAAACGAGACTGTGTATAAAAGAAATAAAAAGAAATTTTCAGTAAGTCACGTCATTTTTCCCATAGGCAAAACGTAGTTTTGTATAATATATTTGTTCCCAAATCGCGCACAGATTCCAACTTTGCAAAATATTATCGACAGCTGCTCTAATTTCTGAGGTACAAGACGTGAGCGGTACGTCAAGTTTGCACCTACTACACCTCACCAAGTATCGTGGCTGTGCACATCCACAACACGCAAACATTTTCAAACTTCATGAACATTGCTGCTGTACGACTCTTTAACAGCAACTAACTCACTCCGTGGCCGAAAACAACATACACAGTTGGACTGAATTGTGGCTGGCGTAATATTTTACAGAACAGTAAACAAATAACTTTAAAGTGAAGTTGCTGATTCTCTTCTTCATTTCTGGGTCTGATTTGCAACACACATTACGAGCTGCCTTTAATAACCGAAGCAGTTGACGACCAAATCGATATATTTATTGTGAGAACAGAAATGCATGGTACAAACTTCGTGTTTATGTGAAAAGGTTTTGAAGTTAAGGTCACTAGCAAAATCGACAACAGCGTTACTTTGCGATGAATGCAGACAGTACACATTCCTATTAAAAGAAAAAAATTATGTACCTCGATGTGTTCGTTATTTGTAGTAACTGCAAATGCCAACCGCCGATTTACTGCGACACTTATCTGTCGCCACTGCGAGACGCATGTTTTGCCAAGGGACTGATGACCCTGTAGTTTTGTCCATTTATCCCTCAAACCAACCATGTTTTGCCAATTTTAGGCGGTTGTCATTAAGATTAGGTACTTTCAGTGCAGCCTGTGTAGTTCAGTCTTGAGAACGAACCAGTCCTTTCGAAACTAGGCGCCAAAATAACTGTACTGCAACTGTGACCGACTTTTAATAAACACTTCATAAAATAAAAGAGTTCCAGGTCCCACATCAATAAAATGTTGCAATTGCAATATAAAGCTACAGCCAAAAGCGGAAAATTACATCTTTTAAAGACGATCTAGTAGTAACAACAGCCCTACCACTTGAGTAGCACACATGTCAGCTCAGACTGTGCTTTTAGGTGGCAGAAGAAGGAGAGCAAGCAGGCAGAACAGCAGAGTGTGACTGACGTCACGCTACGTCGTGCAGTTTCGCCGGCGCTGGCTTCCTGGGTCCCTGCTACGCCCCGCGTCGCGTGGAGACCTTGGCTACACAAAGCGGCAGGACAGCCAGTGAGTGTCTCTCTCTCTCTCTCTCTCTCTCTCTCTCTCTCTCTCTCTCACACACACACACACACACATATATATATATATATATATATATATATATATATATATATACATCACAACAGGGGATAACCCTAGGAAACCTACAGGTTAAATGCCTGGCTTTTGCAAACGATTTGGCGATGGTCACGAAAGGTACAAACGTAACAAAAGACGCTATTGAAAAACTACACCAATTCGCTTCCCAAACTGGACTGCAGAACTCTTACGAAAAGACACGAGTTTATGAGCACAAAGAAACTCTCATCTCTGAATACAAAGTACGGCACCATTTACAAAACGGCAAACTTCAAATACCTCGGTGAAACACTACAAATGAGCGGACATAACAGAGACTCAAACGAAGAAAGAAAAACTATAAACTGGACAAGGCATACAAAGTAGTGTGGCATCATTACAACAAGAAGTCTATCTCACAAAAAGCCAAATTACGACACGGTGGTGCTCCCCGAGGCACTATATGCAGCAGAGACCACACTAATCCTAGGTCATACATTATCAGACAACTAGAAAAAGTAGAGCGGAAAATGCTTAGGAAAATATTTGGCGCAACTAACAACAATGGAATATGGATCAAGAAACCTACAGAGGAACTATACGAACATACGGAGACAATTACAGAAAAGATTACAAAACGTAGACTACAATTCTATGGACTCCTATACAGAATGCCATCACACAGACTGATCAAACAGATGACTGGGTAACCACCAGAAACAACAAATGGGTGTCAGAGGTAAAAAACGACCTGAACCAACTCAATATAACAGCAGACACAATAAACGACAGAATAAAATTCAGAAACATCATTAAGAAAAGTAAACTACATGAGATACACTGTGACAAACGAACAGGCGTAAAATGGACCGAAGAACGCAAACAAGATCACAGCCGAAAGATGAAAGAAATATGGGCAACCAAAAAGCCAATCAAGATGAAGCCGAACACACGAAGCCGACAAGAAGCATGGACAGAGGACCGGAAACAGAAACACAGCGAGGGAATGAGGGAAGTTTGGGCAACAAGGAAGGCAGCAAAAGGAATTGACCATGTAGTTTAGTCCAACTACACTCTTTAAGGGCAAAACGCCAATAATAATATATATATATACCCACACTGTAAAGCCCCTCATTCATAAAGCCCATCATTCATCCGGGAGCGAAGCGACGCGGGTGTTGCACAACTCGGTTTATCACACAGTAACAGAACATAGCATCAAAATATATGAATTCGGAAGATGGCAACGGTATGCCCGAAATCAAAAATGTTTGCATATGGCCGGCCGCTGGTAGCCGAGCGGTTCTAGGCGCTACAGTCCGGAACCGCGCTGCTGCTACGGTCGCAGGTTCGAATCCAGCCTCGAGCATGGATGTGTGTGATGTCCATAGGTTAGTTAGGTTTAAGTGGTTCTAAGTTCTAGGGGACTGATGACCTCCGATGGTAAGTTCTATAGTGCTCAGAGCCATTTGAACCATTTGTTTGCATACGAGACTGTGTATAAAAGAAATAAAAAGAAATTTGCAGTGAGTCACGTCATTTTTCCCATAGGCAAAACGTAGTTTTTTTCCACACACTGTTAACATTCCATAAGGAATGCTAACAGCTCATTAGAACGTCTTTAGAAGGATATTTATCTGTTTATATACATTGGCAAGATTGCGGCTGCAACACCCTATTTATGTATGAGCAGGCGTTCCCCATACCTCACGTATAACTCGTCATGACACGTATTTTTAACTGCCGTTACACCCAGGGTCGCACTCACTCTGCATGCTGTCTAAGTGCTCGCATCACAAAAACTTACGGAATTTCTTCGTCTTAGTTCTATAATAATAATTACGTCTTTTAAGGTTATACGTCGTCCGCACCACAGAATGAGCTTATTGGGCAGATTTTTCCAGTGATTCGAATTAAGTCAGCGTGCATGTCTCAGTCCCTTCTCTCCGTCGCACCTAATTCCCAGCGGCTCCTACACAAAAGCACGGCACCTCAGTTGGCTAAACTGCTAACACTTAAAAAAAAAAAAAAAATTAACAGAATTTTTGCAGTTTGAAATGACAACCTTGTAGGTAGACCGACCACAGCTATGAGTAATCATCTTGGTTATTAATGAACCGCTTCATCTGTATTTACTTCTTTATTGTTAGCTCACTACCGGTTTCATAGCCGGCCGCGGTGGTCTCGCGGTTCTAGGCGCGCAGTCCGGAACCGTGCGACTGCTACGGTCGCAGGTTCGAATCCTGCCTCGGGCATGGATGTGTGTGATGTCCTTAGGTTAGTTAGGTTTAAATGGTTCTAAGTTCTAGGGGACTGATGACCACAGCAGTTGAGTCCCATAGTGCTCAGAGCCATTTGAACTATTTTTGAACCGGTTTCATAGCACTAAAAACCACATCTTCAGGTGAATATATGTTTTAGTTTTATGTTCACCTGAACACGTGGCTTTTAGTGTCATGAAGCCAGTAATGATCTAAAAATAAAGGACTAAATACACCTAAAGCTACTGTCGAGTTGTCTGTTTTCCTAGTCGGCAGAGATTTTTGCGTTCCTTTAGCCGTGTATTCACGCTTCTCTCGGTTAGTCCAATATAAACACACAGAGTTTTGTACGCCACTGGTGGCAGAGCAGGGCGTTTATCCTTTACAAATCCGGAGTGCATGACCAATTTTCTTTGTTGGTCTAAAAGCGAGTCTAATGTCATCTTTCTGTAAAATCTTTACTATCTGATCTGTTACCTTTCAACAAAAAAACCACAGTCTTCCATTGTTGTTTTTCATGCTCGTCCTCCGGTCTTCCGTTGTTTACTTATTTCCCAGAATAGCCATTTTTTTCTAAAGTCTGTTTTAGACGCTTTAATTCGGAGTCCAAGTATTCCGGCGTGCAGATCCTTGGATCTATCAAAGAGACGGCAGGAACAGTAGAGTTTCGTGGACTACGACCTTATACCCCGTAATTCTTTCACCAACAAAGACCTACACTGTGATGTTGATTCCGAGCCACAGTGCAACTTGGTATTTTTCATGTCACAAACATTGCCGGAGGTAATGGCTCTGAGCACTATGGGACTCAACTTCTGAGGTCATCAGTCCCCTAGAACTTAGAACTACTTAAACCTAACTAACCTAAGGACATCAGACACATCCATGCCCGAGGTAGGATTCGAACCTGCGACCGTTGCCAGAGGTAAAAGAAGTAATAAGTAACAGAGAAAAATCGTGCGACTGACCGGGAATGGAATCCAAGATCCTTGGATTTGTAGTCTCGTACTCACGACTGAGCCACCGAGCCACAATACCATACTGTAAACGCACACAAACTGAAATTTAGTTTTTAGGTTTTCGTACCGCAAAACGGAATCCTTATAGAAACATTTTATTGTCCATTATCTTTTCGTATTTTTGGCCCAACGTCATGTAGTAATGTCTGAATTATATTGCCGCCCACTTGACTGTACAAACTTCTTTATTTCGTATTACTATCATGATTTCGGCCCTAAGCCATTATCAAGTACAACAATGTTGGGTGTAATTAGTCTTCGCCATACATTTCGGAGAGTTTGTAATTATCGACACGCTGGGCCAGCCGGTTCAATTTGGGCTGACGATGACTTCACTTAAGAAAGACTAATTATATCAAAAACTCTTGTACTTGAGAATGACTTAAGGCCGAAATTATGACAGTATTATGAAATAAATAATTTTGTACAGTCAAATGGCGGAAATATCATTGAAACACTTCACTGTCCATCTGTCCGACTGTTAAGAACCGTTTTTGTCAGGTGCGGGCAGAGATATCGAGTTGAAATTTATGCTACTTGCTAGGGTCTACGGTCACTTGGCGATGTACAAACTGGAAACTTCTAAGTCGATGCAGTCAAAAGATACGTCTACTTAAGTCACGTATTTTGATACTAGCAAACTCTCTCATCAAAACCTACACTGTAATTTCCGTTGACCTAGAATCATGAATTTTGGCAAGTAGCAAAGTTTGGCTGTACAAATAAAAGAAAAAATCCCAAGATTGATAATTTGTAATTATCTTACACGAAGAAAGATTTTTTTGACATTTATTGTCCGGCTGTCTGTCTGTCCTTCTGTTCAGATCCTTTTTCGTTACGAACGGGTAGATGTACCAACTGAAATTTATGTCATATAGTAAGGTTTCCGGTTCCTTGGAAGTGTTAAAAACTGAAGCTTCTAAGTCACTGAAATTAAAAGATATGCCGATTATGTCCTATATTTTGATGCTCGCAAAGTCACTCAACTAAACGTATAGGTTACTACCAGTGGACCTAGAAGTATGAAAATTGATAAGAAACGAGATACAACGTTTGCCCAGAAAGTAATGCACCTACTTTTTTTCTCATCCGAAAACAATGCTACGATTGCGAAACGTTACGTATGTATTATCTGAAGTCTCCTGAGGGAGGGCGCCAAGATTCCGTCACTTCCGACAGATAGCGTAGCTGCAGGACAGTTCCAAAATGGCGTCTGTACGTGATGAACATTACAAGCAACGTGCCGTCATTGAATATCTCACTGCAATGAAAGAAATAGTGGGGAATATTCACAAACGCTTGTGCAAAGTCTATGGAGCATCTGCCTTCGACAGAAGGACAATTGGTCTACGTGCACGAAGGGTGAGGTCATCAGAAGGCGGTTCGACGGAGCTCCACGGTTTGCAGAGACATCCACTGCTGTCAGACCTGACGTATCTGATCTAACCCCTCAGACTCCCACTTGTTTCGACATTTTGAGGACGATGAGGAGGTGATTCACACAGTGAAGCAGTGGCTCCGCCATCAGGACAAGGATTGGTACCGACAGGGCATACACACCCTTGTTTCCCGCCGGAGGAAGGCCATAGAACGGGATGCGGTGCATTACTTTCTGGGGAACCCTCGTATAGTAGGAAAAATAGAGGAAACTATCCGAAAATTAATAATTTTTAATTATATCACATGATTTTCTTGTTATTTGTTGTCCGACTGTCTGTCCGCGTTTTAAGACCCCTTTTCTTCACGAACGGGTAGATGCGCCAATCGAAATTTACGTCACCTACTAAGGTTTGCGCTTCCTTCGAAGTGTTAAAAATTGAAGCTGCTAAGTCAATGCAATTAAAAGAAATGGCCGATTATGACATATATTTTGATATTTGCAAACTCGTTCATAAAAATCTAAGCAATGTTTAACGGTAGAAATGAAGGAAAAACACAATAAATCGTTAATTTGTAATTATGTCACACAAATTTATTTTTTTGTCATTTGTTATTCAAATGACTCTGAGCACTATGGAACTTAACTTCTGAGGTCATTAGTCCTCTAGAACTTAGAACTACTTAAACCTAACTAACCTGAGCACATCACACACATCCATGCCCGAGGGACGATTAGAACCTGCGACCGCCGGCTGATGTGGCCGAGCGGTTCTAGGCGCTTCAGTCCGGAACTGCGCGACTGCTACGGTCGCAGGTTCGAATCCTGCCTCGGGCATGGATTTGTGTGATGCCCTTAGGTTAGTTAGGTTTAAGTAGTTCTAAGTTCTAGGGGACTGATGACCTCAGATGTTAAGTCCCATAGTGGTCGCGCGGTTCCAGACTGTAGCGTCTAGAACCGCTCGGCCACCCCCGCCGGCTAAACTTAAAATTAAAACATTCCCGAAAATTTTGGAATTCCCAGGACGCATATCTCGGCAGTATCAATGTCAGTAACGAGCAAAAATCTTCGAGATTCTTGCTTTCTGGAATGGATGAACTCGCTATACACATAATTAAGTTATGAGGAAAGTTCAGAGTGCGATCCCTACTCGCATGTGACCAGTGTTTTCTATTCTTCCTGGTGTTGCAGTTTCAACGACCCGAGTTGTTTTTCGCTGAAAGGCAACTGGATGAGTGTGGGAGGGTTGAAGCAGAGGGCGCCAGAGGTCTTCGGCTGCCCTCTGTGCGACCGCCGCAGGTGCCCTGCCCACCTGGGAGACCACTCCAGCTGATAAACCCAGGCTGGCGCGGTGACTCGTTCGCTATTCCACAGACGAACCTCGGCGAAATTGAAACCGGGCTCCGGTGGCAGACCAAAGTTCCGCCAACAAGATACCGCCGCCCTGCGAAACTTTTCTCGTTTACTGCAGCACTGGCCGCGGCACAAAAAAACAAAAGCTCTGGAAATCATTAGGCGCCGTGTACCCGCTCGACGTCCGGCGGTTCCTCCTTTTCCTGCCTGCTTCCTGCAGCGAACGCCCTTCTGGGGGCGACGGCGCAAAATAGGCGTAAACACTCGGCAATTAAGTCTAATTGGCAGGGGGAGGGGTATTCGGGGAACGCCAGCCCGCGGCAGCAGTCGCTCCCCGAGGCACGGAGCTGGCGGCCGAATTACGCCAACTCCGATCGCCTCGGAGGGCAATCTATTTCTGCGGGCCGGCGGGGTTTTCCCTACCGGGCAAACTCGGGCAAAACACAGCCGCGCGCAGGGACCAGCTCCGGCGTCGACTTCCGTGACGTGGGACGTCATCGGGTCCTGCTGCCACAGCCAACTCGCCGTCGAGTACGTGGCCGAGATACGTGACGCACGCCGGCAATGCGGCGGCGCTCGCCTCGGTGGTTGCCAGTTCAAATCTTAGTGAGACATCATTACGAAGCAGTTCAGCAGAATTTTACTGCAGGTGGCAGATACAGTTCCCCAAAGTCGTTTAATGAACAAAGTAAGAGCATATGAACTATCAAACCAATTGTTGTTGTTGTGGTCTTCAGTCCTGAGACTGGTTTGATGCAGCTCTCCATGCTAATCTATCCTGTGCAAGCTCCTTCATCTCCCAGTACTTTCTGCAACCTACATCCTTCTGAATTTGCGTAGTCTATTCATCTCTTGGTCTCCTTCTACGATTTTTACCCTCCACGCTGCCCTCCAATGCTAAATTTGTGATCCCTTGATGTCTCAAAACATGTCCTACCAACCGATCTCTTCTTCTAGTCAAGTTGTGCCACAAACTTCTCTTCTCCCCAATCCTATTCAATACCTCCACATTAGTTACGTGATCTACCCACCTTATCTTCAGCATTCTTCTGTAGCACCACATTTCGAAAGCTTCTATCCTCTTCCTGTCCAAACTAGTTATCGTCAATGTTTCACTTCCATACATAGCTACACTCCATTAAATACTTTCAGAAACGACTTCCTGACACTTAAATCTATACTCGATGTTAACAAATTTCTCTTCTTCAGAAACGATTTCCTTGCCATTGCCAGTCTACATTTTATATCCTCTCTACTTCGACCATCATCAGTTATTTTACTCCCCAAATAGCAAAGCTCCTTTACTACTTTAAGTGTCTCATTTCCTAATCTAATTCCCTCAGCATCACCTGATTTAATTTGACTACATTCCATTATCCTCGTTTTGCTTTTGTTGATGTTCATCTTATATCCTCCTTTCAAGACACTGTCCATTCCGTTCAACTGCTCTTCCAATTCGTTTGCTGTCTGACAGAATTACAATGTCATCGGCGAACCTCAAAGTTTTTATTTCTTCTCCATGGATTTTAATACCTACTCCGAATTTTTCTTTTGTTTCCTTTACTGCTTGCTCAATATACAGATTGAATAACATCGGGGAGAGGCTACAACGCTGTCTCCCTCCCTTCCCAACCACTGCTTCCCTTTCATGCCCCTCCACTCTTATAACTGCCATCTGGTTTCTGTACAAATTGTAAATACCCTTTCGCTCCCTGTATTTTACCCCTGCCACCTTTAGAATTTGAAAGAGAGTATTCCAGTCAACATTGTCAAAAGCTTTCTCTAAGTCAACAAATGCTAGAAACGTAGGTTTGCCTTTCCTTAATCTTTCTTCTAAGATAAGTCGTAACGTCAGTAATGCATCTCGTGTTGCAACATTTCTACGGAATCCAAACTGATCTTCCCCGAGGTCGGATTCTATAAGTTTTTCCATTCGTCTGTAAATAATTCGCGTTAGTATTTTGCAGCTGTGGCTCATTAAACTGATAGTTCGATAATTTTCACTTATGTCAACACCTGCTTTCTTTGGGATTGAAATTATTATATTCTTCTTGAAGTCTGAGGGTATTTCGCCTGTCTCGCACATCTTGCTCACCAGATGGTAGAGTTTTGTCAGGACTGGCTCTCCCAAGGCCGTCAGTAGTTCTACTGGAATGTTGTCTACTCCCGGGGCCTTGTTTCGACTCAGGTCTTTCAGTGCTCTGTCAAACTCTTCACGCAGTATCATATCTCCCATTTTATCTTCATCTACATCCTCTTCCATTTCCATAATATTGTCCTCAAGTACATCGCCCTTGTATAGACCCTCTACATATTCCTTCCACCTTTCTGCTTTCCCCTCTTTGCTTAGAACTGGGTTTCCATCTGAGCTCTTGATATTCATACAAGTGGCTCTCTTTTCTCCAAAGGTCTCTTTAATTTTCCTGTAGGCTGCATCTATCTTACCGCTAGTGAGATAAGCCTCTACATCCTTACATTTGTCCTCTAGCCACGCCTGCTTAGCCATTTTGCACTTCCTGTCGATCACAATTTTGAGACGTTTGCATTCCTTTTTGCCTTCTTCATTTACTGCATTTTTATATTTTCTCCTTTCATCAATTAAATTCAATATTTCTTTTGTTACCCAAGGATTTCTATTAGCCCTCGTCTTTTTACCTACTTGATCCTCTGCTGACTTCACTGCTTCATCCCTCAGAGCTGCCCATTCTTCTTCTACTGTATTTCCTTCCCCCAATTCATGTCAATTGTTCCCCTATGCTCTCCCTGAAACCCTGTACAACCTCTGATTTAGTCAGTTTATCCAGGTCCAACGCCTTAAATTCCCACCTTTTTGCAATTTCTTCAGTTTTAATCTACAGTTCATAACCAATAGATTGTGGTCAGAGTCAGATCTGCCCATGGAAATGTCCTACAATTTAAAACCTGGTTCCTAAATCTCTGTCTTACCATTATATAATCTATCTGATACCTTTTAGTATCTCCAGGATTCGTCCATGTTTACAACCTTATTTTATGATTCTTGAACCAAGTGTTAGCTATGAGTAAGTTATGCTCTGTGCAAAATTCTACCAGACGGCTTCCTCTTTCATTTCTTAGCCCCAATCCATATTCACCTACTATGTTTCCTTCTCTCCCTTTTCCTACTGTCGAATTCCAGTCACCCATGACTATTAAATTTTCGTCTACCTTCACTACCTGAATAATTTCTTTTATCTCATCATACATTTCATCAAGTTCTTCATCATCTGCAGAGCTAGTTGGCATGTAAACTTGTACTACTGTAGTAGGCATGGGCTTTGTGTCTATCTTGGCCACAATAATGTGTTCACTATGCTGTTTGTAGTAGGTTACTCGCACTCCTATTTTTTTTATTCATTATTAAACGTACACCTGCATTACCCCTATTTGATTTTGTATTTATAACGCTGTATTCGCCTGATCAAAAGTCTTGTTCCTCCTGCCACCGAACTTCACTAATTCCCACTATATCTAAGTTTAACCTATCCATTTCCCTTTTTAAATTTTCTAACCTACCTGCCCGATTAAGGGATCTGACATTCCACGCTCCGATCCGCAGAACGCCAGTTTTCTTTCTCTTGATAACGACGTCCTCCTGAGTAGTCCCCGCCCGGAGATCCGAATGGGGGACTATTTTACCTCCGGAAATTCTGTGAATGGATTGAAGAGTTACTAGATAACAGAACGCAGCATGTCATTCTCAGTGGAGAGAAGTCTTCCGAAGTAAGAGTCATTTCAGGTGTGCCGCAGGGGAGTGTCGTAGGACCGTTGCTATTCACAATATACATAAATGGCCTTGTGGATGATATCGGAAGCTCACTGAGGCTTTTTGCGGATGATGCTGTGGTATATCGAGAGGTTGTAACGATGGAAAATTGTACTGAAATGCAGGAGGATCTGCAGCGAACTGACGCATGGTGCAGGGAATGGCAATTGAATCTCAATGTAGACAAGTGTAATGTGCTGCGAATACATAGAAAGAAAGATCCCTTATCATTTAGCTACAATATAGCACGTCAGCAACTGGAAGCAGTTAATTCCATAAATTATCTGGGAGTACGCATTAGGAGTGATTTAAAATGGAATGATCGTATAAAGTTGATCGTCGGTAAAGCAGATGCCAGACTGAGATTCATTGGAAGAATCCTAAGGAAATGCAATCCGAAAGCAAAGGAAGTAGGTTATAGTACGCTTTTTCGCCCACTGCTTGAATACTGCTCAGTAGTGTGGGATCCGTACCAGATAGGGTTGATAGAAGAGATAGAGAAGATCCAATGGAGAGCAGCGCGCTTCGTTACAGGATCATTTAGTAATCGCGAAAGCGTTACGGGGATGACAGATAAACTCCAGTGGAAGACTCTGCAGGAGAGACACTCAGTAGCTCGGTACGGGCTTTTGCTGAAGTTTCGAGAACATACCTTCACCGAGGAGTCAAACAGTATATTGCTCCCGCCTACGTATATCTCGCGAAGAGACCATGAGGATAAAATCAGAGAGATTAGAGCCCACACAGAGGCATACCGACAATCCTTCTTTCCACGAACAATACGAGACTGGAATAGAAGGGAGAACCGATAGAGGTACTCAAGGTGCCCTCCGCCACACACCGTCAGGTGGCATGCGGAGTATGGATGTAGATAGAGATGTAGAGAATCAGTATGAGAATAATACGAAAATGTAATTCGTCACGAAAAGTAGTGGCTTGCATAACACTCTTTCGATCGATTCTTGCGTACTTCTCGTCGAGCTGAGTCCTTTATCAGCTTGAGGAAATATAAGGGAAGCCGAGCAGAGCAGTACATTTCGTCACAGGTTCGTTGGTTCGCGCGAAAGCGGCCCGGAGACACTCGTGCAAATTCTGTAGCAGACACTACAAGAGAGGCGTCGTGCAACACGTTCAGGTTCGCTGTTGAAACTGAGAGAGCGTACCGTTTAAATACAGCACGTAACGTATTACTGCGCCACACTTTTTAAAAACTGACCTGACGTGAAAATGTAAGTGAAATCAGACAGAAAGTGGTTCTTCGGACTCATCGATCACTAAAGTGAACCTTTTGTGTCCACGACTCCCTTGACCTTAACATAAAATCCGTGCCCCTTTGCACATGATACACTTTACGTTTGGGGTAAATAAACTTGAGTTTCGGAAAAAAAGAATGCGCATGGTTGTATCTTTATTAACAGTTAACATAGCACATTTCCATGGAAATGTAAACGAGCGTTTGACGTCATTGGCCGGGAGGCCCCTTGCGGGGCAGGTCCGGCCGCCTTAATGCAGCTCTTATTACAGTCGACGTCACATTGGGCAATCCAGCCGGGAATCGGACCCGGGCCCGTGGGACGGCAATCCGTCAAGCTGACCACTCAGCTATCTTTTTTTTCCGTTGTTGGTCGTTGTGTATGGTTGTTGCGGACGTCACATGACATCCGTTCAAGTTCGTTCGTTGATCCTTCCACTGTTTTTTTCTTTCTGACCGACCACGCTGAGCTACCGCGCCGGCTATCGGGGTGGACACACATTTCAATCACCTTTAATGACACTACATGTTCCTCTTTCAACGACATCAACTGGAAGGATGAGATTATTTCTTCATAATCAGTTCTTCAACTATCAGTACGATACTGAAAATAGCGACTCGCACCTCTATTTAGACTCTCATTCGCGATCCGCATTTCTAGTTGATGTCTGCTTATGATGAAAAATCTACCTCGCATAAGTAGGATGTTGCAAAAGGTTTCAAAACTCGTACGGTCGTGTTACTTACTTGCGGGTACTCCTGCTTCACCAAGCTCGGAAAGTTAAGCAGTGATAATCAAATAAACATCGACTTCAATGTGGAATCTGAAGAAATATCAGTAAGTTGCTCTTGTTGTCTATGATAAGGGTTGATGGCAGTTCTGTACTGAAGGGATATTTGAGCCACATGTGTTGGTAGCTTCCTCTGGAAAGTATTTCAGAAAGTAATCAATAAGATCAGTTAAATGGTCCACAAACACAGACTTCATTGTCTTCCAAAACCCCGTGTAGAGCAGACAAAACGTGATGGATGTTTTGATCATCCAACGTTTACTTCCACAATAGTTAATTGGCCGACTTTTAATCAAGTTCAGCACTTAGATTACTGATTGAAAAATCTCGTGAAGGACAGAGTTCATCCTCTTTCATGTCAGTGCTGCTCGGTGAATAAAACGGTGAGACCAAAAAGCGTGAGGAGCCCCTTTACCGATCAGAGCTTGCAATATGGCGTAACAGCCGGCCATACTGCGACCTCCATCTGTAAATCCGCCTCCACAGTACTCCCAATTAATGTTGCTTTCTTCCGTAAAAGGGTACAACATTTAAAAGAGGGCTGATGATTTTGTTGCGAGAGTAATTTTCCTGCAGAAAATATCTACATGGAATGCATTGGCATGAGTAAACCGCACGAAACATATTAAAAGCGGATTATTGTACACTGTGCCCAAAATTAAAGCAACAAACCGCTGTTTCCCCGTCCTGTGGCTAATTACCGATATAATCATACAAACTGTCAACAGATGTCTTCCGCGCGGGATTAGCCGAGCGGTCTAAAGGCGCTGCAGTCATGGACTGTGTGGCTGGACCCGGCGGAGGTTCGAGTCCTCCCTCGGGCATGGGTGTGTGTATTTGTCCTTAGGATAATTTAGGTTAAGTAGTGTGTAAGCTTAGGGACTGATAACCTTAGCAGTTAAGTCCCATAAGATTTCACACACATTTGAACATTTTTTTGAACAGATGTCCGTACGATCGTGTCCTGCACGGAAGGCGGCACTCCGGTCAACGGACAACCACACCAACGTTGACGTCAGGGCACCTGTCAAACGGGCTAGTGTTTGCCGGGTAGTTCTACATCCACAATCTCTGTGTACACAGGCACAGACGGCGCAGAATGGTACAGAGAAGGCGTCTACCGGGCTCTGTCAGGTGGCGAGCCGAAGGACGAGTGGAAGCAGGACAGTTGCAAGCAGATGTGGCCCGGTGGCTCAACGTTGTTTCTCGGATGTGGCTGCAGTCTTTAGAGACCGAAAGCGTATCCCGAAGACCAGGGCAGGGGCGACCACGTGTGACGTCAGAATGAAAGGAGCGTTACTCAGCTGTAACAAGCACCATGTTACAAACTGACGGAACCTGCACTCAGCAGGTAACATTTCCATTCCGTAATTTGAGACTGTATCCGTGGTTTAATATTTAGTTATTTATTACTGTCCTTCGAGGTCACCCAGAATCAGGCAATCAAGACAGGAATAAATCTGTCGGGCTGTTCAGACATCACCACAGTTGCGCTGGTTGCACGGTACTACGTTTACGTTGATGACCAGGAGCTAGTTCCGGTGGTAGTACAATACACCTATGGCCTTCTGCAGTTGACCACACCACTTTAGGTCAAGATTGTTTTTGATAGTCCTCGGTTGCTCATTGAAGGAGCTGTTTCCGATTGAACGCCGTATAGTGGGTATTGTTCAGACGTAGGGGACTTCATTCTCTCGTTGTGGATCGTTGCCATCCGTTAATGGCCTGCTGATTCTGTCACTCTAGTTCACCATGCATTTCTATGGAGAATATAGTTTCTGCCACTAACTTTCGTCCTGGCATTGCCACAGTGCAATTTGAATGTCAGGACTCTATCCAGGGTGACACTCAAGTACTTGCGGTTGGGGCAGTGCTTCAACAGAGTTCCTCTCAGAGTAGTCTGGAGGCGTCTGGTTGCAGGCCTGTTGCACGAACGAAAGGCGCGTGCCCGGAAATAGAGATGTCAGTTCCAGATACGACTGTTCTGCTGGGCTTTAACGAGCCTCTCTTCAACCTCCTCAGACACACTGCTTTGGACGTCCACAACTCGACCATCAATCCACAAGAAGTTCGACACGCCAGCGGGTAGTGGTTAATTTTTTTATCAAACCTTGCACGGACCGACTGACATCACCCGGAACCCTCCGGTATCGAAAGTGGGGCAGCGAGTGTTCGGCGCCCCGGAGGAAAGAGAGCCATTCGGGGTCGCTCACGTGGACTCGCACGTGTGCCTCAGGAAAGGAACACGGGCGCGACACGCGACCCCTGGCAGTGACAAATGACGGCAAATGGCGTCCTCCAGGTCTGGCCGTTACTCACGAGACGGCAATCAATATGGCGCCAGCTGACGGCCGACAGACGGCTGGTTTTACATTCCGGCGCGGGAACACTTGGCTCCGGCGCCTCAGACAATTTATGGGGCCCGGCGTGCGTCAACACATCAGGCCGGCCAGAGAAATTAATACTGACGACGACGATTTATCGCCGCGCCACGCCGTCCATTATACGGGCGCATTTCTCCCGGTCCGATACGTACAGGAAATCGAGTTAGAGCCCATAATATATATATATATCAGTATATATATACACATAAGTCAATATGACTCACAGCTCACTGAGCACAACGTTCCGGATTCCTCCATTACGCCGCACAGCTCTCAATCAGACAAGCGATGTGGGTGATAAATGCGACACACGGCGTGCAACGGCGCCTGCCTCGGCATGGACGGTCGAACGTCTTCTATAGAGGCGTCAACTGTGGGATCTGAACATTGTCAGCCCATTACTGTCGCGCCTAACCGCCGTATTTCCCTTTTTTTATCCCAGCGGAAGAAATGTGCCGACGTAGAACATTTGGTCGGATACAGCAAAGGATCCGAAGTGGTTTATCCGTCAGTGACAGCTCCTGTTAAAAGTAGATGAGGAGCTGCAATGATTGCCATTTCTGAATGGAAAAAAAACATTTTACAGATCTTCTTACAGATGACAGAGAACGGTTTCCAGAACAGCAGAATCAACAAAAACAAAAAAATTGGAAAGGCAGGCAGTCTTTGAAATACAGTAACTGAATTACTGAAGTACGCAGGAGTAGTTGCAGCACCTTTAAGTATAAAATGGTTCAAAGAGATGAAGCACCCCAAGAATGGAAGATATCACACGAAGGGTAGTTATAATTAAAGTACAACTGCTCGCAGAGGTCTTTTGTGGGCTGCAGCGAAACTTGGTAGACATTCTGACGAGTTTATACGGAACTGATTTACGCTAGAAAAAAGTTTGTTTCAATTTTGGCCACCAGATGCAAACCTGGCGTTGTACAGCATCTCGTCCATGGTCCAGTACTCATGCTGAACAGAGTGCGCAAGTGGCAGTTAATAATAACATCAATATTATGCCTTTCCCACTTGATTGACCTTTTCTCTCCACGTTCTGTTCCTAATCCATTATATAGGGAAACATTTCTATACGTCTTTCTTGCATTCACAGCGCCAGATTTGGCGAAAAACGGAACTAACTTTCTTGTCGTAAACCGGTTACGCATTAACGCGTTAGAATATCTACCAAGTACCACTGCCTTACGATAACTACAGTCCCCGTTGGAACTCTGTCAGTGGCTGCACTTTAATTATAATTACCCTGCATTAACGCCATATATAAGTAAGGAAGCAGGAGAGATCCGACTAATTACAGGGGTAATGGCTTTCGTGAGTAGATTATTAAGATCTGCAGTAACAAAACGTTGGAAAAGATAGCGCATGTCGTAGTACTGAAGGAACAGTCGGGTTTTACAGCTGGGAATAGCTGTGCTGATCTCTTGTGTACGCCAGATGCGTCAGAAAATCAGTATCCCCATTTGGTGTTTGTTGATTTAGAAAAGGCCTATGGTTCTGTGCCAAGGAAGTTACTATGGACAGCACTGGAAGCGGTTGAAGTGAATGGCGCATTAATAGATTCTGTGAAAAGGCTGTACCACAAAGGAGGAAAAATTGTGAAGGTTGTTGGTAAGATATCCGAAAGTTTTAAAACAAGTTAAGGATTAAGAAAAGAATGTTCTATGTCAACAACGTTATTTAATCATCTTGAGGTTGAAGCTCTTTTTTTCTGTGTTTGCTTTAACAATACTTATGTTTTTGGATGGGGTCCGCCTTTAGCAAAACACAGTTTTGTTTTTTATCCCAAACACGTTTCACTGCAGTTGCAGCATCATCATTATTTTATGGCTGTTAAACATAAAGAATATTCTTTACTGTTTGCATATGTGTAAATATTAGTCTTTAAAACCGTAATTACAGATTTCTGAAGAACAGATAAAATTATGTGCTCATATCTTTTTACCACATTTTATCTAATTAAGTTGTACATGGCTGCAGATGACAAACTGTGAAAGAAAACAGGCCCTATAAAAACATAATGCATCAGGAAAACAACACCATGTGGTAAAAAAGATATGAATACATGATTTCATGTGTTTGTCAGACATCTGTAATTACGATTTTAAAAACTAATATTTACATGTATACAAACAGTAAAGAACATTCTTTATGTTTAAAAACCACAAAATAAAAGTCCACAGCAACTGTAGTGAAACATGTTTGGGACGAAAAACAAAATTGTGTTTTGCTAAAGGCGGACCCCGTCCAACAACATACGTAACGTTATTTAAGTTGTGTTTAGAAGTTGTTCTTGGGTATACGTATAGACAGTGCAGAAGTTTACATTCATTGCTCTGGATGAGAATGATGCCCTGCATCAAATGAAAGAGTTAATGGATACTAGTAAACAATGGGAACTAAGGGCCAATACGAATAAATCAGAATATCTTGTTGTTGTAAGTGCGCAAGGTGAGGACTGGCATTCTGAGTATGGGCGGGTAAGAAATGTGGAAGTGTTCAAATATTTGGTTTCACTAATCGATAAGATTGAGCAGTGTAAGTGGACATAGCCCACAGGATAAATAAAGCGAGGGTAGCTGTTATATCATGAAATCGTTTCTTCTGGAGTCAGAACACATCCAGACGAACAAAGAAATCAGCAGTATGTTGGATATTGAACGAGAGACAAGCCTTACAATAAATTAAAAAGCACTACAACAAACTTGTGTAGTAAAGTAATAATTAATAAAAACTTGTCTTTTGGTGAGTTGTGCAAGTAACTTGCAGACGTCAGGCAGACGTAGAACAACACGACAAATGCATGTTGAACGTAGGGAGTACAAAGCACGAAGTGAATGTAAACTAAAAACCTTAAATCTACGCTGTTAGGAATTGTGTAAAGCACTGTAATGAGTCCAAAACAACAAGTAACGATTAGACGGCGGGCAGACTTTGAAACTAGCTTCTAAACACACCATCGAGATGCACTGAACATAGGGTGTAAATCACGGAAGACGCGAAACGAATTAAAACTCTAAAAAGCACGTTATTTACGACGACATCAGTATTACACAGGCGCTGTCCGAGAGCACTGCAATGTGTCCAAAACAACTCGTACCGCTCCGCCACTACAGCTTATCTGCTAAGTAAGTATTTCTTCAAAAGACGTTCCAAGATGAATATCAACAAAAGTGTAACAAGGTTAGTGGAATGAGGTCGAATTGAATCTGATGATAACGAGCGAATTAGATTAAGGGATGGAAAACGAAAAGTAATTGACGAGTTTTGTTACATGAGCAGCAAATCAACTGTCGATGGCCGATGTAGAGACGATCTACAGTGCAGACTGGGAATAACAGGAAAATTTACTATCTTTGAATATAAATTTAAGTCAAGAAGTATTTCCCGGAAGTATCTGTGTGGAAGTACCGCGTATGGGAGGGAAATATGGACAATCCACCGTACAGACAAAAAGCGAATAGAACATTATGAAATGCGGTACTACGTGTGGATGCCGAAGAAGATGTGGGTAACTGAGGAGGAGGAGAATCGAACGTGGGAGAAAAGAAATGTATTTCACAACTCGGGATCGGCTGATAGATCATATCCTGAGACATCAAACAATCGTCCGTCTCGTATTGTAGGGGAGACTGCAGGGTAGAAACTGTTGTGGGTGACCAAGGGTTGACTACAGAAGGCAGGTTCGACTGGACGTGGGTTGCGGTAGTTATTCAGAGATGAAAAGGCTTGCACAGGTCGGACTAGGGTGAAAGGCTTCATCGAACCAGTCCTCAGACAGGAGATCACGACTTGAACGATAAGTTATGTTTTGTAAATCGACAAGTGACATCTAGTATTTTCGGTACGTGCTGCTCGACCACTTGTTATACACAGAGTGTTTATGAATTAGTTACAAGGAAGTAACATTTAATTGTGAAAAATGTAGGTTACACACAGAAATGTTTGCTACAGAATCGAATGCAGTATATCGCCAGATTTTATTTATAAATGTTCTACGTCTACTCCGCTAGCTACCAAGCGGTGTGTGGCGGAGGGCACAATTCTCGCCAAAGTCATATTTCCCCCCTTCTGTTCCACTCGCGGATCGCGCGACGGAAAAACGACTGTCTGAACGCCTCAGTACGAGCTCTAATTTCCCTTATCTTCGAGTGGTGATCACTGCGCGATTTGAAAGTTGGTGGTAATAATACATGCTCTACATCCTCGGGGAAGATCAGATTTCGGAATTTAGCGAGCAGCCCCTTCCGTTTAGCGCGTCGCCTATCTGGAAGTGTGTTCCACTTCAAACTCTCAAAGAGATTTGTAACGCTTTCGCGATGGCTAAATGTACCAGTCACGAATCTTGCCGCTCTTCTTTGGACCTTCTCAATCTTTTGAGTCACACCCAACTGGTAACGGTCTCATACAGACGATCAATACTCCACGACTGGACGAACTAACGTATTGTAAGCAATTTCCTTTGTTGAAGGACTGCATCGCTTCACGATTCTACCAATAAACCGCGATCTAGAGTTCGCCTTGCCCGATACTTGTCTGATCTCATCATTCCAACTGAGACCATTTCGAATAGATACTTGACGGATGTTATCGCTTCCAAAGACTGGGCATTTATATTGTACTCGTACATTAACGGGGATTTCGCCTTGTTATACGCAGTAGACTACACTTACTAATATTGAGAGATAACTGCCAGCACAGGCTTACATTGATGTTTTAAGCATCTTCTTGCTTCCCACTGTCGAAGATCAATTCGGGGATGGCGATTGCATCTTTCAACACGATCGAGCACCTGTTCACAATGCACGGCCTGTGGCACAGTGTTTACACGACAATAACATCGCTGTAATGGAATGGCCCGCACAGAGTCCTGACGTGAATCCCATAGAACACCTTTGGGATGTTTTTGAAGGCCGACTTCGTGCCATGCTTCACCGACCGACATCGATACCTCTCGTCAACGCAGCACTCCATGAATAATGGGCTGCCATTCCCCAAGAAAACTTGCAGCACCTGATTGAACGTATGCCTGCGAGAGGTGAAGCTGTCATCAAAGCTAAGGGTGGGCCAACACCATATTGAATTCCACCATTACCGATGGAGGGCGCCACGAACTTGTAAGTCATTTTCAGCCAGGTGTCCGGATGCTTTTGATCACATAGTGTAGGTGCCCCACGGAAGTGTTATAGCACTGCTGTTATTTTCTGTACACATAAATTGTGTGGCGGACAGGTAAGCAGCAGTCTGCTGATGCTGTGATGTATGGGACGGTGTGGCAGGTGAGTAACTGTAGGAGGACAGAAGATGACCTGTACAAAATTTCTAGTTGGTTTGATGAATGGCAGCTAGCTCTCAATGCAGAAAAATGTAAGTTAATGCGGCTGAGTAGGAAAAACGAAGCCATAATGGTGGACATATTCTTGAATACTGTTCGAGTGTTTGGGATCTGCACCTAATCGGATTAAACGAAAACTTCGAAGCAATTCGTACGCGGTCTGCTACATTTGTTACGGTAGGTTCGAACAGCGCGCAAGTATTACGGAGATACTTTGGAAACTCAAATCGGAATCACTAGAGGGAAGGTGACATTCTTTTCGAGGAGCACTAATGTGAAAATTCCAAGAACCGGCATCTGAGGCTGACTGCAGAGCGATTCTAGTGTCGCCAACATACATTTCACTTAAGGATCATGAACGTAAGATTAGAAAAATTAGGGGTAGTATGGAGGCATATAGACAGTCGTTTTTCCCTCGATGAATTTTTGAGTGGAGAAGAAAAGAAAATGACTAGCAGTGGTACAGGCTACATACTTTTTTTTAAAAAAATCTTTATTCTTCAATATATGATACATAAACAATCCACCACATTAAACAACATACGATGATTTACGGAGTATATATTTAGGTATAGACATGTAGGTTCCGTTTTTCCGATTACGTTCAAGCTTCAGACATCACCTAAGAAGAAACTTCGCGGCAGATTAGTACCACCTGCCTGAGCGAGACTCGAACCGGGCACCTTTGCCGTTCGTGGACAATGTTTTTAGCGACTGAGCTATCCAGGCACGACTCGCGGCCCAGCCTCACAGCTTTGCTTTCGCCGGTAACTACCCCCCACCCCTTCTAAAACTTCGTAGAAGCTCTCCGGCATATGAGGGATTAGCACTTCTGGAATAAAACGTAAATGTTCTCACAGCAGACAGCTGTAGCCACAGACTGGATGCCTTACCTGGTGTCTGCAGAAGCGGTGGCAGATAATGCAGCGAGGGTCCGCGTGGAACAGCGGCAGCTGCGTCATTGGCGGTCGCCGGTTCACAGCCCTGTCGAGTCCGTGGAAACTTTATTTGTGTATATCCAATAGGCGTGGAGTATATTTCACCTGTAGCGGCGACGTTTCAAGCGGTGGAAAGTATCAACACGTGCAACGGCGCTACAGCCTCACGGGATCGTATCGTGGTCTTATCTGTAAACATTGACACGAGGGAAGATGTAACACCGTTCACAAACTGTCGCACGTGGTGCAGTGTTTACCGAGCCCGCCCTACTCCGGCAGTAACAGATCTTGCTGTTGCGGGCACGGCTGCATTAGAAACGGCTGCCCTCGACTGCAGCTTGTACCGGAGAGGACTGACACCTCAGGCCCGCCTCTGGAGACGCCTAACGCAGAACACTGTGCGCTTTTGGTGCGCGCAGACAGATCGCTTCTTTCCGTGACGTCCCTTTCGCTGACAACGCGTTTTCAGCAAAAGCGGACGGGCGCGTTCGGTGATCCGTCAAACGGTTTAATCAGAGCTCTATATGTCAATTGTCAGGCGCGGTGAGCGGTGCGTGAATATCTGTAATGTGACAGGCGTATGGCGTGGCGTTTCCATCAGCGCGGCCGCCGCGGTAATTGTCGCCCGTATCACGCTGGCTGGCTGGCTGATGCGGCGCTGAAAACTCCAAAAAAAGAAAAAAAAAAGTCTGGCCGGCAGAATAATGGCGCTATCTGGACACTGTCGATTGTTACGTCACTGGGTTCGATTCTTGGAGGAACGAAGCTGCGCTTCATTTTTCACTGGAGGTCATTACAGAAGCATTACTACGCACGCGTCTTAAGCACGGGAATGACACGCCACTCACAGCCCAGTTTTAAAGTGTGTGTCATAAAGAACACAAAGGCAAAATCAAGAATGAAATCTGATGAAATGAAATGTTAACGAATTTACTACGCCTGGCACAAGAAATTGAAAAAAAAAGCAGTACTCTAGAATATGAGAATGACATCGGTCAGATTGTTGTGGGTAACACGTACGTAGAGAGTAATACGTTATCACAACCTCGGAAAGGGTGCAGTACAGCACGAATCTAGTGCAAGATGAGACAAATGACAAAGAAAAAAAGAAAAGGAAAAAAAGGAAAGGGATTAAATGGAGCTCCATAAAGCAAATTTACAACATGTCTTCTTGCAGTCTGTTTTTAAAATAAAAACGTAGGTACGTCACTGGAGAGGAGACGATAGAAATGCTACCCGGCCTCTGGGGAGATTCATGTTTCAATACAATTTCATTAAATAAAATGCACGAATAATTACAGCTAAGGCAATACTTCAGCACCATTGAAGTGTTTGTGTTACGGCGCTCTTGGCAAGTCATACGGTCAACGGCAATACGCTGACACATTCAGATATGCAGACGAATTAGAGACACATCCCACGAGAAATGACAATCGCAGAACACATTAATAGCGAGACAGAGAGTCGCGAGAGAAGAATACTATCGTAAAAATTAGGAAACGGTAAGTGTTGTCTGTCAAACAGTCGCTCGTTGCACACTCAGATGAAGACAAGAAAACACGCAGACGAAGAGAAGGACCTGGATGCTGGCCGGCACGAAGTAAATCGCTGTCACGCCTGTGTGACGCCGTAACAAGAGGTGCACGAGGCTGAAGGCGGGTGGGGTGGCCTGGCGCAGGATGGCGCACGCGGCGACGATTACGGCCGGAAACCAGAGAAGAGGAGCGGCTGCAGCACCTGACTGCCACGGAGAGCCCAGGCGGCTGCCTCGCACACACTGGGTCTCCGAGCACGCCAGAGAGAGATGCGGTCCGCCGCCTGTGTACCTGCTAGGTGTGGGTGTCAGGTTGGGTGGTTGCGCTGGGTGGGGCGAGGAATGAGTCAGTTTGTGGGGAGAGGGGAGGGGGGGGGGGGAGAACGCTCTCTGGTGAGACTGGAGAGAGAGTCTCTGTAGAGATCTCATGTCCACTGGCGCCAAAGGACTACAGTTTGAGCTCTCCACCAACGCAACCAATATTTTTTTCAGTTCGTTTCTTTCACAGTTGTTATTGTTGTTGTGGTCTTTAGTCCTGAGACTGGTTTCATGCAACTCTCTCTGCTACTCTATCATGTGCAAGGTGCTTCGTCTCCCAGTACGTACTGCAGCCTACATCCTTCTGAATCTGCTTAGCATATTCATCTCTTGGTCTCCCTCTACGATTTTTACCCTCCACCCTGCCCTCCAATACTAAATTGGTGATCCCTTGATGCCTCAGAACATGTCCTACAAACCGATCCCTTCTTCTAGTCAAGCTGTGCCACAAACTCCTCTTCTCCCCAATTCTATTCAATACCTCCTCATTAGTTATGTGATCTAACCATCTAATCTTCAGCATTCTTCTGTAGCACCACATTTCGAAAGCTTCTATTCTCTTCTTGTCCAAACTATTTATCGTCCATGTTTCACTTCCATACATGGCTACACTCAATACAAATACTTTCAGAAACGACTTCCTCACACTTAAATCTATACTCGATGTTAACAAATTACTCTTCTTCAGAAACTCTTTCCTTGCCATTGCCAGTCTACATTTTATATCCTCTCTACTTCGACCATCATGAGTTACTTTGCTCCCCAAATAGCGAAACTCCTTTACTACTTTAAGTGCCTCATTTCCTAATCTAATTCCCTCAGCATCACCCGACTTAATTCGACTACATTCCATTATCCTCGTTTTGCTTTTGTTGCTGTTCATCTTATACCCTCCTTTCAAGACACTATACATTCCGTTCAACAGCTCTTCCAAGTCCCTTGCTGTCTCTGACAAAATTACAATATCGTCGGCGAACCTCAAAGTTTTTATTTCTTCTCCATGGATTTTAATACATCCTCCGAACTTTTGTTTCGTTTACTGCTGGCTCAATGTACAGATTGAATAGCATCGGGGAGAGGCTACAACCCTGTCTCACTCCCTTCCCAACCACAGCTTCCATTTCATGTCCCTCGACTCTTATAACTGCCATCTGCTTTCTGTGCAAACTGTAAATAGCCATTCGCTCCCTGTATTTTACCCCTGCCATTTTCAGAATATGAAAGAGAGTATTCCAGTCAACATTGTCAAACGCTTTCTCTAAGTCTACTAATGCTAGAAACGTACGTTTGCCTTTCCTTAATCTTTATTCTAAGATAAGTCGTAGAGTCAGTATTGCCCCACGTGTTGCAACATTTCTACGGAATCCACACTGATCTTCCCCGAGGTCGGCTTCTAGCAGTTTTTCCATTCGTCTGTAAAGAATTAGTGTTCGTATTTTGCAGCTATGACTTATTAAACTGATAGTTCGGTAATTTTCACATCTGTCAAGACCTGCTTTCTTTGGGATTGGAATTGTTATATTCTTCTTGAAGTCTGAGGGTATTTCGCCTGTCTCGTACATCTTGCTCACCAGATGGTAGAGTTTTGTCAGGACTGGCTCTCCCAAGGCTGTCAGTAGGTCAGTAATGGAATGTTGTCTACTCCCGGGGCCTTGTTT
This sequence comes from Schistocerca americana, assembly GCF_021461395.2. Classification (NCBI taxonomy): domain Eukaryota; kingdom Metazoa; phylum Arthropoda; class Insecta; order Orthoptera; family Acrididae; genus Schistocerca; species Schistocerca americana. Next base: position 1,264,953,250 of record NC_060119.1, read on the forward strand.
CGACTCAGGTCTTTCAGTGCTCTGTGAAACTCTTCACGCAGTATCATATCTCCCATTTCATCTTCATCTACATCCTCTTCCATTTCCATATTGTCCTCAAGAACATCGCCCCTGTATAGACCCTCTATATACTCCTTCTACCTTTCTGCTTTCCCTTCTTTGCTTAGAATTGGGTTTCCATCTGAGCTCTTGATATTCATGCAAGTTATTCTCTTTTCTCCAAAGGTCTCTTTAATTTTCCTGTAGGCAGTATCTATGTTATCCCTTGTGAGATAAGCCTCTACATCCTTACATTTGTCCCCTAGCCATCCCTGCTTAGCCATTTTGCACTTCCTGTCGATTTCATTTTTGAGACGTTTGTATTCCTTTTTGCCTGCTTCACTTACTGCATTCTTGTATTTTCTCCTTTCATCAATTAAATTCAATATTTCTTTTGTTACCCAAGGATTTCTACTAGCCCTCGTCTTTTTACCTACTTGATCCTCTGCTGCCTTCACTACTTCATCCCTCAGAGCTACCCATTCTTCTTCTACTGTATTTCTTTCCCCCATTCCTGTCAATTGTTCCCTTATGCTCTCCCTGAAACTCTGTACAACCTTTGTTTATCCAGGTCCCATCTCCTTTGGAAATGTCTTACAATTTAAAACCTGGTTCCTAAATCTCTGTCTTACCATTAAATAATCTATCTGAAACCTTCTAGTATATCCAGGGTTCTTTCATGTATACATCCTTCTTTCATGATTCTTGAGCCAAGTGTTAGCTATGATTAAGTTATGCTCTGTGCAAAATTCTACCAGGCGGCTTCCTCTTTCATTCCTTAACCCCAATCCATATTCACCTACTACGTTTCCTTCTCTTCCTTTTCCTACTGTTGAATTCCAGTCACCCATGACTATTAAGTTTTCGTCTCCCTTCACTACCTGAATAATTTCTTTTATCTCATCATACGTTTCATCAATTTCTTCATCATCTGCAGAGCTAGTTGGCATATAAACTTGTACTACTGTAGTGGGCGTGGGCTTCGTGTCTATCTTGGCCACAATAATGCGTTCACTATGCTGTTTGTAGTATCTTACCCGCACTCCTATTTTTTATTCATTATTAAACCTACTCCTGCATTAACCCTATTTGGTTTTGTATTTATAACACTGTATTCACCTGACCAAAAGTCTTCTTCCTCCTGCCACCGAACTTCACCAATTCCCACTATATGTAACTTTAACCTACCCATTTCCCTTTTTAAATTTTCTAACCTACCCGCCCGATTAAGGGATCTGACATTCCACGCTCCGATCCGTAGAACGTCAGTTTTCTTTCTCCTGATAACGACTTCTTCTTGATTAGTCCCCGCCCGGAGATCCGAATGGGGGACTATTTTACCTCCGGAATATTTTACCCAAGAGGATGCCATCATCATTTAACCAAACAGTTAAGCTGCATGCCCTCGGGAAAAATTACGGCCGTAGTTTCCCCTTGCTTTCAGCCGTTCGCAGTACCAGCATAGCAAGGCCGTTTTGGTTAGTGTTACAAGGCCAGATCAGTCAATCATCCAGACTGTTGCCCCTGCAACTACTGAAAAGGCTGCTGCCCTCTTCAGGAACCACACGTTTATCTGGCCTCTCAACAGATACCCCTCCGTTGTGGTTGCACCTACGGTACGGCCATCTGTATCGCTGAGGCACGCAAGCCTCCACACCAACGGCAAGGTCCATGGTTCATGGGGGGGGGGGGGGGGGGGGGGAGCTTTAACAGTTAAAGACCTGTTACCAAGTATCTTTACAACAAACCGTATGTTTTACAATTTTCATTTTATAACAATTCTTCCACATTACAAGAATGAGTTCACTTTGAGTAAATATTTTTACACAAATTAAACAAATTAATTTAATAAGGCTTAAGTTCAGACGAGCCCTATCGGAAGATTTGAGAACAAAACCGGTGTCAAGCTGGTAGACGGTTTCTCACCAATTTTGTTCAAGATAGCGCTAGACGAAGTGATCAGACCGGAGAGAAATAAACATTGCAATGAGAATACTAAAGATGTACGTGGGAGACACAAAGATCAATAAGGCCCAAGTTGTTTGCCTAGGATCAGACTGTAATAGAAAATGAGACAGAAGAAAACGCAAAGAAACAACACGACAACCTAAGCAAGACAGCCACAAAGGAGGGGCTGAGGGCTCTCTGCAGTAAGACAAAGACACTGAATATTTGTGGGGGTTTGGAAATGAAACCACCAGAAGACAAGGTGCCAAAGGTGGACAAATTTAGATACCTGGGGAAATAAGTAACAGGAAGGAACAGGAGTAATGAGGGAACAAGACGAAGAAGATGCCGACAGTCTTCTGTATCACACGGGATAAGAACACTTTTAAAAAAGTCACTATATCTACATCTACACGATTACTCTAGAATTCACAATTAAGAGTCTGACAGACGGTTTACAGACGCAAAGACAAGGCAATGATGAGGAATGTGATTGTATAAGCGGATGAGTCGTTAATACTAGGAAGATATCGTGCAGAATGGCTAGGGAAGGAAGAGACCAAAATAGTGAGGAAAATACCGTGGCTAAATGAGATGGTGAAAGATGGCTGCGAAGAAAAAAATTGTTCAAATGTGTGTGAAATCTTATGGGACTTAACTGCTAACGTCATCTGTCCCTAAGCTTACACACTACTTAACCTAAATTATCCTAAGGACAAACACACACACTCATGCTCGAGGGAGGACTCGAACCTCCGCCGGGACCAGCAGCACAGTCCATGACTGCAGCGCCTGAGACCGCTCAGCAGAAATCATAAAGAAGGTACATTTTGGTTGACGTGTTATTACGTTGAATTCGCATACGAAGACGAAAAGAGTACAGCAGACAACTGACAGGACGAAAAGAAGGACAGGAGGCAAGTTGTTTGTTGAACTCAGCAAGGACTGGGAGGAATTGGGGAACAAGGTGGGATGGGATGTTGGTTGGTTGATTTGAGGGAGGGGGCCAAACAGCGAGGTCATATAGGTCCTGCTGCATTAGGAAAGGGTGGGGAGGGAAACGGGCCGTGCCCTTTCAAAGAAACCATCCCGCCACTTGCCTGAAGCGATTTGGGGAAATTACGGACGCGAGTTTGAACTGTCGTCCTCCCGAAGGCGAGTCCAGTGTGTTAACTACTGCCCCACCTCTTTTGATAGGGAAGGGGAGGAAAATTGCAAAAGCAAGTACGCACCAACCTATACGCCAGGGATTAAAGACAAAAGAGGGTTCACAAAGAGATTAAAAACCTACCAATGGATCAGAGAAGAGAAGACACTGAAAATGTCTGTTTTAACCGCATTGATTCTTGCAATTACATTGTTTATTTCTGAGTGAAAGGTGTAGCTGAATTCTATCCAACGAATACATACATGTGACTGCATCGTGGGCACACAAGGACAAAAAATTCGCGTATGTCTTTATAGGTGGTTGCAAGGCGGCGGAACGGGGTTGGGATACGTGGATGCGGATATAATTCTTTGAGTCATCATTAAAATTTAGTTATTGTGGAATGACACGTCTCGAAACTGAAGAACTCATTTATATTATAAGAATGTTAATTTTATAATCCTGCAGCCCCCACCCCCCCCCCCCCCCCCTTCTTCCCCCTCTACATCGACTGCTAACGACCATGCGATGCCTCTGCAGGTCTGGCAAACGTAACATTACACGGGTGTATTGCAGTCTCATTGAAATTTTTGTCTACGTAATTACGAGAGCGCACGCATAACTTCGAAATGCATCTAATTTGATGTTTGTAAGCACACAGTGCCCACAACATTACAGTCTGGCTGAAGCGCTTTTGTTCGGCAAGCAAGGCCTATTGCAGGTCATGCTGTGGGCCAGCTTTCCATACACAGGACGCGTTTTTGTAATTATTCGGTAGACCTGTAGCGGCAATAACGTTTCATACATACCGTATCGCGTGGACAGGAGATGCAAACCGCTCGCTGAAATTTATGGTTGACAGCGTGTGATCTATTTATAGAGAGACTCGAACAATGAAACTAGATATCAACGTACGCGACAAGCGCGCGCACACAAACACACACACACACACACACACACACACACACACACACACAATTGTAATATAAATGTAGTTGAACCCTGTGGAACTGTCAGAAAAGACAGAACGACCCATTAACTGAAGACCTCCGCTGTAAACAACGGGGAATGGTACGGGACACTTGAAAATAAAAAGAGGTATTGCATGTAAAACATGGTACGTGGTATGCTTTATTCGCATTGATTGACAGCACCACGATAAACCGAGAAATGGAAACTGTGTCTCTAATTTCAAATTCTCCCTAATGGGAACTATGTCAGCATGCGTGCATGCAAACAGTGGTAAGTGCGTAAAACATGGCTGCTAATAGTAATAACATGTGCAGTGTTCGTTACAGAAATTTGATTTTCGCGGACCGTTTCTACAAATCGGAGGATGATGATGGAGAACTGCGACTAAGATTAAAATCTTAAAGGCAAATACGCTTCATAAGCTATTGTTAACCAGGTAAATAACTGTTCAAGCTATTAAACAATGTTGAGCACCTTACCATTGTTTACGTGAATTTGTGGCTCAAATGGTTCAAATGGCTCTGAGCACTATGGGACTTAACTACTGTGGTCATCAGTCCCCTAGAACTTAGAACTACTTAAACCTAACTAACCTAAGGACATCACACACATCCATGCCCGAGGCAGGATTCGAACCTGCGACCGTAGCAGTCGCGCGGTTCCGGACTGCGCGCCTAGAACCGCTAGACCACCGCGGCCGGCGTGAATTTGTGTACTGGCAGAAATGTTTAGGCCCATACTTAACATTCGGCTGAATCAGAGATTAATTTCTGAGGTTGTTGTACTTCATTATTTTAAAAACAGGAATTGAACATCTCAGTATCATAAACTAAAACATGAGGATCTTTTAAATACGTAGTTTTGAGAGGTCCTACAGCAAAGTTTCAAAAACGCGCCCACAAAGTAGACAGCGGTAAGTCAATGGTAAATGATATTAAGTGCACTCAGTTTGCAGGTAAACAGTCTTAAGTAATCACTGTTCCACTTTAAGAACGAAATTTTGGATAAAATCTACGATTTTTAAAACATTTTGTTACTCAAAACAATAACTTACCTGAATAAAACAATCATAACGGATGTACCACTTGGCTATAACTAAAGTGCAGCTACACAGCTGGCCGGAGTAGCCGTGCGGTTCCAGGCGCTACAGTTTGGAGCCGAGCGACCGCTACCGTCGCAGGTTCGAATCCTGCCTCGGGCATGGATGGTTAGTCAGGTTTAATTAGTTCCAAGTTCTAGGCGACTGATGACCACATAAGTTAAGTCGCATAGTGCTGAGAGCCATTTGAACCATTTTTGAGCAGCTACACACGGATGTTGAGTGTTAGTTGGCTTTAATCATCGTATGACAGCAAAATTTGGTAGATGTGCATTTATGTGGGACCGATTTACGCTAGAAAAAAATTATTTCCAATTTTGGTCACCGGGAGCAAATCTAGTGTTGTAGACCTTTTGTATGACGCTATGACATCCACGCTGTCATTGGACAAGCCATAGCGTGAGTGAACGGTGTGGCTATCCAGAAGAGAGATCGTGCGCTGTTAGTGAAACTGTTTAATGTGAACGGCAGCTATTACAGTACTGCATTGAGAGAGTACCGCCGCCTGATATGTCTGAAGAGAGACCCGATGTCATTAATAGGTTTAAAGGAGATACTAATGAAATTCCAAGACATTGGTGCGCTTAGTGTATCACCTGGAAGAGAAAAGCGTCCTGTCGCAGTGGGCTTATTCAACGAGGCGGCTGTTGCTGTAGCTGACCACCCACGCAGCACGTGCCCGGGTAGTGTTGGTGCTCGCGCAGTGGCACGAGAATTGTCCACCGCGTGGTCAGCAGCGCGGAAAGTGTTGCGGTCTGTATTACACTGGTGCACGTACAACATCCAGACGGTGCAGCAACAGAAGCCTAACGGCGCGCAGCAACGTTCTGAATTTGCTCTTCGGTTTGTGGCAGGGATCGAAGTTGATGACATGTGGCCGGGCAAAATTCTATGGATTGACAAGGCAGATTTTACGTTAGGGTTCAGTGAATACACAGAACTGCCGAATGTGAGGAACTGCTAAGCCGGCTGTTGTGCACGAAGAGCCTTGCACTTGCCGTATGTAACTGTGCGGTGTAGAGCAACAGGCACGTTTATTCTCGGTCTGTTTTTATTTGAAGAGACAACACCCAGAGGGCCCGTCAGATGTACCGTGAAGTCTTCACGTTATCGACACCACCTTGTACAGGATGTCATTCTTGCTCTGTTACAGCGCAGCTGTGTGGAAACCACCGTTGTCATGTGAGATACTTAATAACAAAATCAACATTATGCCTTACTCACTTGTCTGACCTTTTCTGCCGACGTCTCGTTCCTAATCCATTACGTAAGGAAACAATACGATAAGTCTTTCTTGCATTCACAGCGCCAGATTTGTACCTGCTGGCCAAAACTGGAACTAATTTTTATTGGCGCGAATCGGTTCCAAATTAACGCATTAGCATGTCTACCAAGTTTCGCTGCCACACGATAATTACAGTCCATAATATCACCTGATATCATTTCGCGCGAATGTCGAAGTTGGTTGCTTAAATAACTCATTTCTATATAAAACGCCCTCACGTATTGGACGTCACTAATTTTTCCATATCAATAGAGGGTTGAAGACTTTAGGGCTTGACAGTTTTCTTGTAATGGTTCCTGGCGGTCGTCCTAACATATTTATTGTCCTTTTTACCAAGAGTTCACAGATTTTGATTGTTATACAAACTGATTCAGGAGGAAATGTATAGGGTTCGAGCGGTGGTACTATTGCGAATGGTTTCCGAGATGTAACGCATTTAGTGTGCATTGTTATTTATTTTCTGTATTAGTCAAACATTGTCATTGCTACGACGTATCACAGAAGTGTAGAGAAAGTTGTGACGAACAGTTTGATACATGACACTACTGGTCTATCAAGTGGCGAAACTACCTCAGACTGGCCTACATAAAGTATCTAAGCTACAGCGTATGCTTTTCAATACTCTCGTGCTCTGTTAGCGGAAAATGTTAGTCCTAGAGGTAAAATGAATAGGACCTTTTTTTAGGAAATACTGTGCAATTTAGTTTTATTTTGCGCCGGGGTACGGTTTCGCTGAAGGGTGCAGTTTTCGAGTCATTCAATAGAAACGTTCAAAGGCGATATTAAACGTGTTCTACCTTGGCAACTAGTCGGAATAGGGCAGACGTCCATGTGCAGTTTTATCGCCCCTCAAAGGATGTACCTTTCCTCCTGATTCAGCTTGTACGTATTACTCCTAAACCACCATTCAGGGACCTCGGCACAGCGTTATGAGAAAGCGAAACGTCAGCCACCGGCAGTACGCTCTTGGAATTATCTGAAATGTGTTGGTACAGAAGATCGTTAAACATTAAGTCGAAAAGTAAAGTAACTACAGCGCAAGTACTAAAAAAATTAACTGAGGAAGGAAGACCTTTACCCAGAGAAGGGACAAGTTAGTGGGAAAACTGCTGCGCCAAGAAACACTTAACTTGGCGCTGAGAGAGCGGCATACGAGGAAAAATAGTAGGATCAGACGAATACGATAATATAAAAAGCGGATTATAAAGGTTATTGGGATAATGCCGTGCGGTAGTTAGGTAGAAACGAAAAGACTAGAACAGGATAGTAAAATAAGGAGGGCAGCATAAAGCCAGATGAGAGACTGATCTACATCTATATTGCGCAGCCCTCCTTTCGGTGGATTGCGGAGGCTATTTCTGATAGTGCAGTTATTGACAGTGATAACTTTCTTAAATATTTCGTGGATTTATTAATTAAAACTTTTAGAGAAGGACGTTGAACCGATTAATCGAGAAGGCACCACTAACGTTTCCCCTGAGACGAGCTGTCCTGCGCAGGCGCACGCAGGGCAGTGAGCCGGCGCGCCTACGCGCCTAGCGCTTCCGCATCCCGCTGAGCAGGCAGTACCGTATCTGCAGCACACAGTTCGCTGCCCGGGCCAATTTATTACGCGATTACATCTCCGCTAATTAAAATTCTGTGTATTCGAGTGGTGGCGGCTTTGAGAACTTTGTTTAGTTTTAATATAACCTCTCACTTTTGGAAAGATCAATGTTCGCTGTCGGGAAACTTCGCTTCCGAGCGAACACACACACACACACACACACACACACACACACACACACTCCTCACCGGAAAGTTGGCGATCTGCAAACTCGGCGCAATTTGCGCCACAGCTGTGTACGGCGCTGTTTTAAGTTCCCCAGTCTCGGCAGAATGGAGAGCGCACTCCGTCCGCCGTGTTCTCCGCTAAAAGACGCGCCAGAGTTCAACCCGGAAAAATATTTTTGTTTCTTCAGAGTTGGCTGAGAGTTGCATCAACTTGTTCACACGCTCATCTCTGGCGTTGGTTCAACGATCTGTGCAGTAGTTCTTGAAAGAGCGCACTCTACACTCATTGATATCGAGTGGAACTGCAACAGTTTCAGACAGACACTGACGTCACGAACAGTTTGTGACGGTTGAATTTTAGACAACTTCATATTTATTAGACATAACTGTTATTGCTGTAGCTGTAACTAATTCACTTTCCACAAAAGAAGGTGGTGGTAAAAACGTCCATCTTCAGTCACAATCGTATATCTTATTAACAAGCACGATACATGTCGAGCCCTAGAGGCTTACATTCACTTGCTTAATACAATTATTTCGTCATTTCATGTTAATTAGTTCGTTACAAGTACCACAGATCATTTGAATGACCTTCTTTATCCAAGTATTGTAGAACGAGAGAGGTTACATGATATGTATACAAGAACATATCATTTTTCAGTCGTACTCACAAAATAGTTTTTTAATTCAGGTAAACCAATTTTTAAACAAAAATTTATCTACGGAATAGAAGGACTTGCCCAAGAGGAATGCTTTTAGGATGGGATGAAAAATGCTACCTGACAGTATTTTATGTTATTGAGCAAATGATGAAGGTACTGGCAAAATTATACGAAGAGTAGGGGTAAATGTACTTAATTGTTAGAGCAACTCAGTAACACGCTTCTTCCAGTTCAAATTTTCACCAAGATGCAGACCCAGAAATGTGGAGAATTGTAACATGTTCGCCGACTCCTATTCATGTGTTACGTCAATTGTTGGTAAGGCTATTTCTTATTCAGAACTGAATACAATGTGTTTTTTTCAAAATTTAGGGAGAGTTCCTTTTCAGAGAACCACTTAATAGCTGTCGAAACATTATTAACAATTTGTTTTGTTGCTTTCCCGCTAATTCAATTCATTATAACACCACTATCGTCCGCAAAAAATATCAATTCCGCTTGATGAATGTTAAGTATGGTGTCACTCAAAGAGCTAAGGAACAGTAATGGACGCAAAACTGAGCCCTGTGGGGCTCCATTCTCTCCACCGTCACTAAAATTTTCTCTCGTTCCAACATTGGATTATTCAGCACAATTTTTTCGCATACCGATGTTAAGTACAATTCAAACTAGCTGGCAGTAAAGGCATCAGTTAGGTAAAACTTACGTTTTCCTGAGAGAGTAACACGATCGTTGGAATCAAGTTTGCCTTGGAAAGGTCACTAGAAATACCACCTGGCGATTGTAATTTAAGACTTGCGACATTCAGTGAGTGAATTCTCAGTCGAGCAGCCTTCTGGAATCCAAACCGTGATTTGCTAAGAAAGTCTCCATTTAAATGTGAGATGCATCATTTTTATGAATATTTTAAAAATGTTGTCAGCAAGGAAACTGCCTGACGTTTAATTAACTCTTTCTTGTTATCTCTCTTATAAGAGGTTTAATAATGGCAGATTTTAATCTGCTTGCAAAAATTGTCTGTACCAATGATGCGTCACATACAGGTATATCACTAAGGACGTTAGTTGGAACAACTCTTCAGTATTCTGTTTGAACTTCCATCAACTCCATATGAGAATTTATTTTTGAAAACTTTTATTACTCTGTTAATTTAAATGAAGGCTGTTTGTGCTACTTCAAGTCGCTTCACGTTGTGTGGAATGACACTTGTGATATATTCAGCTGCTTCTTTAACTTAACAAATTAATTCTACTTTTGTTGCTACATTTACAAATTGATTGTTACAAGTAATCTTAACTTGCGAATGATCTATCATAACATAATCATTTAGCTTAACCGTGATAGTATCTTGAGCAATAACGTCTTATACTGTATCCCATTTTACAATATGTCATATAGTATTAGTCCTGTCGTCTGTATTATATATTTCTAGACATTTTAACCAGTTTCCTTAAAATATTAAACTATTTCTATGAATGCAAGTAGCAGCGGATCTTGAGTTTCCTGACCTTTATATAAAGTTCCATTATCCTCTTACATGACTTTTAATCACTTTACTTATCCATGCGTTACTTGTTTTATTGCTCTGGGCATTTTGACTAACATTTTAGGAAGACTGCTTTCAAATATTGATTAATTTACAATGGAATATACTTAATTTCACTTTAGCATCCCATACCATCTTCTTCTTAACTTATTTTTCAAACATTGCAACCTGGTATCATCAACAATCCCCACTGCTTTGTATAAACATGCCTCACAGCTACAAGGTTTATTTCCAATTAGTGTGCATCATGATCAGGCTGTCCATTAACAAACAGGGTACACATTAATTGTTTAAGTCTGAACACTGTCTACAAAAACGTTTTCAATAAGGGGCCTACTATTATGCCACACATGAGTTGTAAAATTCACTACTGAAATCAGGTTGAAACAGTCAAAAAATGATTCCAGTTCATTTTTGTGTCAAAATATACACCGAAAAATACTCCAAAAATTGCAAACTGTTTCCCTTTGTCAGACGTGTAGGTCAATAATGAATCTAGATTTCTCATAAACAGTTGAAAGTTCCCTACACGGGATCTGCAGACTGTTTTAAGAGAAATATTCCGCAGTAGCAACCCTCAAGCACGTGCTACTAGGTTCTAATCTGCACCAAAACTACTTGTTTTAAATTTTTTATTGTTATTTCCAACTTTTACATATGTAATGAGTAACATGCATTGTGAATGAAGACTAATATCTTGAGAATCTTTGAGTGATTCTGTATGTAGATATTTCTGCGGTTCAACTCCCTGTTAGTTTTTCTGGTCATCCACAGCAGTGGTCTTTCAATAAGAAAAAATTTCTTTAACTGCAGCTGGATTCAGAGGCATAGATTATTCGTCAAAATGTCGAGATCATAACTTGTGCTCCGTCTTTATATGTAATTTAATTATCAATCTCTTCACTACAATCGTTACAGAACAAATAAATCTTAAGTTTGGACGGTCACTTGTCTCTGTATGCCCGAGAGGCCAGCTACGTAATCTCTTTGCACCGTTTTTTCATTTCATATTCGACGGTGAGGTACTTCTCACATTCACTTACAACGTTCATAAGTCGACACATCTCATTATTTTGTAATTATCAATTTAATACGGATTTCCACGTATATTTCGGCGAACATTTTTATTGTCTCGCTTTGGATCCTAGTGGTGCTTCGCAAACTCTTCCCAGTGACACCGAGCAATTTACAACTTTACACAAAGCTAATTCCTAACAATCACGGGTATGCGCCGACACTAGTACGATGACGTCACAGCCGGAACAACTGCAGTGCGACAAGCACGTACAAACATAATCTACTCGTTGTGGACTCAACCATGGTTTACTCGTTACAATGAGGCGACAAAAGTCATAAGACACCTCCCAATATCGCCTCGAATCTCCTTTTGCCTGACGCAATGCAGCAACTCCACGTTGCATGGACTGAAAAAGTCGTAGGAAGTCACCTGCTTCGTTTTTAGCCATCCATCATTGCGGAAGTGCTGCCGGTTCAGGGTTTTGTGCACGAACCGACCTCTCCATTATGTCCCATAAATCCTCGACGGGATTCATGTCGAACGATCTGGCTGGCCAAACCATTCGCTAGAATAGTCCAGAATGTTCCTCACTGTCATCCATAAAAATTCCACCGCTGTTTGGGAATATGAAGTCCACGAATGGCTGCAAATGGTCTCCAAGTAGCCGAACATATCAATTTCCAGCCAATGGTCGTTTCAGTTGGACCAGAGGATCCAGCCGATTCCATGTAAACACAGTCCACACCATTATGGAACCACGACCACCAGCTTGCACAGGGCCTTGTTGATAGCTTGGCTCCATGGCTTCGTGAGGTGTGCGCCACACTCAAACCCTACCGCTAATCTCTTAGCAACTAAAAGCGGGACTCATGTGACCAGGTCACGGTTTTCCAGTCGTCTCGGGTTCAACCAATATGTTCACGGGCGCAGGAGAGGCGCAGCAGGCACTCGCGTGGGTCGCCTGCTGCCTTGGCCTCTTACCGCCAGATTGCGCCGCGCTGCCCTAACGGATACGTTAGTCGCACCTCCCACAACGATTTACGCTGTTATTTCACGCAGTGTTGCTTGTGTGTTAGCAGTGAAAACTCTAAGCAAACGCCGCTGCTCTCTGTCGTTACATGAATGCCGTCGGCCACTGCACTATCCGCGGTGAGAGGTAATGCGTGAGATTTGGTATTCTTGGCACATTCCTGACACTGTGGATCTCGGAATATTGAATTCCATAACGATTTCCGAAAGGTAATGTTCCATGCATCTAGCTCCAGGTACCATTCCGCGTTGAAACTCTGCTATTCCCGTCGTGCGTCCATAAACACATTGGAAGTCTTTTTACATGAGTCAATTGAGTAAAAGTGACAGCTCCACCAATGCACTGCCCTTTTATACCTTGTCTACGCGAAACTTCCGCCATCTGTATGTGTGCATATCGCTATCGCATGACTTTGTCACCTCAGTATACTAGTCTCGTAGTTATTAGCGATTCAAATCTGACGGTATTTTGTCATCCACAAGAATATTTTCACGCTAAAACGCTGAGATGTAACGTGGTTCTGAGTCCATGTTAAACTTTAGGTCGTTTAAATAATTATTAGTTTCTCTTGTTTTTTTTTTTTTTTTTTTTTTTTTTTGTTTATCCACTACCTATGTTTCACAACCTGAGTTGCGCTCTACAAAAACTACGGTTCGGTAGTTTTGGTACACAACATAAATGACGTTGTAAATGGTACAAGAATTACCGGTAGTATTGGTAAGGAAAGAAAAATGAATGAATGCGTAATAGAGAAAATGGGCGCCTTCGACTACGTTTCTTTCTTTTTTTTTCTTTTTGTTTGTTTGGTTGGTTGGCAGTTAGAACAGCACATCATTCAGTGTTAGTCCATTATCTATTTTATATACTTACACAACATAAATTGCATGTTATAAGTAATAAAAAATAGTTGATCGCGTGGCTTCTGTGCTTTTACGTAATGCAAGTACAGTTTGCATGCAGAAACACTCAATCATACACAATTATTGTTGTTCTTTCGCACTCAGTAGAACTTCTTCATCATGACCAAACGCAAGAATTTCCTGTTGTTGTTGCTAAATGAGAAAGTTGTTTATGAATGAAGAAACATGTTTTATAGAAGTTCGACGAAATACTGAAGTGATGTTTGATATGTCTTTGTTTGGATTTTTTTTTAATTCTACCTCTTTGTTGACTAAATTGGGTTTTCTAGCGCTACAAGATAACTTTGTATTGTTTTCTTTATTTTACGACAAACGTTCTCGGTTTCACGTAACAAATAAACAATTTTCGAATAAAACCTGAATTAAACATTGACACTTTCAGTTTTGCTATATGTAATGTTTATTCGTAATTAACAGACAGGAGGATAACTACGTAGATCAAAAATATTCCGTAGGTTAATCGCTCCTTCATATATCCTCATTCGGTTTCTACACGTCTCACCGCTTCCGGTTTTAGGGGAATCTAGTGAGACACTCTTCGCAAACGTACGTAAAGCGATCGTTATGAGTTAACGCCCGATGGGTAGGCAACCCACCCAGTGGGCAGGTTTCACGTGTATGATCTTAACTGACCAAAGCTACTAGGAAAATCACCGTAGTCCACCCTTACTTTTGGTAGTCTACGACAGATTTACAAGTCTGTTCACAACCATCCGATGCTGCTGTCTGCCGGTACGTGCTGAGAAATTTGTTTCTCAGGTTGAGATCCACGCTTGATACTAGCACACATTACCGAGAAATGCTTCCCTTGCCTATGTTAGGCTGTTAGTCCGCAACAGCACATCTCAAACGTTTCGATTTTCTCTTTCCCGGTTTTCTCACATTCCACGATTCACTTGTATACAATACTGTGCTCCGTATTTACAGTAAGACAAACGTCTTCCTCAAAGCCTACGTTTAATGCTGGCAGTCTTCTTTTAGGGAAGAAGGCTCCCTTAGCCTCTGCTGATCTGCATCTCAAACATTCCTGGCTTCGTCTGTCACTCGTTATTTTGCTTTCGACGTAGCAGAATTCCTTCACTTCGGTTGCTACGTGGTCTACAGCTGTTATATTGAGTTTTTCGCTAAGCTCCTTCATTCTGCTCCGCAAAACCCTCCGCCTTTTTTAGTTTACTGTCAGTCCGTAGACTGTTCATTGCATTCAACAAGTCCTGCACTTCATCGTCGCTTTCACATAATGTAGCAATGTGAATCATAAAATTTTCTCGGTGAAATGAATATTAAAATACGTTTCTGGATTGCAGGCGTCGAAGATGGCTCACCTGATGATGACTGGCAAGTATCCAGTCGAAATATTGTCAGTGTAGCAAACGATGATCGACTGCAATCCCGAAACTCACTTGAATTTGATAGCAATGACAACAGCAAACCTTACCATTGATATGCTGTCACACACGAGTTTGAAACGCGCTTATGATCCTTTCTCTTCTTTCTTTCAGTCATTTTGATGTACACAACGCAAAATAGAAAGCATTTGAAATAAATATATCGAGAATGATAACGTGAAAATTAGAATTTCATCGTAGAAGAGAAAAGGCGTGACGTAGTCTGAGGGAAAGAAAAAGAGTCGACGTGAAAAAATGAATTGAAACTGAAGGTAAAAAAATAAAAACAGCAAATCAGAAGGAACTGAAATCGTTACTTGGAGCCTAACTGGCCATAACGAAAAGGAAGTACATTTATGCACGCCATTCGCCTTGTACACGGTACTAAACTCGTCACTCCGTCCAATAAAGCAGTTGTCAACAAACTACCACAGTCTGCATGTCTTTCAAAGTCTGGGCAATAATCAGAAACACCAACAGCAAGGTACTGAACAAAGTATCATGCTGTTTCGTAAGGCTTTACCAGACTCACCGACATAACCCCGTACCACGGAATGTTTCCCTCTCCTCCCATTTCGCGACCGCCGGCCTCGGCTGCCGTGTGATATGAGCGGCGGGCGCGTTTACGGCTACGTCAGCCCAGCTCGGTTTCCACAGCTGCGTCAGCAGCACTTTGTCCCGTCAGCTGCCGATAGCGGCCACGTGTGGGCGGCGGTGGCGGAGAAAGGGGGAGAGAGAGAGAGAGAGAGAGAGAGAGAGAGAGAGAGAGAGAGAGAGAGCAAATTGGCAGACAGATCAGACCGCTCGAGGATGTTCAGTAAATTAAATGTGACCTCCACAATACGAGGATTGCTGTGCAGGCATTACGTACAGCTTCTTCCTAAATACCTGTGGCTTCCGTAACATATGGCAGCATATTTTTTGTCATCAGCCTGTCGACTGCTGTCCATCTTTTTAGTGAAATGTCTGAGCATAAAATTACACAATGTGTTTTGTTCGAATTTTTGTAGCCAAACGAAGAGTGGGTAATGAGCAAACCGGGTATCAAAGTGACAACAGCTCTGAGATCTGAAGTGTCAAAAAATTAATCTCTTCAAGTCCAAGCTATTCTGGACATGAAAAGCTGCGCTGGTGTGATATTTAACTGTCGAAAAGCCTTCCTTCAAATCAGGTACTACGAGGAGAGCTCAAGAAGCAATGCCAATTTCGGTTGAAAAATGCGGAATTTATTATGGGACGTAGTTGAATATTGCGTCTTCAGCCCCTATGGTTTGATCAAGTTCCGATACGTGGCGGTGCTATACGTAGCTTTCAAAATGGCGTCTGTAACGGGGGTGCGTTCCAAGCAGAGACCTGTCATTGAGTTTCTTTTAGCAGAAAATCAGAGCAACATGGATATTCATAGGCGCTTGCACAGTGTCTACGGAGACCCGTCAGGGAACAAAAGCGCGGTGAGTCGATGGGCGAGGCGTCATCGTCGAAAGAAGGTCGCGGAAGGCTAACCGATCTCATGCATACCGTACAGCTGCGACTCCTTCAATGTTGGAACTTGTAGATACTCCCATTTTAGATAATCGACGGGTCACAATCAAACAACTCGCTGAACAACTGGACGTCTTTGTTGATTGTACTGACACACTCGTTGGTTGGTTGGTTGGTTGTTTGAGGTTAAAGGGACCAAACAGCAAGGTCATCAGTCCCTTGTTTCAAATAGACTCCATTCTGCTAACGGGACATCTCAGTATAGTCAGAAAAATAAAACGGATAAAGGGGAAACGTAAAAGGGCAGTCACGTTGTCATTAGTAAAAACAAATGAGGGAAGTTGGCAAGAGAACGAACCCAACACTATGCTGAAACAGCATAGGCAAGACCACCTGTGACTTAAAAGGTACAACTGCTATAATGCAGAAAGTACGTATGGGAATAGAAAAACTAACCAAGCCTTAAAAAGAAGGGGTAAAAACAGAGTAAAAGGGAAAGAAAAGAGGATTCCGATCAGGGAGGTGAATCGGGAATCTCTGAACACTGCCTACAGTGGGAGACACCCAAACACTCACCGCCCTGCCCCAACACCAGAGGGAGATTAAAAACTTTAAAACTGAGAATAAAAACCACTCTCCCGGAGGAAACCTAGAACCAGAGAGACCATCCGGGAATCGTCAGCCAACATCAAAGGTAAAGTGTGGGGGAGTCTGTACTTAGCACGCAGAGCCAAAAGAAGGGGGCATTCAACCAAAATGTGGGCCACTGACTGGAAGGCTCCACAACCACATAGCGGGGGTGGCTCATCACGCAAAAGGAAACCATGGGTCAGCCTGGTATGGCCAATGAGGAGACGACACAGTGTGGTCGAGTCCTTGCGGGAGAGGCTAAAGGAAGAACGCCATGGGCCTGTATTCACCTTAATGGCACGAAGTTTATTAGACAGTGGAGTAGCCTCCCAAGAATTGGCCCATGACTGTGCAAAGTGGGATTTGATGTGAAGCCGTAAATCCGCTGCAGGAGGGGTTACAGAAAACGGGGGGTAAGTAACTGCTCCCCCAGCCAAACGATCAGCGAGCTCATTACCCGGGATACCCACATGGCCCGGGACCCATAGGAAGTCAATGGAACAAGCAGCACGGTGAAGATCAGCGAGATGGTCATGGATGGCAGAGACCAAGGGATGACGCGAAAAACACCGGTCAATAGCAAGAAGGCCACTCATCGAGTCCGTACATAACAAAACGCGGTTGTGTTGGGATTGTTTAATAAAGGTAAGGGCCCGGGAAATTGCCATCAATTCCGCAGTAAACACCCCACATGAGGGTGGCAGTAGATGATTTTCCGTTCCAACAAAGGACGTGAAGGCATACCCAACATGATCAGCAGATTTAGAGCCATCAGTGTAAAAAACAACAGCATCCCGAAACTCCCATAAAATTTGGCGGAAAAAGGAACGGAACACCACCGGGGGGATGGAATCTTTCGGACCGCGGCGGAGATCCATCCGAATTCGAGGCCGAGGAACTAACCAAGGAGGGGTGGAGGGGAGGGAGCGAGGAAGACAGGACAAAGAAGGAAGCCGAAAATCACGGGTAAGAGACGCAAGGCGCAGCCCAACCGGTAAACCCGCCCGAGGGCGGGAGTCAGGCGGGCGACGTCCATGGTCTGGGAATAGGATAGAATAGGAAGGATGAGCGGGAGAAGAACGGATAGTAAGGGCATAAGACACCAGAAGCTGGGACCGCCGAACAGAAAGGGGGGGGATCCCAGCTTCAACCAGGAGACTATC
This sequence comes from Schistocerca americana, assembly GCF_021461395.2. Taxonomy (NCBI): domain Eukaryota; kingdom Metazoa; phylum Arthropoda; class Insecta; order Orthoptera; family Acrididae; genus Schistocerca; species Schistocerca americana. The sequence continues at coordinate 1,264,971,348 of NC_060119.1, forward strand.
AACAGGGCTAGTAGGGAAGGCACCGGTGGCCAAACGGATACCACGATGGTGGACTGGATCCAGCACGTGCAGCGTGGAAGGAGCAGCTGAACCATAAACTTTACAACCATAGTCCAAACGTGACAGAACTAGAGCACGATAAAGACGGAGGAGGAGGGAACGGTCCGCACCCCAGGAGGAGTGGGCAAGGAAGCGAAGGACATTGAGTTTACGGAAACATCCTACCTTCAGGAGTCTGATATGGGGCAGCCAAGTGAGCTTGTTGTCGAAAAGAAGACCTAGGAAACGAAACTGTGGAACCACAGGCAATCTTTGTGCAGCGAGATAGAGCTCTGGATCAGGGTGGACCGTAGTACGGCGACAGAAGTGGACCACCCGCGATTTTAAAGGAGAGAATTGAAACCCGTGGGAGAGGGTCCATGCAGAGGTACGCCGTATAGCCACCTGGAGCTGCCGTTCTGCAGATGGCATCGAGGAGGAACTAACCCAAATGCAGAAATCATCCACATACAGGGCAGGGGCGACCAAGGGACCGACAGAGGCCACAAGTCCATCGATAGCAATGAGGAAAAGAAGGACACTCAAAACAGAACCCTGTGGGATGCCCGTCTCCTGGGTCCGTGGAGAACTAAAAGCAGTACCAACTCGAACTCTGAATGACCGATGGATCAGGAACTGGCGGATAAAAATCGGGAGTGGGCCCCGAAGACCCCACTGATGAAGGGTTAGTAAGATGTGATGGCGCCAGGCCGTGTCATAGGCCTTGCGAAGGTCAAAAAACACTGCAACCAAATGGCGGCGCTGGGAAAAAGCCTGCCGAACTGCGGATTCCAAGCGAAGCAAATGATCGATGGGAGATCGTCCCTCTCGAAAGCCACACTGGTAAGGGGACAATAGATCCCGAGATTCGAGGACCCAAGTGAGCCGACGGGCTACCAGCCGTTCAAGTAACTTACAACCAACATTGGTCAAACTAATTGGCCGATAGCTGTCAACAGATAGGGGGTTCTGACCAGGCTTAAGGACAGGAACCACAATGCTATCCCTCCACTGAGAAGGGAAGTCACCCTGGAGCCAGATACGGTTAAACACCCGAAGAAGATGATGCCGTTGTGGAGCACTGAGATGTTGAAGCAGCTGGTTATGAATGGAATCTGGGCCAGGAGCCGTATCATGAGAAGCAGATAGAGCAGAAAGAAATTCCCATTCAGTGAAAGGTTCGTTGTAAGATTCTGACTCACAAGTGGTGAAACATAAGGTGACAGCTTCAGCCTGCTGTTTTTGATGAAGGAAAGCAGCTGGATAGGAAGCCGACGCTGATGCCACTGCAAAATGGGTCGCAAGATGTTCTGCGAGAACTAATGGGTCCGTACAAATGCCATCTGGGAGGTGAAGGCCTGGGAGGGTGGACTGCCGATGGCAACCTTGGAGAGAGCGAAGTGTAGCCCATACCCGTGACAGAGGGACAGTGGAACCAAGGGAAGAAACGAATCGTTCCCAACATATCCGCTTGCTCTGTTTGATTAAATAACGGGCTTTAGCGCGAAGGCGCTTAAAGGTAGAAAGGCTGGCTACAGATGGGTGCCTCTTAAACTGTTGCAAAGCTCGACGGCGATCACGGATGGCAATGGCAATGGCCGTACTCCACCACGGGACTTGCCGACGACGAAATGGTCCAGATGAGCGCGGGACAGCAAGGTTAGCAGCGCGAACAATCGCGTCAGACACGTCACGTAGGACGTCATCAATACAACCCGACAAAGAGGGAGAAAACTCGACCTGTGCAGTATATAGAGGCCAATCGGCGCGGTGGAAAGACCAACGAGGTAACCTCTCCATCGGGGAGCGGGAAGGGAGCGTGATAATCAACGGGAAATGGTCACTATCACAAAGGTCGTCGTGTGGCGACCAGTGTAATGAAGGGAGGAGAGAGGGAGAAGAAAGAGAAAGATCAATGGCAGAAAAGGTACCATGACCAGCACTGAAATGAGTAGGGGAGCCATCATTAAGAAGGCACAGGTCGTGGTCTGCAATAAAGTGGTCGATAAGAAGACCTCGTCTAGATGGAAAGGCACTGCCCCACAAAGGATGATGAGCATTAAAATCCCCAAGGAGGAGGAAGGGAGGAGGAAGTTGCTGAAGAAGGGTGGTTAAGGCAGCAGGTGTAAGAGTCCTGTCAGGAGGGAGATAAAGATTGCATACTGTGACTGCAGAGTCTAAGTGGACCCTAACAGCAACTGCTTCCAATGTAGTTTGGAGAGGAATCCACGTGCTAGCAATGTCGGTACGGACCAACGTACAAACGCCACCAGAAGCCCGCAAGGGTCCGACCCGATTTCGACAGAAAACACGGAACCCACGGAGGGTCGGTGAGTGAGCATCAGTAAAATGAGATTCCTGGAGAACCACACAAGCTGCTGAGTAGGACGAAAGAAGGGATTTCAATTCCGGAAGGTGACGATAGTAGCCATTACAATTCCATTGGAGAACCACAGAACGATGGTTTAAATGAGGGCTGAACACGCTAAATCCAGTCATACCGCCGGGTCCCCACCCGTCACCGACAAGGAGGGGGCGACATCCATAAACGACAGGTCAGAATCCGGTTGTGAAGCCGGGGAAGGGACCTCCGGTGACACCAGAGGCTCTTTGTCCCGGGACTTATGTTTCTTCTTCTTTTCAGGCTGAGATCGAGGAGGGCTGTGTGGCATAATGGAGCCAGCTGCAGCAAGATCAGGAACAGAAAGAGACCGGGCGACCTGGGGGCCGATAGACCGCGGCTCTCGCGGTCGCCGCGCTGCAGCAGACCTTTGACCTGGAAGGTGCCGGGAAGGGGCATCCCGGGAGAGGCGCCCTTGACCGGCAGACGCCGAAGGAGTGGGACACTTCTCCGGCTGGGGAGGGGGAGCGGCGCCCAGAGGAGAAGGTGTGGGAGCCGCAGGGGAGGGGGGAAGGAGAGGGGTCCGGGACGGGGGTAAGGAAGGGGGAGGAAGGGATGAAGATGTAACCAAGGCGTAACTAGATGTCATGGACACAGGGTGCAATCGTGCATATTTCTTACGGGCCTCTGTGTAGCTTAAACGATCAAGAGACTTATACTCCTGTATCTTTTTTTCTTTCTTATAGACTGGGCAATCTGCTGAACGTGGAGAATGACTACCATGACAATTTACACATACAGGAGGGGGAACACAGGGACTCCCCTCATGGAGTGGACGTCCACAGTCACCACAGAGAGGGTCCTGGGTACAGCGAGAAGACATGTGGCCAAAACGCAAGCACTTAAAACACCGCATAGGAGGTGGGATGTACGGCTTCACATCACAGCGATAGACCATAATCTTAACTTTCTCAGGAAGGGTATCCCCTTCAAAGGCCAGGATAAAGGCACCAGTATCAATACGATTATCTTTAGGACCCTTCTGAACACGCCGAACAAAGTGAACACCCCGCCGTCCGAGATTGTCCCGAAGTTCCTCATCAGTTTCAAGGATGAGGTCTCTGTGAAAAATCACACCTTGTACCATATTTAGAGACTGGTGAGGGGTAATGGACACGGGAATTGTGCCAAGATGGGTACAGGCACGAAGGGCCGCAGATTGGGCAGCCGAAGCAGTTTTTATCAGTAATGAACCCGACCGCATCTTGCTCAGGGAGTCCACTTCGCCGAACTTGTCTTCAATGTGTTCCACAAAGAATAAAGGTTTGACACTGGTGAAAGTATCTCCATCAGTCCTGGTGCAAACTAGATAACGGGGGAAAGGTTTTGCCCCTAGATGACGGGCCTGACCCTCCTCCCAGGGGGTAGCCACGGAAGGGAAGGCCGAAGGGGCAAGAGAAGCAGCACTTGAGGAATCAGTACCACGCAGAGAGACGGCCGCAGAAGAGCGGCCAGAGGTTTGGACCCTTATGCGTTTCATCTGCATAGCGTCCGCCCTGATACCACCCACTCCGATCAGGGGCTCTCCTCACGGGCGCCACCCAGCCACAGCAAGGGCCGTCTGGCACGGCGGCCATTGCCGGGAGTTCCGATGCTCCAGGATGACGAGCAACCACTCCAAGGCATGCATGAGGAGGTCACAGCTCAGGTATCAGAAGTGTGATCCCTGTGTGTTCAGGGGGCTCAACCAAAAGGGTACATAGCGACCCCACCACACGGGCTGGCTACCGTGCTGGCTATGCACCCTAGCATCAGACAACGACGTAGAAGAAAAGGTGGAATATACTAGGAGGGCACACGTCGGAGACACTAGGTAAGGTGCTCTTCCCCAAATGGCTCACACTACGGAAGAGAAATTTTGGAATGGAGGTCAAACCCCAGAGGGGGACCAAGGAATGCCAAAAGGAGGAGATGATTACGCAACAAAGCCAGAGTGTAAAACTAACAGAACCAGGAGGATAGCGGGGGCCAACATAAGCAAGGACACCAATAGAGGGAGAGGAGAGGGCGAGGGGAAAGGGGTATGGAGGGGAAAGGAGTGGAAGGGAAAGGAAATGCAGCCCGGGAGAGAAAGAAGGCTGCAATGGCTCGGGGCCCCGTGCTCGCCACGCACGTATCCACGAAAGAGTTGTAGACCCCCTGGGGGGGGGGACACTCGTCCACCAATTTGGGCACTTAAACGTGTATGCTGGTGAGATCCTCGCCGGCTAACAGAAGACTTTAACGAGCAACGGAGGACCATCGTGCTGCATTGCTTGCGCGGGAAGAGGCTGACTGTGGCAATTTTTGTCGAGCGGCGTCACAGGCGATGAAACGTGGGTTCATCACAAAAAGGCAATTCACGGAGCGGCGCTACACCAGCTCTCCTCAAAAGGAAAAGTTGAAGGCCGCACCCTCAGCCAGTGGACTCATGGCGACCGTCTTCTGGGACTCTGCAGGAGCTGATCCGTTTGACGTCCCTCCCTTATGGTGTGATGATCAATTCTGGAGTGCATTGTACCGCCTTCTGGAAATTGTTGAAACGACTTTACAGTTTTCGTCGCCATAAAAATGAAAAAGAACTTGTTCTTCTCCATGACAAAGCAAGGCCTCTGACCTGTCTGCGCATCCGAGAGGAACTCACTAAACTTCACTGGAGCATTCTTCCTCGCCCACCTTACAGCCCGGACTCCATCCGTTTGGACCAATGAAGGACGACGGGGAGGTTGTTAAGGCTCCAGCACGGTGGCTCCGACGTCGGCCAGTAAGGTGAGACCAGGCGAGCGTACCGGCCCTCACAGAAAGGTGGCGTAAGGCCGTCCCTAGGGTTTTGTAGCCAAAACGCTGGGGAATAATATGGTGTACTGGAATCCTAAGGAAAACGAACCTGCTTTCAGAAAAATAGTGTTGCATTATTAGTTGAACATCCCTCGTAAATACAGGACATTTCGGGAAGACGCTAGGAAAGGATCTTGCTTCCAGAACAAAAACTGAAAACTTTCAAGAAACTGAAAAAAGAACGACCAAATGCTTTGTCAAATCATTTGTCTAAAATTAAGAAATAAAGCATTTAGAGAAACGCTTGACGTGCAACATGAATGATGCATGTAATCATGCACAGCAAATGAAGTGCCGAAAGAGAATTTTAAGTTCAATGTTTTAATTAACAATCTAGAAATATGAAGGAGTTCCACAGAGTGCTTCTCTGGAGGAGTACGTAGACCGTGCAGTCTGCTGTTGGATGACGTTCACAATTTTCTATCATGTAGGCCCAAATGTGTAAAAAATTTCCATTTGTTTTTCAGTTTCAAACATTGGTCTTTAGAGAGTCCTCCAAATACACGGAATTAAGTACTTTCTCTCAACCGAGACATACAGAAAATTTAAAAATATTGTAACATTATTTCTGCGCACTGATATAAAACAAAGATTTTGTCCCTACTTCATCCTGTTACAGTAGATTTTTTTTTTTTTTTTTTTTTTTTTTTTTTTTTAGTTTTCTAAAGTAACCTATGTTCTTACTTTACTCATGGCTCAACAAGCTGGTCCATGCTAAATTTCATCAAAATCAGTTTATCGGTGAAGTCGTGAAAACGTAGCAAACAGAGTTACTTTCGCATTTATAATACTAGTATGGATTGCTACGTGAAGTGGGGAGAGTTGTTTATTCTTAATTTTGTCGCAGAATGATCTTTGCTTTATTAGTCGCCCGAAGCGGCGGAAATTGATTGTCGAGGTGAAGTGAACTATTTAGACGCAATCAGATCCTACATTCAGGGTCCCCGTCACGAATATTGTGCTGGAACATTGGCAGCATTCGCAGATTTTTATGTTAGGTCCCTATAAACACTAGTTCAACCGAACAAAGAAATTTTTAATATTTTTATGATATGTTTGGGTACTTACGATTGAAATACTCTCATTTACACCGATTTAGTAAAATAGGAGAATCGTGAGAGTAGGGGAACCACCACAAATGGTTGTGTTACGGAACGGAAGATTTTGTACTGGTATCTTTTCCGATACATAAGTATAATCCGTGTTAAGTAGAAACCCGTGACATTTTAAAAATGTCTCAAGATATCGGTAGTAGATAGTCGAAAAGTTTTATATTTTTGAGTCCCAGTCTTTAGTAAAACATCAAGAGGGATCCCTCCATTTTTTTAAATTTCTTCTGTGATACTTCTGTTGCTGTGCACTCTTTCACTCACAAGCATTTCCCTTGCCATGTAGCAGTTTCGCACGGAATCTAATGATTTGCACTTTCTTACACTTCACTAGATTTTCCAACACACGAACAATAAAATTTGATCTAATTATTGTTTCTTAAAAGGATATCGGTGTTGGAAATTCCGATGTTCGTGACTCCGACGTGGCAACATTTGTGAAATTGGTTTCTTCTGATTTAGGAAACAATTGTTTCAAATGGGTCTGAGCACTATGGGACTTAATATCTAAGGTCATCAGTCCCCTAGAACTTAAAACTACTTAAACCAAACTAAACTTAAGGACACACACACATCCATGACCGAGGCAGGTTTCGAACCTGCGACCGTAGCGGTCGCGCGGTTGCAGACTGAAGCGCCATAACCGCTTGGCCACACCGGCCAGCATTTAAGAAACAGTTTGATTGCTTCTGGCGTTTCATTATCGCTACTGTGTGGCAGTTCTTTCCTTACGTTTAGCTGTAGTGATTCATTTAAAACAATAAAAATGTAGATAACTGATTTCCACTCCATTTTGTTATTTTCCGCATACATAAACTGATTTGCATCGTTATGTAGTGAACAAAACTGCATGTTATTTATTTTTGCAAAAGGTCATGGCCCATACTATTTACTAACCTTTCCTTACTCCTAGAAAGAAACGTTAATCTTCAGGTTGCTAGAGAAACGTAACTACAGACTTCTGTAAATGATGTTTCACCCCATTCACGGACCTTAGGAAACCTCTTGAGTGAAAAACGTGGGTTTGCTATTTATTGCGTTGCATACATTAATTTTCGTAAAATAAATGTCGCGAGTTCACGTTCATCATACGGAACATTGTAGCTTAGTGTCCGCTTGGGGCGCTGCTGTCTCAGCGTAAAACAAAACTGAGCAGGAGTGTCGCGCTTGTACGTGCCACACTGTGGCACCACTGTATCCAGCCAGCGCAGACTGGAGAACGGCGGCGCGTCTGGAGACTAAACGAGTGCTGGAGCGGACAGCCGGTCCGGCAAACTCCAGCGCTGCGGCGGCGGCTGCCCACCGCAGCGCAGCCCTGCTCCACGGCTCCACCTGTCCCCCCCCCCCTCCCCCCCCCACCAACTACTGGCGGACAACTCCGACACCGTTTCCGCTCCGAATCACTTCGCTCTTCTATTCAGGTAACCGCACGACACTTTTGTTTTTAGACGTAACGCCACCTGGAGAAACTCGTTCTGAGCTGTTCTAACAAGGCCAAACAAGTGCGCTCCAGAAGCCACCTTATACGTATATACAGTGAGAGGGGGGAGGGGGTATTTCTCGTTCTAAAGCCATTTGCCCGTTTCCTTGTTCCTTTGGAGAATGGTCCATAGGAAGAGCGCCTGACGGTAACACGCACTGTGATATTTAATTTCTCTCATTTTCCTGTCGTGGTCATTTCGCGATACGCGTATGACTAGAAATTACTTGAATGTTACCTGATTCTTCTAGGAACGTACGATCTCGGAATTTTAACAGTAAACGTCTCTACAACTTATTACGCACTCAATGCAGTATCCACTACTGCAATCTGTTGAGCATCTCCGCCGGCCGCGATGGTCTAGCGGTTCTAGGCTCTCAGTCTGGAACCGCGCGACTGCTACGGTCGCAGGTTCGAATCCTGCCTCGGGCACGGATGTATGTGATGTCCTTAGGTTAGTTAGGTTTAAGTAGTTCTAAGTTCTAGGGGACTGATGACCACAGAAGTTAAATCCCATAGTGCTCAGAGCCATTTGAACCATTTTTTTGTTGAGCATCTCCGTAGTGCTCCCGGGCTGACGACCCCGTGACGTAACACGCCGCTAGTCTTGTTTGTCATCTCATCCACTGATTCTCTCGGTTAAGCGTTCAGGACTGACGAGCAATCGGAAGAGCAAGCGCTTTGTCTGCCAGTACTTTCATTCTTGATTCTTCGAATGAATCCGATCCTTGTATCTGCTTTACTTATCTGGATTCTGTACTTGGTCAGGATGGGAAAAGGAGCAGGAAGCGGACGTCCGGTCGTGTTAGGAGAAAACATTCGAAAGAAAAGACTGATTGCAGTCACCGGTGGAGGTTTTATTTCTCCAAAAGCCTAAGCCTGAGGTGTACACTACATTCAAACGCGCTACGGCAACAGGAGCCTGGCGCAGTTAAACTGAGTGGCATTCCGCCCCCACAGGGAGGAATTAGTGGACACGTCCGGTCGCGAACCAAGCTAGCAACCGAGAGAGCGTTGCCAATAGCGACGCATGACGCATTCCCACCAACCCCCCCCCCCTCCCCCCCCTCCTTTAGGTGGGGAGAGGGTGCTTCAGTGGACGTCCCTCCATCAGCGGTACTCAACATAGCGTCCCTCACAAGCTGTACTACCGTGGGGCGATGTTCACGTCGACTGATCGTGCTTGTTACGCAAAACATCCGGTAGTATGCCGACCCAGGCACAGCCACTGTCTTACCAACGGGGCAGTACCGTATGTCATATGAAGACAATTAAAATGAAAAATTCGAAAAAATTTTGAACACCCATTCTTCCTCTCAATAAAACTGCTCACCACGCACACTTAAACGACATTCATATCGCCCTTCCACTTAACGTCGTTCCGAACGAATACTCCTACTTATTCTAGAACACTTTCTGTTGACCGTAATTTATCGCCAAGAGTGTAATCGAACAGTAACGGCTCGTTCCGTCTATTTGTAAGCGAAATCCGACACAGTTATCTACAGTGTAGTGCAACTGCGAATCCTGCATTAAAAGTCGATTTCCTGTATGCCCTCTAGCATTTCGCTACAATTTCCTGTCACTGAGGCGTTCCAATACACAATCTCAGAAATTCCTGTTATGGACCAGATCATTTATATCTATCAGAAACACGACACCGGCCGGCCGGAGTGGCCAAGCGGTTCTAGGCGCTACAGTCCCGAACCGCGCGACCGCTACGGTTGCGGGTTCGAATCCTGCCTCGGGCGTGGGTGTGTGTGATGTCCTTAGGTTAGTTAGGTTTAAGTAGTTCTAAGTTCAAGGGGACTTATGACCTCAGCAGTTGAGTCCCATAGTGCTCAGAGCCATTTGAACCATTTGAAACACGACACCTCCCACAGGACAAGATGCGACTAGTATACTGACAATTGCAATGACACTTCATCGTGAGACTAAAACCAAATTGTCCTATGCATACGTTACGATGCGACATCAATAACGTCTACATGACAACTCACTGTCGGTGAAACGTAAATGAAGGCAGTTTTTCGTTAACAGCGGTGGAACTACAACAGAAGCTAGGCACACTGTGTTAAGATAAACCACAAGTATTCATGAGTTCCCGTAATGCGTAATTGGATAAGTAATTAAAAACTGCGAAATGCACCTTATTTGCATTCTTTTAATTAGTCCACTTCCCAGACATGTCTCCTTATAATGACCGGAGCTACGTCGCAACATGTTTCAAACAAAGACGACAAAAAGAACGGAATAAAAACGTAATTATAACGTCGCCGACGAAGAGGAAGAGATACGGCCTTTTGTGCTCTGGCTGCAAACCAAACGAGCACACAAATGCCAAGCGTAGCTCACTCATGAAAAATGAAAAACCATAGTCATATGTGGCACGGAGTACAGGCAAACTTCCAAAAGTCCGAGCTGTGGACGCAAAATATTCTCCGGTTATTTTTTCACCGCTGTGCAACGAGGGCTCTGGCGTTCGGAAGACCGTGCCACATCGTATACTAATAACGAACGCACGACACTACGGAATATCATAACAGATACGAAATGACTACACGACGACGAATGTTCAGGAGAAGAGAAAATAACATCAGGTGTTCCCAAAGGAAGTGTGAGAAGACCTCTGATGTTCTCCTTATAAATAAACGGCTAATAATGGGATACGTTCAACAGCAATGTAACATTATAATATAATATTATGTATCTACTCTACTACTACATAAAGACATGTCGTCCTTTAAATCTGTTAACAACCCCCTCCCTATGAACCATGGACCTTGCCGTTGGTGGGGAGGCTTGCGTGCCTCAGCGATACAGGTAGCCGTATCGTAGGTGCAACCACAACGGAGGGGTATCTGTTGAGAGGCCAGACAAACGTGTGGATCCTTAAGAGGGGCAGCAGCCTCTTCAGTAGTTGCAGGGGCAACAGTCTGGATGATTGACTGATCTGGCCTTGTAACACTAACCAAAACGGCCTTGCTGTGCTGGTGCTGCGAACGGCTGAAAGCAAGGGGAAACTACAGGCGTAATTTTTCCCGAAGGCATGCAGCTTTACTGTATGGTTAAATGATGATGGCGTCCTCTTGGGTAAAATATTCCGAAGGTAAAATAGTCCCCCATTCGGATCTCCGGGCGGGGACTACTCAAGAGGACGTCGTTATCAGGAGAAAGAAAACTGGCGTTCTACGGATCGGAGCGTGGAATGTCAGATCCCTTAATCGGGCAGGTAGGTTATAAAATTTAAGAAGGGAAATGGATAGGTTAAAGTTAGCTATAGTGGGAACTAATGAAGTTCGGTGGCAGGAGGAACAAGACTCCTGGTCGAGTGAATAAAGGGTTATAAATACAAAATCAAATAGGGTTAATGCAGGAGTAGGTATAATAATGAATAGGAAAATAGGAGTGCGGGTAAGCTACTACAAACAGCATAGTGAACGCATTATTGTGGCCAAGATAGACACGAAACCCACGCCTACCACAGTAGTACAAGTTTATTTATGAACCAGTAATGCACGAAGACTGAACGGCGATTCTTCTGCCAGATCGTACGGACCACGAGAAAAAGATAAGATGAATCGGGAAACGAACAAAGGCATATAGACATTTTTCCCTGTCTCGGTAACGGAATGGAAGAGAGACAAACGTTCTCTAGTATTTGTACAATGCACGTTCTGTCCCATTCAGTGTAATGGGACCTAGAATACATACGTAGATGTAGAAGTTTGTTGAAATATCGCCAAAGGAGAGCGACAGGGGAACTGCCAGCACTCTCCGTTACAAAACATTGGTGACAACGGGGACAGCTAACCGTGCTCATCACTTGATTGTACAGGGTGATACAAAAAGGTACGGCCAAACTTTCAGGAAACATTGCTCACACACAAATAAAGAAAATATGTTATGTGGACATGTGTCCGGAAACGCTTAATTTCCATGTTAGAGCTCATTTTAGTTTCCTCAGTATGTTGTATCACGTTGGAATGAAGCCTCATCCGTAAAGAGAACATTTGCACTGAAATGAGGATTGACACATTGTTGGATGAACCATTCGCAGAAGTGTACCCGTGGAGTCACGGGCGACTGGAATGCAGTTGCAGGGGAAGGAGTAGAAGAAAAGGTTACAGGAGAATATGGACTTGGGACAAGGAATGAAAAAGGAGAAAGACTAATTGAGTTCTGTAACAACTTTCAGCTAGTAACAGCGAATACCCTGTTCAAGAATCACAAGAGGAGGAGGTATACTTGGAAAAGGCCGGGAGATACGGGAAGATTTCAATTAGATTACATCATGGTCAGACAGAGATTCCGAAATCGGATACTGGATTGTAAGGCGTACCCAGGAGCAGATATAGACTCAGATTACAATATAGTAGTAATGAAGAGTAGGCTGAAGTTCAAGACATTAGTCAGGAAGAATCAATTCACAAAGAAGTGGGATACGGAAGTACTAAGGAATGACGAGATACGTTTGAAGTTCTCTAACGCTATAGATACAGCAATAAGGAATAGCGCAGTAGGCAGTACAGTTGAAGAGGAATGGACATCTCTAAAAAGGGCCATCACAGAAGTTGGGAAGGAAAACATAGGTACAAAGAAGGTAGCTGCGAAGAAACCATGGGTAACAGAAGAAATACTTCAGTTGATTGATGAAAGGAGGAAGTACAAACATGTTCCGGGAAAATCAGGAATACAGAAATACAAGTCGCTGAGGAATGAAATAAATAGGAAGTGCAGGGAAACTGAGACGAAATGGCTGCAGGAAAAATGTGAAGACATCGAAAAAGATATGATTGTCGGAAAGACAGACTCAGCATACAGGAAAGTCAAAACAATCTTTGGTGACATTAAAAGCAACGGTGGTAACATTAAGAGTGCAACGGGAATTCCACTGTTAAATGCAGAGGAGAGAGCAGATAGGTGGAAAGAATACATTGAAAGTCTCTATGAGGGTGAAGATTTGTCTGATGTGATAGAAGAAGGAACAGGAGTCGATTTAGAAGAGATAGGGGATCCAGTATTAGAATCGGAATTTAAAAAAGCTTTGGAGGACTTAAGGTCAAATAAGGCAGAAGGGATAGATAACATTCCGTCAGAATTTCTAAAATCATTGGGGGAAGTGGCAACAAAACGACTATTCACGTTGGTGTGTAGAATATATGAGTCTGGCGACATACCATCTGACTTTCGGAAAAGCATCATCCACACAATTCCGAAGACGGCAAGAGCTGACAAGTGCGAGAATTATCGCACAATCAGCTTAACAGCTCATGCATCGAAGCTGCTTACAAGAATAATATACAGAAGAATGGAAAAGAAAATTGAGAATGCGCTAGGTGACGATCAGTTTGGCTTTAAGAAAAGTAAAGGCACGAGAGAGGCAATTCTGACGTTACGGCTAATAATGGAAGCAAGGTTAAAGAAAAATCAAGACACTTTCATAGGATTTGTCGACCTGGAAGAAGCGTTCGACAATATAAAATGGTGCAAGCTGTTCGAGATTCTGAAAACAGTAGGGGTAAGCTATAGGGAGAGACGGGTCATATACAATATGTACAACAACCAAGAGGGAATAATAAGAGTGGACGATCAAGAACGAAGTGCTCGTATTAAGAAGGGTGTAAGACAAGGCTGTAGCCTTTCGCCCCTACTCTTGAATCTGTACATCGAGGAAGCAATGATGGAAATAAAATAAAGGTTCAGGAGTGGAATTAAAATACAAGGTGAAAGGATATCAATGATACGATTCGCTGATGACATTGCTATCCTGAGTGAAAGTGAAGAAGAATTAAATGATCTGCTGAACGGAATGAACAGTCTAATGAGTACACAGTATGGTTTGAGAGTAAATCGGAGAAAGACAAAGGTAATGAGAAGTAGTAGAAATGAGAACAGCGAGAAACTTAACATCAGGATTGATGGTCACGAAGTCAATAAAGTTAAGGAATTCTGCTACCTAGGCAGTAAAATAACCAATGACGGACGGAGCAAGGAGGACATCAAAAGCAGACTCGCTATGGCAAAAAAGGCATTTCTGGCCAAGAGAAGTCTACTAATATCAAATACCGGCCTTAATTTGAGGAAGAAATTTCTGAGGATGTACGTCTGGAGTACAGCATTGTATGGTAGTGAATCATGGACTATGGGAAAACCGGAACAGAAGAGAATCGGAGCATTTGAGATGTGGTGCTATAGACGAATGTTGAAAATTAGGTGGACTGATAAGGTAAGGAATGAGGAGGTTCTACGCAGAATCGGAGAGGAAAGGAATATGTGGAAAACACTGATAAGGAGAAGGGACAGGATGATAGGACATCTGCTAAGACATGAGGGAATGACTTCCATGGCATTAGAGGGAGCTGTAGAGGGCAAAAACTGTAGAGGAAGACAGCGATTGGAATACGTCAAGCAAATAATTGAGGACGTAGGTTGCAAGTGCTACTCTGAGATGAAGAGGTTAGCACAGGAAAGGAATTCGTGGCGGGCCGCATCAAACCAGTCAATAGACTGATGAAAAAAAAAAAAAAAACCGTGGAGGCCAATCAGCTGCTGATAGTGCCTGCACGCGCTGTACATGGTACGGAGGAAACGACTGGTTCTCCCGTAGCACTCTCCATACAGTGACGTGGTCAACGTTACCTTGTACAGCAGCAACTTCTCTGACGCTGACATTAGGGTTATCGTCAACTGCACGAAGAATTGCCTCGTCCATTGCAGGTGTCCTCGTCGTTCTAGGTCTTCCCCAGTCGCGAGTCATAGGCTGGAATGTTCCGTGCTCCCTAAGACGCCGATCAATTGCTTCGAACGTCTTCCAGTCGGGACACCTTCGTTCTGGAAATCTGTCTCGATACAAACGTACAGCGCCACGGCTATTACCCCTTGCTAATCCATACTGTGGGGCGGCGGATGTAAGTTTGTAATAATAATTAATCTATTGCTGTATAAACGCTTGCGTGTTGAATCAGTTTCTAGCTTTTAGAATGTTGTTATTGCTGTCTTTTGCCGTTCTCAACACTGGCTCTCTATTTACTCCGTGACCCCCAGAAAGTGATTTAATAAAACTTGGAGCCAGTAAATAGATATCCTAGTGCCCACTTTACCTGAGAATGTTCTTATAGCTGCAGCTTATAGCTCTGAGGAATTAGGAGATTGTCCGGGATTTCTAATCAAAAACGGTTTTCCAAAATAGTTGAGTATATTCTGAAATTCACTAATAAAAACCACAAGTATCCCTACAACCTAACTAACAGAACAGTTCAGAGTCTAATGCGCTGATGCAACTATAAATGTCCGAATCAAATGTTAAAAAGAATGCTCGCCATAATTTGATGAAAATATTTCATCAAACGCCACGCTAAATTTTTGGTAGAATGTCTGTCCCGCGACGGCACGTGAAAATACGACAGTACGCAAACTGAAGCTAGATAATGAAAATCATCCCAGAATTAACACTTCACATGAAATGTTTTCATGGTTCCGCATATCTCTAGTAACTTAATACGGCACCCGAGGCTGTTTGTAGCAGATACACTGATGCGACGCGACTACCGACACAGATGGCGTGTCATTCAGCGTCTGGAGAGAACTGGGGCCTTCCTTCCTCGCGCAGTGTTCTTATATATAAAGCCGCGGTGCGGACGGCGAAGGGAACGCCTGATCTTTCCGGCTCTCTCGACTAGCCGCTGGGCTAGTAACGCACCACTTCAAGTTACATAATAATTTATAGCTTCTTTGGCTGATGGCCGAAGAAGCTCTTAATTTAAACGTGCATTCAGCACGCATGTAAGTATTGATAATAAAATTTTGACGTGGCTAAGTTAAATACTTTAGGCGAGAGAATTAATTTAATTGCCCTGCACGCACTAGATGAGCTCTGAACTGGCCCTGTTGAGATCCGCTATCGCTATAATTTTATAGGTATTAAAAAGAAACTTTACACATTTTCATAATCATAGCGGACCTCCAACCTATTTAAATCTAAACATCCTAGCCTTATTTATTAACCTACTTAATCTATCTTGCTTCCTTCAGTTTTGAGACGAAAACCAGAAAATCATGAATTTCCACTAAAGTCTTAATTTGTGACATCCAAAGTACTGTTTTTATTAAATCATTATGAAAGATGAATCTAAATATAAATTTTGAAGTCTCTAGCTCTTTTCTGTTGCGCCAATGATTTTTCCAGAAAAACGTCCAAATCTCGGAAATGGCTGAAGTTATCGAACTGATATTTAACACACATTAATTTAGTATTATTTCCGACATGCTAGAAAAGTTTTAGTTCATTCGCTTGATTTTTAAGGTATTGCGCAACATTTATGACGTCAGAGCTAGTTACAGCAGACTGGCTGACACACAATGGAAACTGATGTGAATTTACTACAGCGTGAGTAGGCGGCTTCCCTACAATACATCAAATGGCCATCTGCCAACCCCGCATTTGTAAACATTGCACTGACTGCAAAACCACGTTCGTGATGAACACTAACCTGTTGATGCTACGTACTGAAGTGCTTGATCCTAGTACCGTAGAGCAATGAGTCGCATGTCAACACAAGCACCGAAGTCAACATTACCTTCCTTCAATTGGGCCAACTGGCGGTGAATCGAGGAAGTACAGTACATACTGACGAAACTAAAATGAGCTCTAACATAGAAATTAAGCGTTTCCGGACATATGTCCACATAACATATTTTCTTTATTTGTGTGTGAGGAATGTTTCCTGAAAGTTTGGCCGTACCTTTTTGTAAGACCCTGTATATCGTAAGGACTAGGTAAGGTACTACTAACCATGTTCCTCAGTAATTATTGTAGCACTTCACCACCTGATCGAAGATATCCGGACACTACTGTGGAATGACCACCCAGCTCCCAGTATAAAAAGAATGGGGCTAGTACTATGTTGTCACCAGAGAAGCAGTACAGTAGAATGGGTCGGCCTCGAGATGTCAGTTGGACAACTCACTGGACGTCACCCGAGTAACAAACACATGAGGATGTTTGAACCCTTCCAGAGCTGCCGAAATCGACTGCTGATGATGTGAAGGAACGACCACAGCTAAACTGAGACCAGGCGGACCTTATGTGCTGACGGCCAGGGATGTGGATGTTGGATTTAAAAAATTGCATAAAATGATCGGGAGGCCTCACTCGTGAGCTGCCAAGTGCCACCAGCAGGCCAGTCAGCACAATGACTGTGCGTTGAGAGACTGAGAGAAGGGGGTGCGGTGGTCCAGCAGCTCCTCCCAGCCCACACATTTCTGAGCCACCCTTGACGTTGTTTAGAGAGCGACTCCGCTGCACAGTGGATGACTGGAAGCAGGCGTTTTGGAATGACGAGTCACGCTGTTCCCTCTGGCATTCCAATGGGAGGGTCAGTCTGCCGTCACGTGTATTGCTAACAATGATGTATGCAGCACGCGGTGTTACGGTATTGGGGTGTGTCTCGTGCTTAGGATGTGGTCTCCTTATTGCGCTTGAAAAACTCTAACTGCACAAGGACGTGAACAGATTTTACAGCATTTTGTACTGCGTACAGAAGAAGAACAGTTCGGAGACGATGGCTGTGTTAGCATAATAGTACATCCTACCATAAAGCAAGGGTTTGTTGACAACAGCATTACTGACATGGACTGGCCTGCCCAAGGTCCCACCTAAACCCAGTGGAACATCTTTGGCATGAGTTAGAATATCGATTTCTCCCCGGGGCCCTGCGTCCAACATTAGTATCTTCTATGGGCTCGGCTCTTGTCAAGGTTACGCTGTAATTTCTACACATTCGGACAACTCATTGAAAGAGTCCCCAGCAGAATTCAAGTCGCCATAAATGCGAAGGGTGGACGCACACCCCTTATTAATATCCACCATTAGGCATCCGGATGCATTTGATCAGACAATGCATATTCGGCAGTAAATACCTTTAAATTATGTTGCCGTTCCGGAACAACTTCCTTAAGCTCAACTGTATGAAAACGAAAGGCCACTAGTGTTTAGCGTCCCGTCGACGATGAGGAGCTTAAGCACTGGTTGGAGATGAATGAGGCAGGATATCTTGCCCGCATCTCGTGGTCGTGCCTTAGCGTTCTCGCTTCCCACGCCCGGGTTCCCGGGTTCGATTCCCGGCGGGGTCAGGGATTTTCTCTGCCTCGTGATGACTGGGTGTTGTGTGATGTCCTTAGGTTATTTGGGTTTAAGTAGTTCTAAGTTCTAGGGGACTGATGACCATAGACGCGGTTCCATAGTACTCAGAGCCATTTGAACCATTTTTTTCCACTGTCTCACCACCTCGCTCGGATAGCTGCAGCATGCAGTGCCGTGGTCTCCTAACATCTTTCTTCGCTGTGGTTTTCTCGTCCAAGTTTCATCATAACCTTTCCCATTTCCTGCTCCATAGTACAGCATCACGGTGGCGGCATTCCGTTCCGATATTGTAACGTGTGCACATCCTTTCACCAGTCTCCTAGAGCCCGCATCTTTTATCCGTTATCGCATGAGTCCCCGCAGAAATTTCAGGGAAGATGTCGATACTTCTTGCTATGAACGATTAAAAAAAATTCTTTCGAACGCCTGTCTACAGTGCAAAGGTAA
The DNA here is from genome assembly GCF_021461395.2 of Schistocerca americana. NCBI lineage: Eukaryota > Metazoa > Arthropoda > Insecta > Orthoptera > Acrididae > Schistocerca > Schistocerca americana. Next base: position 1,264,989,785 of record NC_060119.1, read on the forward strand.
GTATTTCAGCTCGACCGTCTTCAACCGAATAAAAATTATCTTAATGAAGTGTTCAATAAAACACAAACCACAAGGGAGCCACAGAAATAGAATTACCCAGACCGTTGCCACGGCCTATTCCATTCTCCCGTATTTTAATCAATTCATTAAAAACACATTTTCACTTTGTTGACTAGTAGAAACTTACAACTGCACAGTAACTTCTGTTTTGCGAAATATTACTTTATGATGACCAATGAGGACTTCAGCAACCTACAGGCATTGACGTAAATCAATGATTAAGGTTGAAAACTTGTGGTGGACCGGGACTTGAACCTGGATGGTTCGTATCTGTTCATAGTCGCCAAGGCAATCCGCGAACGCATCCCGTCCAATACAAATTCTCGACCTGTCAAGTGCAATACCGCCCCAATCCATTAGCCCCACCGCATTCGTTAAGTCCCGCTGGGGTTCGGAAGACATGGTGCATCAGCATTGAAAGTACCTAGAGCATCCCTCGCTCATATTTATATAATATTCCATGGTGTCTGTTCTGTTGGACATGTCCGACAGAACAGACACCATAATATCTTTATAAATATGACTTTCTAAATAACGGATGTGTTAACGCATATTGTGTGACGCAACCATTTACCTTCTTGTCGAATAACCCTTCATTTATGAATGTTGTCGATCTCGTGGTCCTAAATGTCTGTTAAATGATACTGTTTCTTCAACGTCTCGGGTGCGACTGTACTCTTTAGATTAGTCCACCTTCGGACGTCGACCGTACACAAAAATGCAGAGGTGTCCATATAAATGTTGTGACGGGTGGTGACGCAAGCGCGTGTCCGTATTTCACAACCATTTTCATTCGGTTTTAGCCGTTCGAATCGGCGCCCGCTCAAACAAACTTATTAAGCTTGCCTCCGTTTTGCAGGGAACAAAACACGGTGCGCTTCTTGATGCGAGAACACCACTGACATGCCACTCTCGTGTGCTGCAGAGTTTCCCTGCGCAACACGACCGAACGAATGAAAAATATTCATGAACAGGTCTGGGAGCAAATTCTATGCATAACTTCCATTGACGATTCCCGCCGAAGCGTAAAAATAATCGACTCGCAGCGAAACTTGTACGATGGTCAGGCTACAGAGAGGGCAGGCATGGTAATTTGACCGTGGAAAAACTGGGAGAGAGGGAGATAGATAGTCCCCTTCTCCCAACATACTGATAATAACATACATATATAACTAGTCTGAACAATCGCTGGTCTCTGTAAATTTATAAACTAACTGAGTGCCTAAAGTTGTTCTAAGTTCTCCATGGATTCCTACTGTATACAAATCATATTGACTATGATGGAATCTGGTATACTGCACAATGATATCAGCTTTTATATCAGATCAGAAAAGCAAACTGTGGAAGGAAATGTTGCGCAATGACCAGAAAATAAAACTCAAAAACATGTGAAGGAAACGAAACATGTGGATGAGTGCTCGCAAGTTAGATAATATGAGAGTCTACAAGTATATTGCTGATTATTGACTTATTTCTTATGTTTATCTGCTGCGTTCAATAAACTAACGAAAAAACAATGTAAAGTTAAAAATAAAGGCTATGAGCACTATGGGACTCAACATCTGAGGTCATCAGTCCCCTAAAACTTAGAACTACTTAAACCTAACTAACCTAAGGACATCACACACATCCATGCCCGAGGCAGGATTCGAACCTGCGACCGTAGCGGTCGCGCGGTTCCAGACTGAAGCGCCTAGAACCGCTCGGCCACACTGGCCGGCCAATGTAAAGTACGCATTGCCTAATACAAATCAATTGCAACTTACCATGGGAACATTACAACAAATCTTCATTTATTTCATAGTAAATAAAATTGCTTAGGATGTTTCGGTCCTCTACCACTTATGAATTGCAAGTGATCATATAATCAGCTGGTACAGAGTAAAATTGGATAGAAGTCTAGGAGCAAACAGAATCAACAGACAGGAATCCTGAAATGTAGACCGTGAGAATCTGTCTTCGAGCAGCGACGTATACCATATTAAATTAACTTACGTGTCCGACATCTGGCAAAATGTTAATTACATATGCACGACAAGGGCAGCTATTTAACAAAAGTACTTTTACAAATAACAAAAGAGTTTGCAGGTACAAAGAAACCGAAAAGAAAAGAAAATCTTAAATGGAGTGAGGAAGGTATTAACGATGAGTCAAAAATTTAAGGAAACGAGAATAGGAACAGGGTATAATATTTTTAACCACACAGTATACGCTTATGTGGCAATGGAAGTGAAACCGCTGTTCCGACAACCTGGGACTATTACAAGCTGTCTCTGTTTATGCGAAATATTTCACTTCATCCTAGACTATGGTTATGCAGCTGTACTCTTCTTTTCGTATGCTACCAAGTGCCGTTAATAAAAGTACATAGTTTCATTTCGCAGTAAGTGCAGATTATGAAGATACGAATATGAGCCGTTACCGAAGAGGTTAGTCCTTTGGACATTGTCGCCGAAAACTTTTCGCAATATACTGAAGCGGATGTGGGATGATGTTATTCATATTACGCAGCACAGGTGTTGCAGCACTGTTAACACCTTGTTCAGGGGAGAGCAAAGACGGCTCACATTTACCAGAGTGCCAGCCCGCCCTGTTTTGCGGCGTTAACTTACGTCACTACCTCCCCCTCTCTCACTTAACTCCCCCCCCCCCCCCCCACTCCAAATACCGCGCCGAACATTCCACTCCGTAGGCGCCTACATTCCGCAGGCCCGCCAACATGACGCAGCAGACCAGCTAACACCGCCTCTTTTTACGCAACTGCCATCCTGGGCCTTCCTCTCACAAGACAATAGAGGGGTGATTTATTTGTTTTCTTCTAATGTCCCTCCACAGACTACGCAAACATCATTTGACTAAAAGCTTTCGCCGCCAGAAGAGAAACACTCTCAAGTTACACTACAGTGCCATGTGGCTCATATTGCATTTGTTTCTACATCTACATACGTACTGTTGTGAAAGACTCGTCCAGCACATGTCAGAGGGTACTTCCGAGTACATCTTTATCGCTCCATACACGCACTCAGGGTGACCGAAATTATTGACAACTGGGCACGCTCTCATTCAGCGTCACATGAAGGAAAACCTTTAGCTAGATCTTGTGTACTCTCTAGCGCTCGTAAAACTGATCTTAACACGGGTGAAATCGCTACTTACGTGTTTCGGCTACACGACCATCCACTGCCCCCTCTGTCTTGCGATGGTTTGGTGCGGCCTGATGCTGTTTCCGACCTCTTCAGAGTAAGACGCAAATCCAGTGTCCTCATTTACTAAATGTGTTTTGTAAAACGGTTGCAACCTTGAGCAAACAATGCGTTTACGTTGTTGTGTGTCAAATAACAGGTAAATAGCAGCATGGTCATTATGTTCATGACATTTTAATGAACTATATACCTTAAGAGGATATACTCCTGCCGGCCGACGTGGCCGTGCGGTTAAAGGCGCTGCAGTCTGGAACCGCAAGACCGCTACGGTCGCTGGTTCGAATCCTCCCTCGGTCATGGATGTTTGTGATGTCCTTAGGTTAGTTAGGTTTAACTAGTTCTAAGTTCTAGGGGACTAATGACCTCAGCAGTTGAGTCCCATAGTGCTCAGAGCCATTTGAACCATTTTGATATACTCCTGCTCATGTAGTTCCTTGTCGTCTGCAGTGCAGCTGATAATTCACTACTGTTCGTCGACTGCAACTCATCAGCGTTTGTCATTACTGACGTGTAGGCCGGCCGGAGTGGCCGAGCGGTTCTAGGCGCTACAGTCTGGAAGCGCGCGACCGCTACGGTCGCAGGTTCGAATCCTGCCTCGGGCATGGATGTTTGTGATGTCCCTAGGTTAGTTAGGTTTAAGTAGTTCTAAGTTCTAGGGGACTTATGACCTCAGAAGTTGAGTCCCATAGTGCTCAGAGCCATTTTTTTTTTTTTACCTAGAGTCCTGACACTTCGTTCAGCATAGGAAATGTAATCTACAAAAATCTTTATCAGTTGCAGACGAAAAGCTTCGCCAAAGCATCAGCTGTGCCACGGGCGACAAACAACTGCTTGAACAACAAATAAAAAAAGGTTCAAATGGCTCTGAGCACTATGCGACTTAACATGTGAGGTCATCAGTCCCCTAGAACTTAGAACTACTTAAACCTAACTAACCTAAGGACATCGCACACATCCATGCCCGAGGCAGGATTCGAACCTACGACCGTAGCGGTCGCGCGGTTCCAGACTGAAGCGCCTGGAACGGCTCGGCCACACCGGCCGGCCGTGAACAACAGTTAGAGCTATTATCGAACACAGGGTGTCGCAGGAGGACCTGTCAATATTCAGGAATATGACAGGAACTATCATTCAAAGCAAAAATGTCCAGTCAACTTGGGGTCTAAAATGCATAGCTTAAGAACTATGGACACTTGTTGAGTAGAAGAGACGTGTGTCAAACAAGTGCTCACAACTCTTGAGGTATGCCTTTTTCCTTGCTGTGGTCTACATTACAATATTTGTAAGTTGCCTAACTTGCAATCGCAGCAACAACAGTACCGGTACATGTATTCCACTGTGAAGAGGTATCTGAACGATTTTTGTTATAACTTTCCACTCGGTCTTTCTGGACCAGGGCCCCTTACCTCAAATTGAGACATCTGCCCTTCTCCATCAGCCTGAATCACCCAGTATATGTGGTGATCCCAAGCTGGCGCACTCGTACGTCACAGGGCGGTACCCCGGATACTAACGGTACAAAAATGTCTCTTTCAAAATTTCGTCCCGTCCGAATTTGGCGACATTGTATTAACATGTCCGACAACACTCTCAATCCAATATTGTAACTGTGGTGCTCGCTCAGTGCAATACGGCGAGTTTTGCATTAGAGCGCTAGACTTCGAGAGCTGGATACCAGGTCTAGAGGTAACCTTTTTAGTTGATTTAATTTTAGGCTACGTGATACAGTAACAGACGTCTTAATCGTTACATGTACGGCAGTTACATGTCTTGCACAGAACGCGTGCAATTACTTAACGCACATAGAAATTATAGCACAATCCTTTTTGTTCCAATTTTAAACACATATGTTGCCCTTAAACGATTACTCCTCTTCTATGCACTACGCCACCACCATGTTTTCCGGTCTATTGTCAGAATTGCGTACTTTTTGTTTTACTCCCTTCCCCCAAAAGTGAGAAAACGACTCCATCACTCTCCTGTTTGGCCTATCCTTGATTTTTTTATCCTAGGTACTTCTCCCCGCGCAGACCACATAGCTACATCACCTATTTTTTCGTACTGATTCACGAACTACATTCGAACTCAGCAACCAACATATCCTTCTGCCACTGATTCTACAGATTAGCCCACCAATTATGTTACATCTGAAGAAATAGTTCAGAGCCAAGATCGTATTTAAATATTTGTTTTGAACTGACGACCGTTTTCAGCAGTACTTTGTTATGCTTCCCACTCGTTGATTACATTTCCACAGAAAATTACGTCTTCAGTAGCGATAGCAATCCTCAGTGCAGATAATTAAGAAACTGTTACGGTACCGTCTATTCTAGTCCGCCGATAAATTTGTAAGATATTCTAACGGCACTAACATGCTTTTCATCTAACTGTGAATGCACCTACACTTTGAAGATTCTGGTAAACATGATCCAGAGAGTTGCAAAACGTTTAGAGATGCAGAGAGGTTTGTTTGAGCAGCCTTATGTTTGTAACACAGTGCCTATAAAATATTGAAACAGGTCGCTCTTACTGAAAGTATTTCGTTTGTTTGACATCTACACATTGATGAGTTTTGCATTTATTTCTGTCGTAAGAAAGGTAATTTATTTTTAAGAGATTATTATGTTTCACGAATATCTGTTACATGACTGACGGTACTTGTTACGTTGAAAGTTAAAAAACAGTAGAGTCAGGATATGTATCGTTTCAGGAAGGTAGTATGTCTCAGATTACTAGGCAACCCAAAATTAGAAAAAAAATTACAGGTAAAATTCTCTCCAGCTTCCGTCTAACATCCACGAACTTCCGGCCCAGCGCTCCTCGGCCATTGTCAAGTGGAGACAGTCTTTCGGCTGATGCTGCCGTCCTTATATAGCCGCGCTGCCTTCTGAGACGTCACTGGTGCCTGCTACAGCGCCATCAAAGATAACGTTTTCGTTTCGTGTCCACCGCGCCCGTTTCGAGCTTCCGATGGCCTGTTCCCAAGCCGTCTTTATTGAGGGTGTTGTCACAAACGTTTATCTCCATCTCTTCTTTTACGACGCTATCCCAAAAACTAGAGTAATAACAGATGTCTCATCGAATGAAATAGCATGTCCGTTTTCTCGTGCATCCTCTGCTACCGCTGATTTCTCAGGGTACCGAAGGCGAACTCAGCGGTGTCAATAATACGCACAGTCTGTCCGACATAAAACTGTCCAAACCCACAATCCTTGCGCTTTTAGGCGTAGAAAGTCGTTCATAGGCCTCATGAGTTGTCGAATTTATGATGGAGAGCGAATCGATTTTATGCCTCTTTAGGAGCGTGCTAGTATTTCCTGTTATTGAGCCACGGAAAGGCAAAAGCTCAAGCTTCATCAAAGGGCCTTCTACTTACGTGTTTTCGGAAAAGAGGGTTTATGAAATCTGGCGGCTGTTGCATCCATTTTGCTTGAATATTTTTCGTAAGTGGCTCAGTTCCTTCAGCAGGTTTTCAGCGCCTGACAATGCTTCCGCCCGATGCACCAAGGTCCTCCGAACAGAACATTTCTGCAACTGGAGGTGGTAGCCTTTTTCTCTGGGAGGAGGGCGGGGGGGGGGGGGGGGCAGGTTCATCAGTCTTCTGACTGGCTTGATGCGGCCCGCCACAAATTCCTCTCCTGAGCCAATCTCTTCATCTTGGAGCAGCGCTTGCAACCTGCGTCCTCAGTTATTCGCTGGATGCATTCCAACCTGTCTTCCTCCACAATTTTTACCCTCTATAGCTCTCTATGGTACCATGGAAGTTATTCCCTGATGTCTTAAAATATGTCCTATCATCCTGTCCCTTATTCTTGTCAGTGTTTTCCATATGTTCCTCTCTCAGACGCTTCTGAAGAGACCTCTCCACTCCTTACCTCTTCAGTCCATCTAATTTCAACACTCTTGTGTAGCACCACATCTGAAATGCTTTGTTTCTCGTCCCGGTTTTCTGACAGTCCATTTTTAACTACATACAATTCTGTGCTTCAAACGTACATTCTCACTACGTTATTCCATCTTCTCAGAAATTATTCCTCAAATTAAGAGCTATGTAGACTTCTCTCAGCCAGGAACGCCCCTTTTGCCAATGCTAGTCTGATTTTTGTGACTTCCTCGTACCGTCCATCATGGGTTATTTTCCTGCTTAGGTAGCAAAATTCCTTAATGTCGTCTACTTTGTGATCCCCAATTCTGATGTTGAGTGTCTCGCTGTTGTCACTTCCACTACTTCTCATTACTTTCTCCTCTCTCCTATTTACTCTCAATCCATATTCTGTACTCATGAGACTGCTCACTCCACTCAGCAGAATCTGTACTCCTTCACTTTCACTCAGGATAGCAACGTCATCAGCGAACCTTATCACTGAAATCCTTTCAATTTGAATTTTAATCCCACTTCTGAAGCTTTCTTTTATTTACGTCATTGCTTCTTCGATGTATAGATCGAACAGTTGGGGCGGAAGAGAACGTCCCTGTCTTACACCCTTTTTAATCCGAGCACTTCAGTCTTGGTCTTCCATTCTTATTGTTCTCCATGGTTCTTGTACTTATTGCATCTTACCCGTCTTCCCCTATAGCTTACCCATATTCTCTCAACGTTTCGAACATCTTGCACCATTTTACACCATTGAACGCTTTTTGCTGGTCGAAATATCCCATGTAGTGTCTTGTTTTTTCTTCAGTCTTCCTCCCGTTATCAACCGCAATGGCAGAACGGCCTGTCTAGCACCTTTGCCTTTCCTACAGCCAAACCGGCAGTCATCTAACAGAGCTCTAATTTTCTTTTCTGTTCTTTTGCACATTATTCTTGTCAGGTACTTTGACGCATTCGCTGTTGAGCTGATTGTACGATGATTCTCGAATTTCTCGGGTCTTGCAACCTTTAGAATTGTGTAGCTGGTAGCGATCAGATATTTTTCCATGTGGCTGGGTTTCCGATGAACACTGTACATGAGATACGCATCCGCGGACGTCAAGGAAGGGCAAGACACCATCTGTCCCTACCTCTATCTTAAAGTTGATTTCTGATGGAAATTTTTGATGTGATCCAAGAATCTTCCATGCAACGAACGTGTTGTTGATGTAACAACAGCAACTAGGCTTCGCGGCAGATGTGTCCAGGGTGATATCCTCCAAGTTCTCCCCAAACGGATTGCCGACAACTGAAGCTAATCGGTTTCTCATCGCGACGCCGTCCGTCTGGTTAAAATATTCTCCACGATACAAAAAAATATGACGTCAGCAGAGTGTGCTTAAATAAACCCACAACAATGTCGACAAATAAATTATTTCTAAACGCGGAATGGAATGTTATTACTCGAGTAAAATGGTTCAAATGGCTCTGAGCACTATGGGACTCAACTGCTGAGGTCATTAGTCCCCTAGAACTTAGAACTAGTTAAACCTAACTAACCTAAGGACATCACAAACATCCATGCCCGAGGCAGGATTCGAACCTGCGACCGTAGCGGTCTTGCGGTTCTAGACTGCAGCGCCTTTAACCGCACGGCCACTTCGGCCGGCATTACTCGAGTAATCTTCCTCGCCCCTGTGAGCCTGTGGTGTGTCACTTGTAAACAGCTGCGCGCCTACGTTCCCTACCACAGAAACTTCAGCCGCCGATTGAAATGGAAGCTGCGCGGCGCGGCGGCTCCCTCCGTCCCCACCCCCGCAAATTCGCGCGCCGCCCGTGACTCACTTTTATGTGCCTGCCGGAGGCTGGGGTGGGGATGGGGGCGGCGCTGCCTCCATAAAACGCCCCCACTTCCACCCCCACCGGCGACGATCCACTCCCACCTCCAGATATGACTGTGCGAAGTGCGGCGCTCGTAAAACTGTCGATTTCGCACCTCATTTAGCACGAAGGGCCGGAATAGAGAGAGAGAGAGAAAGAGAGAAAGTAATTATTCATTCAATGGAGGAGAGCATTCTCATTTAAAGATTGCACGACTACTCCATCTATCTACAAAAATTAAGTTTAACATTCTCTTTCGAAAGAGTGATTCTTCGGGGAACGTCAATTTATTTCAGCGGAGTGGCGTGCCTGCGCACACCTTTACCCTCTGTTTTTTATCGTCTCTTTCTCGGTAGAAATACACAAAGACATCATTTCTACCCGACGCTCCAACCCCATCTAGGCAACTATGTGGGCATTCCATCATTTCACAGCTGTACTCTGTAAGCCAACTTACGGTGTGTCGCTGAGCCTATTTCCAGTGCCCCCCTCATTCCACGTTTCTTGTTCCCAAATTTCGTCCCGCGCATATTTTTAGTAGCAAATGGTCATCAAAGAAACGCACATGTGAGGCAAATATCTCGATTCTACCGTGTTTAACTCTGCTGCAGTTGCCTTCAACTGAAGAGCGTAATACACCCTCCAACAACTGAAGATCTTAATACAGCCTCTAACAACTGAAGAGCGTAATACAGCCTCCACCGGTTTAAATAATGACACTAGGGAAAAATATTTGTTTTGATGTCCCCTACAACGTCCCAGAGTTTGTCGGTTTAAATACTTTTCACCCTGTTTAAGGAAGCTATCTGGATAAGAATCACTCGTCTTACTTTAGAATTTGTTATCTGTGTCCCATTACGCCAGTGCTCGATCACCCAAGGTGACCTGCTGCCGCTGGCGCGTTATCCCGGCTCCTTGTTATTTTGTTAGGTCTTCCAGGACTCGCTAAGCCACTCACAAAGCCACGTGGATTATCCGAGAGCCCAGCTTATCTGCCAGTTCCTCGGAGCGCTCCTACTACAGCAGCTACACGCAGAAAATACCCGTGGCACCTCACTTCCAAAAGAAACAAATATCGAGTTAACGTCCCGTCGACGACGACGTCATTGTGGACGGAGCACAAGCTTCGACTGAGGAAGGGTGGGAGAGGAATGTGGCCGCGCCCATCTCAAAGTAATCAACCCGGTATTCGCCTTAAGCGAGTTAACCACAGAGAAGCTACGTCGGGACGGCTGGAAGGCGATCTGAACCACCGTCTTGTGTCTTGCCACGGAGTCACCTCGCTCGATGCCTTTTATCCACATCTCGCCGATCATTCCATCCTGAGTTCCAGAGCCACCAATCACTTCGTCTTCCATATTTTAAAATGAGGTATTTCATATGTTGTCCCACTATTCGCTAATAAGGAAACTAAGAAACGAAATATTCTGCCCAATAAATGAAAGAGGCAACTTGCAACATCTACGTAAGTACACACTCCGCAAGCGAATGTGTGGAGCATGGTGAAGTTTACTCCCTATAAATATTATCGATTTTTTGTCGTATCCACTCGCATACTGACTGAGCGAGGAGAAAATACAGGGTGACAATTATTGAACTATATGAAGAAAGAACGTAAACTAATTACAAACTACGGCGTGCACACGCTTTATTTCAACATGCGAACGTCACTACAGATATTCAGATTTAGGTTATGATATGCCGGCCATCATTGGCAATGATGCGACTCAGACAAATAATGAAATTCTGCATGACCCGCTGAAGTGTCAGAACATCGATACTGTCCACGAACTTCTGAAAGGCTGTTTTCATCTCGGCAGTGGTTTTGGGGTTATTGCTGTACACCTTGTCTTCAACATAGCCCCACAAAAAGGAGTCGCATGTGTTCAGAACCGGAAAATATGGCAGCCAATCGAGGCCCATGCCAGTGGCCTATGGATACGCCACAGCCAGAATGCGGTCCCTAAAGTGCTCCTCCAGGACATCAAACACTCTCCCGCTTCGATGGGTTCGAGCTCCGTCTCGCATGAACCACATCTTGTCGTCATCAGGGTCACTTTGAATAATGGGGATGAAATCATCTTACAACACCTTCACGTACCGTTCGGTAGTTACCGTGCCATCAAGGAATATCGCACCGATTACTCCGTGACTGGACACTGCACGCAACACAGTCAATCGTTGAGGGTGAAGAGACTTCTTGATCGCGAAATGCGGATCCTCAGCCCTCCAAATGCGCCAATTTTGCTTACTGACGAACCCATCCAAATGAAAATGGGCTTCGTCGCTAAACCACGCATTCATACGCATATTAGTTCCCATCGTGCCCCGCGGCCAACCGTGCAGTTTGAGCGTCATAATGCAAACCGTTCAGAAGTTAGGACAATTTTATTTCATATAGTTCAATAATTGTCACTTTCTGGACGAACCCGCTTCATACTCTTATTCTCAAGATCTCTACGCGAGATATGCTGTGATGACAGCATAATTGTCGCACAAACTTCTTCGAATACAGGTTCTTAAAATATAGTCAACAGGGTTTCCCAGAAAGAACGTCGTTGCTCTAAGGACACCGATTTAATTTCCATAGGAATTTCTGTACACTTTTGTGTGGGGTATACGAACCTGTCACGCGTCTCGAAATCGTCTGATGTCTGCTGTGATGCCTGCTTGGCAGGAATTCCAAACACTGGAGCGATTCTCTAGAATATTCGTCTCACTAGCATCTTGTATGCGTTGCCTCTTCCTGAACCCTTGTCTGGTACCTAGACCCAGCCCGCCGGAAAGGCACGGGCCTCCACGACGGCCGCCACATCGCTCCGCTCCAACCTGCGAGCGCTGCTGTCGCCGCTGCAGCGACAGTTCAGCAGACACGCCCATCCCACCAGCCTATCAACGATCGCGGCTGCCTTTTAAAGCCACAAGCGAAGCCGCTCGGTGGGGAATACTCCCTTCCAACATCCTCCACACCTATAAATTCTTGGTCGAACATATCCTCTGCTACACAAATGGGGCAGGGACTTCCGCTCCTCCTTCCTTTAATCACGCCCTTCAGATTCTCGAATTCCATGCACTCCGCCTAGCCTTTCGGATTCGGTTACCCTCACCCACCCGCATCCGCTACCAACTCCTCCCACTTCTTCCATTTTGAACACCTCCGAATATCCTATGTTACCAACAAACTCGACACTAGGCACCCACTAGTTTCCCCACTGCCCACTGTTCGTGGTACTCGGCCGCGCCTCTACCACCATTCCCGCAACACTACATCTCCACACTCTCTACGCTCTCTCCTAACGAAATTTTAATCGTCTTCCCTTATCCCACCGTGAAATCCGCCCTGATATGTATCCCTCCTACCAGATGAAAACAGAATGCACCCCACCTGCCCCGATCAGGGCTCCCTTAGTCTCCAGTCCTCACCACTCACATCCTGAGGCTTCGTCCGGAACACCATCCCTCTCCACTCCCGCGAACATTTCTTCCAATCATCCGCCCACACAAACTCTCTCTTACACACTACCCCAACTGCCACCTTCTCATGATATCCCTCTTCCTGACTGCCTAGGTCCACTAATCATTTCTCTTCATCAATCAGTCAACACACTGGCTTCTTACTTTTTAACTTACGCAACTGTCGCTCTGTCTTTTATACTTTGTGAGACATTCATTTGCCATGTCACCTGTATCGATCTTTTACTTCATCAACATACCCGATCTTATATATTTTAGCTTATGCAGCTGAATCTATATTTTTTTATTAATTAAACATCCGCTTTGCAAACCGCCGTATTCAATTTTATAGTACGTTCTCACTTGTATTCTCATATGGCTGAAGCTGACTGCACTTGCCCTTTATGGGCCGAGGGGAATGTTCAAATGTGTGTGAAATCTTATGGGACTGAACTGCTAAGATCATCAGGCCCTAAGCTTACACACTACTTAACCTAAATTATCCTAAGGACAAACACACACACACACACACACATGTCCGAGGGAGGACTCGAACCTCCGCCGGGACCACCCGCACAGTCCACGACTGTAGCGCCTTAGACCGCTCGGCTCCGAGGGGAATGAAATGACAACAAAGGAAAAACAAGGAGCGCTCAGTCAGCTGTGATTCCACTGCGCTATTCTATTGATCTCGCTACATTTTAGGCTTTTGATCATTGTTTACTCGTTGGACTGGTGATTTCGTCGTGCCGTCGCCGTCTCCTGCCTTTCTCTCATTGTCGTCCACCGGTCTGTTTACCCTCTGGCGCTCGCTGTAGGCGCCAGTTGACCAGACCCCGCAGGTTCTCGAGAAGCTCCCGGTCTTCTTCGAGTCTGGTCCGCATACCTTCCAGCAAATCTAAATCTTCTATTACCCTTCCCCAAGTCCGATTTTACGTGACTGATCTATTTCATGCCGGTTCTGCACCTAAACATTTATACGATGCGACTCACTCAAAATGTTTCCACAAATCTTGAAAGTGGATACTATCTTGTTCTTACTCTGTTACGAGAAATATCGTAGATTCTCTCACATTCGATAACATTACCGTTAATTAAGCGAAGTGCAACTTATGTGCAAGTGTAAGCGCCTTTCGTACTATCTCCGTATATCGGTATTGTATTTGAAGGTGTTACCTATGCATGTAGGCCTTCCAGGGCGCATTACGAAATAAAAAGCGCTTGATTCAGTTGTATATTTCTTAATGTCCAATCACAGCACGATGGTGTCTATATCAGTCATACGCCTTACGACGTTATATCGGCTATAACCGTTCACTATCCACTCTGCAACTGATTGTACATCAAAGTTTAACTACGTAAGTTACAAGGTCAGTTCCCAGTAACTCGAAAATACACTCACGTGTATTATGAAAATTGTTCAATGAAAATGAACAGTTACACTTCACATTTGATTACGGTTAAACACACGTGTGTGGACAGGATAATTCTTGATTGTTCATTATTGTACGAGTAGGTTCAGAATATTTTTGGCGAACTAGTACTGTAGTGAATTTTCACAAGGACTTGCGTCGTGCCGGCAAACACGTTTGTACGCAAGAAACATAGTTCAGTTCAGTAATGTTACTAATGTTCGTCAGCGATACACTCATAAATATCTTGAAAACAGTTAACGTTCACATCTACATACACACTGCGAGCAACAACATTTCCCGTCAGTTAGTGATTAAAGTACATTTCTATAAAAATACTGATGTTCGATTCTTCATAATTTTCGAACCAAGCTGCAATAAAACTTTAGTAGAAGCGTTAACACTTCCCGCAGTGCGCGGTTTGCGTTACGATACCGCTCTGTCCAGCTGCTCACGCGGTTCCCGACAAACACTGATCACGTCAAGTCCGTGCTGGCGACAGAGGCCAGCTCCGGCGACAATGCCTCACATCCAGTTATTAGCGCGTCGGCGCGCTACTTAAATGCTCAGATACTGTATAAAGCTCACACAACTCTGTCTGAAATTCCTTTCGATCGTTCAGCGACGATTCTTTCCTGTGCACAAGAGCGCTACTGCTCGTGTCTCACACATCGGTTACAAGGGCACCTGACCGAGTTTTTTAATTCTGCAGTGGAAAGTACGCCGATACGAAACTTCCTGGCGGATCAAACCTGGGTGCTGGACCTAGAGTCGAACCTTGGACGTTTGGCAACTGAAATTTCGCAGAAGTTCTCCTGCGAAAGTGAAGCTTGCAACGTCGGATATGAGATACTGGCGGAAGTAAGGCGTGAATCGTGCCCGGGTAGCTCTGGCAGCAGAGTACTTGCCCGCGAAAAGCAAAGGTCCCGACTTCTACTACCGGTCGGCACAAAGTTTTAATTTGCCAGGAAATTTCATCAGGGGTCTTATTACGCTTCCTTGAGGTACGGCGGAAATTACATTCGCTGTCTGAGTAGAATGTCTTACAAGGGACCCCTCGAGTGCGAGGTCGCAAACGGGCAGTGATGCTTACGGTATTCGACGACTCACTTATTGTCTTCCACGCAACCACAATATTGGCTGCTACTGGTGACAGGGGGCGAGGCTGGAGGTATCCAATGGTGAGCACACTATGACGCAACGGAGCGTAGTTGAACTGCTTAGTCGACAAGTAAGTCGCAACAGTGCTGTAGTGCTACTGGTGTTGATACAAAGCAGAGCAGTGGCTACCATAAAAAAAGCGAACATTGTATTGTATCTACAGCAACAGTTGCCGAAGTTCTCATTATTCAGAAATCAATACAAGGAATATTGCAGAGTGAGAAAAAAGTTGCAGATGAAATATTACCGTTTCTGCAATGAGTCAATGGAATGTGTGACGTCATACACGCTCGATTGTGCGGACAGTGTACTTGACGAGTACAATGGTGACGGTACGTGCTCAACAAGTGAAAGTTATGTGGAGACAGGTGCCGAGCCACGTAGTTCATCACTCTTCTTCAACAAGAGCCACAAATCCCGTCTCCAATGAAACGCAGTAAAGGACAATCGTTGTCCAAGTAGCGGATACTGAACATAGTTATGTACATGAATGATAACCCGCAGCATAGAAAAAAAAATAATAAAACATAAAAAATTATGAACAAATTTCGAATACGTCCGCAGCAATATGACTATGTAGTACATAAGAAAGCCGGCCGCGGTGGTCTAGCGGTTCTAGGCGCTCAGTCCGGAACCGCGCGACTGCTACGGTCGCAGGTTCGAATCCTGCCTAGGGCATGGATGTGTGTGTTGTCTTTAGGTTGGTTAGGTTTAAGTAGTTCTAAGTTCTAGGGGACTGATGACCACAGCAGTTGAGTCCCATAGTGCTCAGAGCCATTTGAGCCAACTTATGGGCTTCCTTGTCAGTTCTGTCAAATACACTACTGGCCATTAAAATTGCTACACCACGAAGGTGACATGCTACAGATGCGAAAATAAACCGACAGGGAGAAGATGCTGTGATATACAAACGATTAGCATTCACACAAGGTTGGCGCCGGTGGCGACACCTACAAAGTGCTGACACGAGGAAAGTTTCCAACCGATTTCTCATACACAAACAGCAGTTGACCGGCGTTGCCTGGTGAAACGTTGTTGTGATGCCTCGTGTAAGGAGGAGAAATGCGTAACATCACGTTTCCGACTTTGACAAAGGTCGGATTGCAGCCTATCGCGAATGCGGTTTATCGTATCGCGACATTGCTCCTCGCGTTGGTCGAGATCCAATTACTGTTAGCAGAATATGGATTCGGTGGGCTCAAGAGGGTAATACGGAACGCCGTGCTGGATCCCTACTGCCTCGTATCACTAGCAGTCGAGGTGACAGGCATCTTATCCGCATGGCTGTAACGGATCGTGTAGCCACGTCTCGATCCCTGAGCGAACAGATGGGGACGTTTGCAAGACAACAACCATCTGCACGAAAAGTTCGACGACGTTTGTAGCAGCTCGGAGACCGTGGCTGCGGTTACCCTTGACGCTGCATCACAGACAGTAGCGCCTGTGTTGGTGTACTCAACGACGAACCTGGCAAAACGTAATTTTTTTCGGGTGAATCCAGGATCTGTTTACAGCATCATGGTGGTCGCATCCGTGTTTGGCGACATCGCGGTGAACGCACATTGGAAGCGTGTATTCGTCATCGCCATACTGGCGTGTCACCCGGCGTGATGGTATGGGGTGCCTTTGGTTACACGTCTCGGTCACCTCTTGTTCGCATTGACGGCACTTTGAACAGTGGACGTTACATTTCAGATGTGTTACGACCCGTGGCTCTACCCTTCATTCGATCCCTGCGGACCCTACATTTCAGCAAGATAATGTACGACCGCATGTTCCAGGCCCTGTACGGGCCTTTCTGGATACAGAAAATGTCCGACTGCTGCCCTGGCCAACACAATCCCCAGATCTCTCTCCAACTGAAAACGTCTGGTCAGTGGTGGCCGAGCACCTGGCTCGTCACAATGCGTCAGTCACTACTCTTGATGAACTGTGGTATCGTGTTGAAGCTACATGGGTAGCTGTACCTGCACACGCCGTCCAAGCTCTGTTTGACTCAATGCCCAGGCGTATCGAGGCCGTTATTACGGCCAGAGGTGATTGTTCTGGGTACTGATTTCTCAGGATCTATGCACCCAAATTGCGTGAAAATGTAATGTTATGTTAGTTCTAGTATAATATATTTGTCCAATGAATACCCGTACATCATCTGCATTTCTGCTTGCTGTAGCAATTTTAATGGCCAGCAGTGTATTCATCAACTCAGTCAAGTAGCTCCGAAATACTCCGCATGGTCGTATCATGTTTAGGGGTGAACGTTGTGCTGCAATGCCGAGCGCCTTTCGGATATCTCGGAAGACAGAATCGACCTGTTCTCCTGCAACGCATGTTTGCAAGACGTGTGTGTGTGAATAAACCAAGCTCTGGTTTACATAGTGGCTGTTCGGATTGTGTAGAGACAGCGGGAAGGGCATTCAGGCGTGAGAGGAGATCGGCAGAGTGTTTGGGATTGAGATGGTCTGCCTGGTAACCGGGTCGTGGCTGAGTCGCAGCAGCGGGCGCCGTCCCTCTACACCGCGACCCGGGCTGCGCAAATCAAAGGCGGCCGTGGCCCTACCCAGATGATGGCATCGGCAAATTTCCGCCCCGCCGCATGAAAAAGGAGACACATCCGGGCGACCGCGGAAATTGGGGGAGACGGCTCGGGAAAACAGAAGGGGCGGCCGGAAAAACAAGTCGGCTTTTGCTTCTTATTTGCCGACTATGGCTCCAGCTCCGGCGATTGAATTTAATGAAGGAGGCGGACCGTGCAGCGGACGCTCGCTGCACGGGAGGGACAGGGGGCGGCGGCCGGGGGCGGCTGGGGGCGGCGACTGGAGGCGGCTGGGGGCGGCGACTGGAGGCGGCCGGGGTCGGCAGGGCGAGGCCTACGTGGGAGGAGACCTGCGGCTGGCTCTACCCCACTGCACGGCCAGAGTGCGGCGTACAGCCCTGGCAGTTCAAGGCATCATTTCCGGTACGAATTATGGCGCAAATACATACAGCGAAGTCTCTTTAAGCCGACCGCTTGAATTTTTGTGAGAAGGTGGTCGTCCGGAGGGGTGGTCTTCTTAAAGGGTGATTACGGTAATATGTGATGCTGAACATAATCATTTAAACACAATTAATAAAAGAAACTTCTACAACGAAAAACAAGCTATTATGATGTACTAGTAAACGTAATACTAATACAGTACGTACCTAATCGTTTACATAGTAAAATACGCGGAAACTGGCATCTGCATCCACTTTTTCATACGTTTGTTTACAATTACATTCTCATATTCTTTTTCCACCTCAGGCAGTAAGTACAGCTGTTTCTGGTTAGAAACCTCTAAAGCAAGGGACACGACTTGTGTCTAGCAATACTAAATAAGGCATCGCCTGGATTCAAAAAAATGGTTTAAACGCCTCTAAGCACTATGAGACTTAATTTCTGAGGCCATCAGTCCCCTAGAATTTAGAACTACTTAAACCTAGCTAACCTAAGGACATCACACACATCCATGCCCGAGGCAGGATTCGAGCCTCCGACCGTAGCGGTTCCAGACTGAAGCGCCTAGAACCGCTCGAATACACCGGCCGGCATCGCCTGGATTGCCTCTGTAGAAATTCCTTCTTCGTCACCACTACTGAAGCATTCAGCTTCTTCGTTCACTGTAGAAAGGTCCGACTCAATACTGGCAGCATCGCATGAGTGACTGAGGAAGTTTACTGGTTCATCGCTACCTTCTTCTTCCCCAGCGTCAACATTTAGTGAAGACTGAAAACTAGAGTTAATTAAGCATTCTCTAATTGCACCGTCTTTTACTTCATTCAACGCACTTTTAATCCACCCGACAGAATCACCTACGGTCACAGACTTAGCTGGGTCATACACGGATGTGGCGTCGTCCATTTTCGTAACTAGGGAACGCAGAAGTTTTTTTTGGTAATTTGATTTAGAAGATCGGATCACTCCTTGGTCAAGAGGCTGAACACACGATGTTGATCTGCCAAAAAAAAACTTCCACATTTCATAAATTTTCGCTGCAATGACATGGTGCATTACCTACCAAAAATAGGATTTTACGTTTCGGAATACTCAGTTTTGAATTTAAGTTATTCAGCCAAGATCGAAGAAGTCACAAGTGATCCATGCATTTCATTTGCATGTCAAAAGACATCAAACAAAGAAATGACATTGTTTTTGAAACACTGTGGACGAATTGCTGTATGTGTCACTAGCTATTCTTCCTTTTCATGGTAGGGATTAGCGCAAAGACCAACCGTTAATCTTTGTTTCGCCGTTTTGCCACTTTGCACTTCACTGTTAGTGTTTTCTCTGAAATAGGTTTAAAAAGTAGACCAGTTTCATCCATGCTGTAAATGTCTCAGTTGTAATTACACTAAGTCTCGATTTCCAGTCGGATGGATCATCTTGATTAACTTCCGCACTTTCTCCACGGATTGCTCGGAAAACATTAGTTTGTCGACCACGAAATCGGTCCAACCATCTCAGGGAATAGAAAAGCAAATATTAAAAGAGGAAAAGTACTCAACAAAAGATACTTCGTAACGTAAGAAACAATTAGTTTGAAGAAGTGAGTCACTTCCGTCCGCCGTTGTTTGGTAGGTAGCTGTACGTTGTTTTAGAATAACTGTTTGCGGATACATTTTCCCAAAATTTCTTGCGTATCTTTACCACTAGTACTAGTCACAGAAAAGCGAGTACAGTCAACTGTCATTTTCAGGTATGCGCTGCTTACAATCTTTCAATGTCGTCAGCTATGTTTGGAACAATTGATAGCCTTCAGTGACAGTTACAAATATTAAATGCATTGTTTGCATTAAGGTGCATCTGCAAAGATTAAATAAATATGAGTTAATGTCATATCCCGCTTGCAGAGAACTCATCATCAGTGCCACCAAGTGCCCCACGCTTATTACAACCATTTACGATTTTTTTATAAACAGTATGACACGTATCCTATGTTCATCAGTACTCTTAAAGTCATTCTGACAGGTTTGTATTTTGCTTGCAGAACATGAAACTACTCTAAATGCACAGTAGGCATTTCGTACGTTGTGATTCCGTCAGTTTCTGGGCAGTTTTCTGTTTCGGAGGCGAACAAATCTAGAAACCAATTCAACTGTAACTAATCTTACACGCACCCAAAGATCATCGTAAGGAGGTCAAAGGGTTAGCGAAAGCGTGGTGTCCAGAACAACAGTGGATGCAATTTTAGCTCGGCCGTACCCTACCATATTCCGTGGCCTGCAGCGGGATTTCACGCAGGCGATTTATCTACAACAGCTAAAAACTCAAGTGGTGGTAATGGAAGTTGAAGATAAAGAATGACAATTTCGTGTTGAGAAGGCTGTACGGCAGACGTCGTCATTGCGAATCCCATAGTCACGACTGCCCTGCACGCTAGCCTTCCCTCGAGCAATGCAGGTTGCAGGGGCTGCCTACACGCCAGGCGGACCGACACCGCTATCAATTCGAGAGGTCGCCTGTGTGACAGGAACTATGTTTGTTGCACGTCAGTAACCATGTGGAACAAATAGTGCGCAGTTTCATATCACTACGAAAATCGAGACCCGAGCCGCCATCAGCGGCTTAAGGGCAGTTCCATTTCCACCGAGCTCAGCATTTCCGTCGCAGTCCACCTGTCGCGAAGCACCGACCTGTTAGGCACGCTCGCTGGCGACAAATCCGACACGAAATCATCAGCCCGGCGACAACGCAAGACATCACCACGGAGCATGTACACACTGGGGAGAACACAGACATTGGTAGTTACTTCAGTAGATGTAGTATTTATACGTATGCGTGGCTCATATCGTTTGTTAGAAGTAGCGTCTCTGCACAGAAACATCATTGGTACCTCGCAGGCTGTCGTCAACATGCACACCGATTGACGAAGAAGTGGCTTTACAACAGGAGGCCTGTAGCTCAGCGGCACTGCTCCATCCCATACGACAGAGAAGAATGGATGATGTGTGTGAGAGTTTCGGGAGGGGAATGAAATTACGACGGGAACGAGTACCACCGGTGGAGATCGAAGATGACACAGTCCTTGTGGATTGTTGTAAGGAAGACCTAGACCTGATAAAATGAATCGACGACGTAAAGATACAAAGTGTAGGCGATGTGGACTAATTAAAAAAATATATATCATCTGCTTACTGCTTACCGTCGCTATTGGGGCGACACAGTAGGGAACAAGTGAAACAATTATTCTGTCTAGGAGGCAAGATTCCATGGGATGGGTGAAGCAAGAAAGTATTGGTCGCAGGCTGTCACAGGTGAAGAAAGCTTTCTTCAGTAAAAGACTACCAATGATAGCACATGTAGATGGGGAAACGAGGGCAAGTTCACGAAAATATACGTATGGAATACAGCATAGCATGAAGGTCAAACGTGAACCATCTAAAATCTGCAGAAGAAGAAACTGGCAGCATTTCGAAAGTAGAGATACGTAAGACTGTTGAAAATTAAGTGGACGGACGAAGTACGAAATGACAGAATAGCAAAAAACAATAAGCGGGGACAGTAGTCTGCAGAAGACCCTTACCAGATGACGGGGCAGGCTAGTGGGACACGCTGGTAAGAGCAGTAGAGCACAACAACGGCGCAGCACACATAGCACGAAGCGTGTAAGGATGGAGGGCAGCATCAGATCGGTAGAAAGGCTGATTACTTAACAGAAAAGACCTTGAAACTTAACGGCAGATTCAAATTCTGTGCCAAGCCGGAAGTCGAACCTGGAACTTTTACGTTTCGAGGTCAAGTGGTAGGGCTATTACACACCAAAGGAAAAAGATCCCTGGATCAAGTCCCGGACTGGCAGACAGTTTTAACTGGCAGGAAGTTCCAAATCAGCACACACTCGGCTGCAGAGTGAATATTGTTTCTGGAAAAAACGTTGCTAGCACTGGGCTCTGCTGCATTTCTATGCTAAGTCCGAGCGTTCGCCACAAATAATATCTTAAGGCCTCTTTGCAGCATATTTTGTGTTTGTGGAAACCCACAGGTGTCATGATAAAAAACCGCTTCAGCTGTGTGATAAATACTTATTTATGATTTATTGACGATTTATTTATCATACACCTGAATCGGTCTTTTTCATTATGATACAACTACTTTCATCAGAAATCTGGCAAAATTAACGCTGATGATACCTTTTCAGTGCTATTTCTCTTGTGGGCAAGAATAGGTATTACTCGCCTCCTGTGATTAAACATAATTTTTGTGTCGTAACAAACGTCGTTTCGCCAAATTGCTTTATACATCTTCAGTGATTTTTATGCATCCTATGTTTAATGCCAGCGGCGTTTGGTTGTTAAGCAAGACGAATTCCGAGAAAATAGGAATCTGTTAACAGCTAATACAAATATAAGCGTTTCCTGATGGTATTTGTCGTAAGTGTACCGTTGAACGGAAATGAAACGTGGACCACACGCTATTCAGACAAGAAAAAAATAGATTTTGAACTGTGTTGCTTCAGAAGAGTGTTGAAAATTAATTTGGTAAATTGAGTAACTAATGAGGTGCTCTCAATAAAATTGTGGTAAACAGAAAAAATTATGATACAACCTGAATAAAGGAAGGAATCGGTTGATAGAATACATCCTGAAGTGTGAAGGAATGGACACTTTGATAATGGAGAACAGAATGGGACTACTCGTAGATGGAGCCCAAGGGATGAATACAGTAAGCAGGTTCAAATGTAGGGTGGCTGCAGTACTTATTCCGAGGTAAAGGGGCCTCCACAGGATACATTAGCATAGAGATCTGTATCAGCGCTTCATATGTCAGTCTTTGGACTAAAGACAATTCCAACAACATGTTTAAGGTCTATCCATAGGGTCTTCGTTAACTACCTCCTGACTCAGTCTTCTTTGGATTAAAGCTCTCCAGCATCTCGAAGTAATGTCAACAAATGAGATCATTTGGAAGCAGCATGCATGGGAGTCCACTGTTCGGCCCCGAGCGTCATACTAGGAGCGCAGGCGGCTACAGTTCCAGCAGACACGTGCTGGCTGGAGCCTGGAGCCCTGCAGCCGGCGGTGTCCTCGCGTGGCGCGGGTGGGGGGGGGGGGGGGGGGTGTCAAATGACGCAGCCGCCGCCGCCGCCATGGAAAAGCAATTTCTGGCCGTCGCGACAGCCCGACACCCGCTGCCACGTGATAAATGGGGGCGGCGTGTGTGTGTGTGTGTGTGTGTGTGTGTGTGTGTGTGTGTGTCTGTGTGGGACGCTCCGAGTGTGTCGCTATTCTATGTCGTCAGCTTCGTTGTTTCACGTACCCTTTCATTTGCATGCTAAATATGGACCTCTGGACAGAAGACGGAAAGGTAGGATTATCACAGCTGCGTAATAAGACCTGGTCGTCGGCTTGAATATCGCACGGAGCTCATCTTTGTATCGTCGTGATGAGGGACACGAGGTACACACGCCACTCTCTCTGCTGATCATCTCAGATTTCCAGGAAGGAATAACTAAATCTTCTGCAAGTACATACTGTATCCCATTTCTAAAGAGGCCGCCGGACACTGTGGGTAGTATCTGAGACTGTTTGGTGTTGTGTATCGGAAAGTGTCGTTGTTGAGTGGCCCTAGTGCAAGGTGGGGGTGGGGATTCAGGACAACCTGGAAAGGACTTTCTGTTTGGTGTGATGAACGGCAGCTTGCTATAAATACTGATAAATGTAAGTTAATGTGTTTGGGAGTGAGAAATTATATTGTAATGTTCAAATACAGTATTAGTGGTATGGTGCTGGGCTTATTCACGTATATTATATATCTACGCGCAGCGTTCTGAAGCGACATGAAATGCAATGAGCGTATGGCGTCAACTGTAGGCATATCAAATGGCCGACTCCAGTGTAACAGGAGGGTTCTGGTTAAGTGGAGTGCGCACACTACACTCAGCTGACAAAAGTCATGGAATACCTTCTAGCATCGTGTCGGATCTCCTTCTGCCCGGCGTGGTGGCCTGAACTGAACAAGTCGCCTGAAGTCACCTGCAGAAACACTGCGTACTGCTGCCTCTACAGCCGTGCACAACTGCGGAGGTGGCGCTGTTCTAGGATGTTGTGCACCAACTGACCTCTTGATTGAGTTGCATAAACGTTCGATGGGAATCACGTCGGGCGACCTGGGTGACCAGATCCTTCGCTCGAACAGTCTGCGGGCTTTCAAATAACTGCGACTACGTACCCTCAGACTCAAAGTTGAAATATTAAATGTTTTGGCTGGTTTCGTTGTCTAGGGGCTGGGATACGTAGTTGCCGCATTACAGGCCAAATACTGCAGAGTCAACAGTATACAATATGAATAGAGACAAGTATCGAATGATGGAAGTTCCTATCTCTCGGTAATTGCGTATTTTGAACGTAACATAGACGTTTACAAATGAAATATTGCGATTAAATAAAATCTGCAGGTACTATCTTAACGACTTTGAATGAGGAGTACGATAGTAGAAGTACTTTTGAGAATGCGGTACATTTCTGCAAATTACTTATTGGCGTGGATGGTCCAGCAATTAAATAAAATATAAGCTGAATAACAGGGAAAGAATAGATTCCTACTGCAGGTAATTAGTTATGAACAACAACATAGCTCGCGCGATATTCACTTCTAAACGCACACTACGTCTTCACTGCAGAAGCCACGGAAATCACACGAGAGCACAGGTCGGCACTCCGAAGTATTTCTATCCTCCGCGACCACGCGCGAACTGCTCCACTGTCCGAGTCTTTCCGCCGACTGTGCGTCCCTCGCGCCGTACCGTCCCGGCTCTTCCCGTGACCCATGCCGTGCTGTCCAGAAGTCACACGTGTCCTCTCCAGAAACGATGCTCCTGCCCCACTTCCGCACAGTCTTGCCATTAACGAGCGCTGTGATTGGCTAGAGCGCTCCCGCCCCGTCTTCAAACAAACGCACACTCACATACATAATGAAACATATTCGAAATACTCGACCCACATTTAAATACTTGAAATTAAATAAACATTCCTACGGCTGGACTATAAACACGCTCTAACACACATTATTAAATACATAAACAAATAAATAAACATGTATCAAAAGAAAAGAAGCAGAAGGTAGGCCAGTAACCTAATGTCTCTGTGCTTTCTAAAACACAGTAAATATTTAACCAATTTCTTCATGATATAAACAAAGACATAGATGAATAAATATATTTATAAGCATGCTGCTACCGATTTTTTGTGTAACTGTGAAGTACTTATGGCCTGACGCGATCGATAGTAATCGGCCACTTTGACCTCCAATAACTTACGTACAAGTTACATGCCTGTAATTCATACCAATTTAGGTTTACACTAATAGCTTTCTAAAGACACGTAGATCGAAGAAATCGAAGGAACCATTTCGATTTTGGAAATTCGTTGCTGCGTGTTACTTGTATAATTTACAGTCACACACTAAACTTTGAACTAATAAAGATATTGAAAATCTGTTTACATCATGGGAATCGTCGTGCAAATAATGGTAATGTTCATGTTTCTTTTGGAGGTATCATGATTCATCTGGCTACTATTAGTTTCTATACGAACTGTGCAATGTCTGGCATTAAAGTTTCACAAAGTCCGCCATCACTGTCCCTCCCGGCGCACAGCGTCACCAAGGAATTCCCAGCCACGCGGCTGGTCCGGCCATGGTGCGGCATTACGCGGTTGCTAAGCTAACGTTCAGGGCCACGTGGTGCATGCTGCCGGGCCGCGGCTTTGACGGGCGTCCTGTGCCACCACGCCAACTTAGAATATCTTGTGGGCGCCACGATTCGCCCGTTACCTCACAAGTCCAGAATGATCTTTACATCAATCGCAAATAATTCTAACCCGGTGACGCGGCGAATCTTCGCTTGGAAACATGAAGTCCACTAATGGATGAAAATGGTCTCCAAACAGCTTAACATAACCACTTCCAGTGAATGACCAATTCAAATGGACCAGAGAACCCAGTCCATTCCATGTAAATACAGCCCACACCATTACGGAGCCAGTGCCAGCTTACACTGAGCCTTGTTGACAACTTGGGTCGACGGCTTCGTGGTGCCTACACGGCACTCGAACCCTACCGTCAGCTCTTACTGTGGTGTCACCGCCAGACACCACACTTGCTAGGTGGTAGCCTTTAAATCGGCCGCGGTCCGCTAGTATACGACGGACCCGCGTGTCGCCACTGTCAGTAATTGCAGACCGAGCGCCGCCACACGGCAGGTCTAGAGAGACTTACTAGCACTCGCCCCCGTTGTACAGCCGACTTTGCTAGGAAAGGTTCACTGAGAATTACGCTCTCATTTGCCGAGACGATAGTTAGCATAGCCTTCAGCTAAGTCAATTGCTACGACCTAGCAAGGCGCCAATTATCCTTTGCTATGTATCTAATGACGCATATACTGTATCAACAAGACCAATGTTCACCAATTGTGGATTAAAGTTAAGTATTCCAGCAGCTCCGTACATTTTCTTTATAGCATTCATTACGTATCCTGTTTCAGACCTCACGCCAGCCTGCGTGAGTTTAAACGCGTGCCTTTCGGTTACCCGTCACTGTGGATTGGCTGTCTTGCCAGTCCACAACACTTACCATCTGAAATAGGGACTCGTCTGACCATCCACGGCTATGCAGTCGTCTGTGGTCCAGTCGATATGGCCACGAGCCTGCAACAGGCACGTAGGCGATGTCGTGCTATTAGCAAAGGCACTCGCGTCGCCCGTCTGCTGTCACAGTCCATTAACGCTACGTTTCGCAGCAATGTCTGAACGAGCGAATTCATCGTACGTCCTACATTGATTTCTGTGGTTATTTCACGCAGTGTTGTTTGTCTGCTAGCAACGACAACTCTACGCAGTCGTTAAGTAAAAACCGTCAGCCGCTGCGTCGGCCGTAGTCAGAAGTAACGCCTGAAACTCGGTGTTCTCGGCACACTCTCGACACTGTGGATTTCGGAATATTGAATTCCCGAACTATTTCCGAAATGGAATGTCCCGTGCGTCTAGCTGCAGCCTGCAGAGTGTGTTACCTCCTGTCGTGCGACCGTAATCACGTCGGACACCTAACCTCACGAATCACCTGAGTACAAATGTCAGATCTGACAATGCACTGCCCTTTTGTAACTTGCGTGTGCGATACTAACGCCATCTACATTTGTCCTTATCGTTGTCCCATGACTTTGCCACCTCAGTGCGTACAGGGTGTTCGTGATTCCTGTAACAGCTTGTATAGGCGACTACGTAGATAAAGTTTTGATAAGAGGCACAGCTTGTATGTACAATAAGTTTAAAGATCGTGTCACTTTCAAATCTCCCACTCCACAGCTCACACTTACCGGACACGTGAGTTCCGACCTGTGTGCTCTACAGGACCAGCTCGACGTGGCGTCGATGCTGTACGTTGAAAAATGCGTATCTGCGATGCACGCCTCCATAAACACTGTCTACAAACGCTGGTGCTCGTCCGTGGACAACCACAGCCAACCCTCCAAGTTGCGATCGTAGCACCTTGTCGTTGCCGTTGTTCTAGTAGGACGAAAATGGTGTTGTGATGGATTGAGGCGATAGGAAAACGTTCGCAGTACCTTCGCCATCATGTATCGTACCGTGAAACGGAAGATTTGAAGGTAATCCGATCTTAAAACTTATTTTATACTGTAGCGGTACATTTCCGGACATGGGTCATTTGTCAAAACATTATCAAATATGTCCCCTCTACGTTCCCTAGAAGTTTGTAATAAGAATTACGCAAAACCCTATGCTCGTATAGGTCCTACTGTGTTACAGGGTACCGAAATTTTGGAGATCTGTTTTGCTGATATTATCTGAAAATAACTAATGTCACATTCTGTAAAATGAAGAAACGCACAACGGTTTTTTGGCTTTACAGAATGGACTTACGGATATGCGGCTACTCCACAAGAAGAACTCAAGAACTCTTTAATTTCACATTCTAAAAAGAAGAATTCGTTGATCTGCTTTATTTTTTGAATTGTTAAATAACGATCTTAGCCCTTTCTGGTTTCATTCGGATGTTATTAATTTAGCGTCTTAACGATACCGAAAAACGTTACCCGTTGAAGGTCCCGCTGAAGAATGTATTCCCATTTAGCTAAGACAATTTCGTTGTCTCGAAATACTGTAGCTCCGTCCGTAGTGTCTCCTTTCTCCCAGCGCTTTCACGTTTTCAGAGTGCGCCCAGGCTGGAAAATCGCATCGCCTGGATACGAAAGTAATAATTTTCTATTGCTGGTAATGATAGTGATAAAAATTGTACGAGGCACGGTTGCAGCTTATCATCACTAACGTTCAGGTTGTACGTCAAGCAAGCAACGAAGGAATCGAAATGAAATTTCGGGATTGGAATAAAAGTGCAGAGGTCAATGGAAAGCCTCGCGGGAAACAAACCCCTTCTCGCCGGACTTTGAACTGTTTTACCGAAGAACTTGCCAGACGTTGATCGGTGCAGGGCAAGAAAGAGTTCTTGAGTAAAAGGGTACTGGCATCAGTGACTGGTGTGGAAATGAGGATGAAGATGCAGATGCGCAAAACTATAGACCTATATCTCTGACGTCGATCTGTTGTAGAATTTTAGAACATGTTTTTTGCTCGAGTATCATGTCGTTTTTGGAAACCCAGAATCTACTATGTAGGAATCAACATGGATTCCGGAAACAGCTATCGTGTGAGACCCAACTCGCTTTGTTTGATCATGAGACCCAGAAAATATTGGATACGGGCTCCCAGGTGGATGCTATTTTTCTTGACTTCCGGAGGGCGTTCGATGCAGTTCCGCACTGTCGTCTGATAAAGTAAGAGCCTACGGAATATCGGACCGGCTGTGTGGCTGAATTGAGGAGTTTTTAGCAAACAGAACACAGCATGTTGTTATCAATGGAGAGACGTCTACAGACGTTAAAGTAACCTCTGGCGTGCCGCAGGGGAGTGTTATGGGACCATTGCTTTTCACAATATATATAAATGACCTAGTAGATAGTGTCGGAAGTTCCATGCGGCTTTTCGCGGATGATGCTGTAGTATTTGGTGCAGGGAGTGGCAACTGACCCTTAACATAGACAAATGTAATGTATTGCGAATACATAGAAAGAAGGATCCTTTATTGTATGATTATATGATAGCGGAACAAACACTGGTAGCAGTTACTTCTGTAAAATATCTGGGAGTATGCGTGCGGAACGATTTGAAGTGGAATGATCATATAAAATTAATTGTTGGTAAGGCGGGTACCAGGTTGAGATTCATTGGGAGAGTGCTTAGAAAATGTAGTCCATCAACAAAGGAGGTGGCTTACAAAACACTCGTTCGACCTATACTTGAGTATTGCTCATCAGTGTGGGATCCGTACCAGGTCGGTCTGACGGAGGAGATAGAGAAGATCCAAAGAAGAGCGGCGCGTTTCGTCACAGGGTTATTTGGTAACCGTGATAGCATTACGGAGATGTTTAGCAAACTCGAGTGGCAGACTCTGCAAGAGAGGCGCTCTACATCGCGGTGTAGCTTGCTCGCCAGGTTTCGAGAGGGTGCGTTTCTGGATGAGGTATCGAATATATCGCTTCCCCCTACTTATACCTCCCGAGGAGATCACGAATGTAAAATTAGAGAGATAAGAGCGCGCACGGAGGCTTTCAGGCAATCGTTCTTCCCGCGAACCATACGCGACTGGAACAGGAAAGGGAGGTAATGACAGTGGCACGTAAAGTGCCCTCCGCCACACACCGTTGGGTGGCTTGCGGATTATCAATGTAGATGTAGATGTAGATGTAGAAGTGTACGAGGACCGTGTGGAAGGCAAATGTGGACCATAAAGAATCCGGAAACTAGGCAGGTAGATAAATTATTAAATGCAGGGATACTGAAACAAATAGGAGAGGAAGGGGCACAGTAGGAAGATATTTTACAGGAAGAGTTAACATTTTGCTGAGAGGAGTAGAAGATCGGAAAAATACTAGGGCCAAAAGGAGACTGGAGCATCAAAAACATTTTACAAGGGGTGCTGGAAGTAGCAGTATTAGCACAAGAGAGAGAGAGAAGTGCTGCATCAAACGAATCCAAAGATTGAAGACTTTGTAAGAAGAAAAACCTGCATGTCGTGTGGAAAAGTTGTACACGTCAACAGTATGTGTGTGACCTGTTACGCATATTGGTATATTTTAAGTTGGTGTATGACGTTTCTGAGTCGGATATAGGAGAATTAGCCCGAAATTTGCTTAGAGGAATGTGGAAAACAGCCTAAATGCCTCACTGATTATGACTGGTATAGCTCATCGAAGACACGTAATTCCGTCTGGGTCTAACCCATATTCTCATTTCCCAGGAGAGCGCGTTGGGCGCTAATCTGTGAGAGCTGTGTCTACAGCAATGTCATTAATTTTAAAACGTAATGTTAACCTCAAGCAATATCATCACAATTTCCACAATTTCTAGCAAAGGGAGAGAAGGAGGGGATACTTTGTGCCAAACATAAAAAAATAAAATAATAAAAACAAATTTCGTTAAGTGTTATTAACTTTTATTAACAAAATATTTTTTAAATGGGTACTGACGTATAAGTAGAGTCCTGGACCTCAAAATAGCTTTTAGCACAGTGTTACTCACATCAACTCATTTTCATTAATGTGTACATGGAGAGGAAGGGAACTTTACAACCACCACAAAATTTTAAAAAAACAAACAAATTTCGTTAACTGTCGTTGAGTATTGTTCAAGACATACATATAGACGTGGAAGAAAAGTCCTGAGCTTGAAAATATGAATATGTCTTCCGCTGCGATAAGTCATCTTCAGCACTAAATATTTAGTTTTTGGGCTTTTTACCAAAAATTCAAAAATTACAATATCTGGTATAAGAAAATATTAAAAATAATAAATATCTTCTAAAATATTAACTATAGGACTACATTATAACATTTTCAAAAGGCGGGTTTACAGTAGCCCCCTCCGCCTGGTATTGTGAGTGTTAAATAAGGAAATTGTGGAACGGTTCGTTGTAGTGTTCTTTCCGCTTTTTGGGGACTGTGATGGGGTGGGGGAAGGGGGGGACACGGCGGGGTCAGGTATTTTCTCTGCCTCGTGATGGCTGGGTGTTGTGTGCTGTCCTTAGGTTAGTTCGGTTTAAGTAGTTCTAAGTTCTAGGGGACTGATGACCATAGATGTTAAGTCCCATAGTGCTCAGAGCCATTTTTGAAGGGGGGGACAATGAGTTTTACTAGCATCGCCCCGACCTTACACTGGACAGAAAGTCTAGCGATACTCGTAATTCGCACTGCTGCATAGGAGATCGATAATGCGCGCAGCAATCGAACACTTATTCGCCGGCAAATGTGGGGAGGAAACCCGGCAGCCAGTGTGCCAGTGTAGCTGTGAACAGCTGGGTGGCGCCCTAAGCCGGGGCTGCCCCGCGCTGCGCCACAAAGAGCGCGGGGAATCCCCCTGCAGGTGTGACCATTGTTGCGGGCGGCAGTAACTGCGCGCCGCCGGAGGGCCGCGCCGGCTGGAAATATATCCCCGCTAATCCGCGCAGAAAGTGACACCGCCTAGTTTAAAGCGCCGCGATACTTCCCCCTCTTCTATTTTTTTTTACTTTTCCCTCTCTTTCTTTTTCAGCGCGCTACCAATGTCGCGCCTGCGCCACATCTCTCGCGGCCCCGAACCTTCCCAATACGTAAATTTCGCGAAAAGCTTTTGCATATGAATGGTTCGCAAAAGGGCATAATAGGTTCGGCGGCGCGCCACAATAAGGAATGATTTATTGCGCGGGAGTGGGTGAGGTGGTCGGTGGGGGGTGCCTGCCCCCCGCGAAGCGCTGCGCTGCGCTGCGGGTGTAAATTTATTTTCGGCGCCAAATGGTGGGCGGTGTATAACAATTTATACCGCTTAGGGCAGCTGAAAGCGGCCGGCGGCCATTGTGGGAGGGCCGCGCGCGGCTGTGTTTTAAGGCGGCTTTTCACGTCGCCGGCGCGCGCTCTGTTTTAGGGCAGCTTTTCACGTCGCGCGCGCTGACGATGACGGATGGGCGCGGTAAATAAGCAGCGCCGCCCCGGGGCAATTAAGGGTCCGCGGAAGGGCCGGCCGGCCCTCAGGGTGGCGGCGGCAGCCCTGCTAATGGAAGTCTGCTGGCCAGCAAGTGGCTCATTACCAGCCGTTTGCGACGGACTGCAACAGAAAGACGCGGCCGACCACGGAGCGGCGTGGCCTGACACTCGCAACTAGTCTTGGATTAGCTTCATTAACTCGAACGGCGATGTTCAGATTCGCGTCTTCCCGGTTTCTCCAGCGCTGGGCCGTCGCGTGCCGCTCGTCAACCACATGAGAGGCAAAATAAAAAAAAAAAAAGAAAACATAATATAAAATATGGACATGGAGTTTGACAAAAACAAACGTTTTGTACAATAAAGAGACAGATCGTCAGTTGCATAAGTTCAAATACAGGGTGTTACAAAAAGGTACGGCCAAACTTTCAGGAAACATTCCTCACACACAAATAAAGAAAAGGTGTTATGTGGACATGTGTCCGGAAACGCTTAATTTCCATGTTAGAGCTCATTTTAGTTTCGTCAGTATGTACTGTACTTCCTCGATTCATCGCCAGTTGGCCCAATTGAACGAAGGTAATGTTGACTTCGGTGCTTGTGTTGACATGCGACTCATTGCCCTACAGTACTAGCATCAAGCACATCACAGTACGTAGCATCAACAGGTTAGTGTTCATCACGAACGTGGTTTTGCAGTCAGTGCAATGTTTACAAATGCGGAGTTGGCAGATGCCCATTTGATGTATGGATTAGCACGGGGCAATAGCCGTGGCGCGGTACGTTTGTATCGATACAGATTTCCAGAACGAAGGTGTCCCGACAGGAAGACGTTCGAAGCAATTGATCCGCGTCTTAGGGAACACGGAACATTCCAGCCTATGACTCGCGACTGGGGGAGACCTAGAACGACGAGGACACCTGTAATGGACGAGGCAATTCTTCGTCCAGTTGACGATAACCCTAATGTCAGCGTCAGAGAAGTTGCTGCTGTACTAGATAACGTTGACCACGTCACTGTATGGAGAGTGCTACGGGAGAACCAGTTGTTTCCGTATCGTGTACAGCGTGTGCAGGCACTATCAGCAGCAGATTGGCCTCTACGGGTCCACTTCTGCGAATGGTTCATCCAACAATGTGTCAATCCTCATTTCAGTGCAAATGTTCTCTTTACGGATTAGGCTTCATTCCAACGTGATCAAATTGTAAATTTTCACGATCAACATGTGTGGGCTGACGAGAATCCGCACGCAATTGTGCAATCACGTCATCAACACAGATTTTCTGTGAACGTTTGGGCAGGCATTGTTGGTGATGTCTTGATTGGGCCCCATGTTCTTCCACTTACGCTCAATGGAGCACGTTATCATGATTTCATACGGGATACTCTACATGTGCTGCTAGAACATGTGCCTTTACAAGTACGACACAACATGTGGTTCATGCACGATGGAGCTCCTGCACATTTCAGTCGAAGTGTTCGTACGCTTCTCAACAACAGATTCGGTGACCGATGGATTGGTAGAGGCGGACCAATCCCGTGGCCTCCACGCTCTCCTGACCTCAACCCTCTCGACTTTCATTTATGGGGGCATTTGAAAGCTCTTGTCTACGCAACCCCGGTACCAAATGTAGAGACTCTTCGTGCTCGTATTGTGGACGGCTGTGATACAATACGCTATTCTCCAGGGCTGCATCAGCGCATCAGGGATTCCATGCGACGGAGGGTGGGTGCATGTATCCTCGCTAACGGAGGACATTTTGAACATTTCCTGTAACAAAGTGTTTGAAGTCACGCTGGTACGTTCTGTTGCTGTGTTTCCATTCCATGATTAATGTGATTTGAAGTGAAGTAATGAAATGAGCTCTAACATGGAAAGTAAGCGTTTCCGGACACATGTCCACATAGCATATTTTCTTTCTTTGTGTCTGAGGAATGTTTCCTGAAAGTTTGGCCGTACCTTTTTGTAACACTCTGTATAAAAGGTTGACTGGGTGATTAATTAAAGTATAGACCCAGACGAATTTAAAATAAATGTCGCACTCAAAGATACAAAAACAGATAGGCAGTTGTACAAGAAAGGCCGATGTGTTAACATATTAAAAGAGATACATGGATGAGTGAAGAGCTGAGCGGAAATACCAGGGAAACATAGCATTTAAAGATAGTGCGTAGGAGGGGGTTTGTACGTGGATGTTTGGAGAAGGGGTGGAGGATACGTGGAGAGGGATGCGGTTCCAAACGAAGACTTAGGAAGTGAGTGGAGAAGGTTGGAGAGGGGAATGTGGCCCTGACAACGGGGGGTGGTAGGGATCTCCTAGATCTGACCAAGGAAGTTTGCCTCCTTTTTTTTTAGTTGTTGGGTCCGTTGGTAAAACTTTGTTTATATGCAGGAGTGTAAATGGTATTTGTGTCTGTTTTAGACTAATTGCTGTTTTATGGCAGTAGTAGCCAACGGAGACGCAAGCAGCAACAGGGAAGTAACCGCGTTTGTGACATTTACGAGTTCCTAACGAGGAGGGAATTTTATAATATCATCTGTGTGCTTTAACAGTTTAGTTTCTTGAGTTTCTGCGTGTAAATTTAATATCTAATAGCCATAGTTCTCGCGTTTTCGTTTGCGTCGCAAAGTAAACCGATTTTATCATATATTACAAGTTCCTAATCGGGGGCGAATTATCTAGTTTCACCTGAGTGCTTCGGTAGTTAGGTTTTTTAATATCTGCGTGTTATTAGACAAAGTTCCTGCGTATTCGTCAGGGTCTACAGTAGATTTCTGTAGCGCGAGACGATAGTCCGTTTATGTGCATAGTTTAGTTTTTCACAGTCAGGGACTTCGATTGTTGTGTGCGGATGCGAGCCGAGTTGGTGACACTTTGCTTTCAGCTCCAGGCTGCGGTGGCTTCAGTTACACAGCTTGAGGCTGCAGGGGATGGGCACCACTGTTGTGGGCCGGCCGTGGGGATCCATCTATCGCCCAGCACGTCAGAGTCCTCCGATGGGTCCTCGCCGGTGGCCAACCCAGGTACTGCTCGCGCTGAGACCGACCCCTCACCTGTGGTCGAGTGGGAGGCTGCCCCAGGGTGAAGCAGGCGGCCAAAGACTTCCAGGCGACCGCACGTAAGGCCTCCCCGGTCTGTCTGACAAACACGTTCCAGATGCTGTCTGTGGCTGACACTGTCGCTGAGCCAGATGCTGTCGCCTGTCCTGTTTCAGAGGAACCACTCAGCCTGCGAGATCCGGGCAATCGCAAAGGGTGCGGTTATTGGTAGTCGGGAGCTCCAACGTTAGGCGCGTTATGAGGCCAATTAGGAACATGTCTTCAAAGAAGGGAAAGAAAGCCAATGTGCATTCCGTGTGCGTACCGGGTGGAGTCATTCCAGATGTGGAAAAGCTCCTCCCGGATGCCATGAAGAGCACAGGGTGCAACCAACAGCAGGTGTTTGCTCACGTCCGTACCAATGATGTGTGTCACTTTGGATCAGAAGAGATTCTCTTTGGTTTGGAGCGGCTAACAGAAGTGGTAAAGGCTGCCAGTCTTGCTTGCAAGATGAAAGCAGAGCCGACCATTTGCAGCATAGTCGACAGCACCGATTGCGGACCTCTGGTACAGAGCCGAGTGGAGGGTCTGAGTAAGACGCTCAGACGGTTCTGCGACCGTGTAGGCTACAGATTACTCTGCTTGTGCCAAAGGGTGATTGGGTTTCGGGTTCCGCTGAATAGGTCAGGTGTCCACTATAGGCAGAAGGCGGCTACAAGGGTAGCAGGGTCTGTGTGGTGTGGACGTGGCGGTTTTTTAGGTTAGGGGGGCATCGGGAAAACACAAGAAGGGCTTCAGTCACAAAGGGTGCAGGCCGAACACAGGGAGAACGTAGATACAGGAACCACTGGTATAACAGTTGTAAACTGTCGTAGCTGTGATTGAAAGTACCAGAGCTCCAAGCACTAATAGAAAGCACTGATGCTCAAAGGTTATAGGCACTGAAAGCTGGCTAAAGCCGGATATAAAGCTCAGGCGAAATTTTTGCGAAGAACTTAACGGTGTTCCTAAAGGATAGGCTAAACACGGTTAGCGGTGGCGTGTTTGTTGTTGTTAAAAGTAGTCTAACTTGTCGAGAAATTGAAGTAGATACTTCCTGTGAGTTAGTATGGGCAGAGGTCATTGTTGGCAACCGGAATAAAATAATAATTGGATCCTTTTACCGACCTCCTAGTTCGGATGATACAGGTGCTGAAAGGTTAAAGAAAAAAAACTTGAGTTTTATTTTAAACTCCTATCCCACTCATACGATTATAATTGGTGGTGCCTTTAATTTACCCTCGATATGTTGGCGAAAATACATGTTTAATTCCGGAGGTACGCATAAAATATCATCCGAAATTTTGCTAAAGGCGTTCTCTGAAAATTATTTCTTGCAGTTAGTTCATGAGCCCACGCGAATAGTAACGGTTGTGAAAACAAACTTGACCTCTTAGCAATAAATAATCTTGAGTTACTAACGAGCATCAAAAATGATACAGGGATTAGTGAACACAGGGTTGTGGAAGCGAGATTGAATATTGTATTCCCCAAATTCTACAAAAATAAACGAAAAATATACCTATTCAAAAAAGCAGATAAAAATTCACTTGACGCCTTCGTGAGAGACAATCTCCACTCATTCCAAATTAATAATATAACTGTAGACCAGATGTGGCTTGAATTCAAAGAAATAGTTCCGGCAGCAATTGAGACATTTGTACCAAATAAATTAACAAACGACGGAGCTGATCCTCCTTGGTACACAAAACGGAGCCGCTACTTCTCGATCAAGCAGCTCCTCAGTTTGCCTCACAAGGGCTGAGTGCACCCCGCTTGCCAACAGCGCTCGGCAGATGGGATGGTCACCCAACCAAGGGCTAGTGGAGCCCGACAGCGCTTAACTTCGGTGAACTCATGGGGACCGGTGTTACCACTGTGGGAAGGCCATTGGTGGCCTTGAAAGTATTAATAATCGTGACATTATTACTTACCGTATTTTTAATATTGCTGAATTTCACAATAAAAATATTGGTACATCTTGGTTGTTTAGTTGATTCGGGGGAGGGGACCAAGCAGCGAAGTCATCGGTCCCATCGGATGAGGGAAGGATTGGGAATGAAGTAGGCTGTGCTCTTTCAAGGGAACCATCCCGGCATTTGCCTGTAGCGATTTAGGGAATCACGGAATGCCTAAATCAGGATGGGCTGACGCTGCTTTGAACCGTCGTCTTCCTGAATGCGAGTCCAGGACG
Organism: Schistocerca americana; assembly: GCF_021461395.2. Lineage (NCBI taxonomy): Eukaryota > Metazoa > Arthropoda > Insecta > Orthoptera > Acrididae > Schistocerca > Schistocerca americana. The sequence continues at coordinate 1,265,027,121 of NC_060119.1, forward strand.
CCTCCTCGGTAACTGGTACATGTTACTTTTATTTTACGATGCTTTTTGTTGTTAGGTCACGTGGTCACCATACGGTGACCAGGATGAAGCTGTTTACGTTCGGTGTAAGGGTCATGCTGTGTGTGAAAATATAAATTTTGTCCGTGATTCGACTTTGTAATATCATTCACAAAGATTCCTTTCCCCAAAACAAGAACACATTGATCTTACCAAGAGCCTAGAAGCGATTCCTGTTGATGTTGTAGGTCTCAGGGCCACTCTGGGACGGTCTCTGTGTGAGCACCCCAGCGCACTCTGCGAGTCGCGCGCGGAACTACACCGCATTCCGCGACGTGGTATTATGCGGACACTACATCGCGGCGGTTTTAGCTGGGGAGTGTTTTGAGCTACGGTTGCCTAAGATACCGGTAGAGGTCGGTCCTGAACTACCACTGCCAACCGTAGCAAACATTCATGCTGTAGCCATTGCAAAATGCTTCGTGTGCTCCAATTTGCTCCGTGTCATGGATTGTTTTCTTTTTTTTCTTATTTTGAAATAAGAAACAGTTGAAGAGACTACTCCTGATGCTTAATGGGATTCGAATGCGACTCTCACCACGACAAAAGGAATCAGCGGTGCTTATGATCGTTATGTCAGTCCTGCTTTCGTAGAGGCACAGAACGGTGACGTAGGATGGCAGTCCTTCGAGAGGCAGGAGGGGCGATTAAAAATAGATGATACGAGTTTTTATATTTTGTAAGTGTTTCATTAGACAAATGAATCAGTGAGACACTTGCTACAGTTTACTTCTGCAATCTCTTTTAACAGGATGGCGAAGCAGTTCTCGGAGCATTGCGAGTGCTACCTACAACTACTGAGAAAAGACATGCTTGCTGTGGACCATTCCTTTCCCTAGCGATACTTGCTTCACCTCACCCTGTACCATCCCATTTAATCTCAGTCAAGTTTAAATGTGAGCACTATTTTTAGTTTGTACGTCATTTGGTTGCTTGAATGACGGAAACTGGAAGACTTCAGACTTCCAATCACTTGCTGTGTGCCAATGCCAATAATAATAGTAGTAGTAGCAGCGGTAAAAGAAGTAATAGTAGTAGTAATAACAGTAATAATAATAATAATAATAATACTGTGTAGCTCCTACACCAATGTAGTGACCATTACATAGTTACTGTTGTATTCTGCAGTCAGCTAGTTCGTTTTTCTGGTGTTAAGTGTATAATGAAGCAATGGTTCGTATATTGCAGGAACTACGCACAACTCGGAGAAGACCTTCTCGTGACATATTTAAGAATGTGTGATGAATATGTCTCACTTTTACAGTAGAAGCACGTCGTAAAGTACAAAGCATGTGAGTAGTGGGTGGGCTATGTGCTTACACAAGTCGAGTGCATGATTAGTGACACTGAACAATTCGAATTACTAGGCGTTCGGATATATAGTAATCTGTCGTGGAACGCCTATGTTCAGGATCTTGTTCAAAAATTAAATGCTGCTTTATTTATCATGAGAAATAAGTGATAGTTCAACATGAAAAGTAGTCAACTTTGGTTTTTCTCATTCGCTTATGACGTATGGTACTGTTTTTTGGGGTAACTCTCCTGATTCAAAAAACTGAGAAACGGGCGGTTCTACCAATATGTGATGTAAGCTCACGAACCTCATGTCGATCCGTGTTCAGTAGTCTGAGAGTTCTGACATTAGAGATAGTGCTCAAGGGGGGGGGGGGGGGGGGGGGGAAACCAGCCATACCCTTTCAAAGGAACTATCCCGGCGTTTTCCAGCAGTGGTTTAAGAAAACCATGGAAAACCTGAATCCGGATGGCCGGTTCCAGACTGGAATCGTTGCTCTCCCGACTGTCCAGTGTGCCGACCGCTACGCCACGTCGCTCAATGTACCGTCAACGGGTGTAAAAGCATAACAAAACTCTGTTACGTGTCCCAAGGCTTATTAATATTCTATAAATATTGTACAACGGGTCACTCTGCCCTTCATTGTGATAATGTCATGTATCATCGATACCCTAATGACAGTTTCTTGTGATTTTTCTCAAGTCTTGCTTCCACAATCCAAAGTGACTTCGCCATTAAGCTCTTTGGTGTTATTACCTATCCTACAATCAAACTGATAGCTGATGAGGGCTAAGAGCAATGTTAACCGAAATGTCAATATTTTGTCACATGCGACAGTCACAAATCCACAAGAATTTTATTGAAATGCAGATATCGCTTGCTAAAATGAACACCCGCGACGTCAAGTGCAGTAGTGAATTCCAAGATGCTCAGGGAGAACCACAGAAAATATTTTGCCGGCGCCAGTGGATACAAAGGCATTTAATACGTCAAAGAGATAGCTCCAAGAACATTCCATTTCGTCCTTGACGAAATGTCACTGGCACGTATTTTAAGAGGAACACAAATTTCCAACATTGGTGCGGAGCTAAAATGCAACGTTCCACGGTAACTAACCGTAACATATCTGCAAGTAGGCAGAGCGACATAAAAGGATCGATCACATAAAACGCCTTTTTGGAAAAGCGACGTGTTGATTCGTTGGAAGACTCATAATCATATGTAGTGATTCAGCGACGAAAGTAGCAGCTTAAAAAATACTCGATCGAGCAATCTTTGCTACCTCTCGTAAATCCGAAATCCTTGTTAATTAGAATTAATACAAGAAATAGATAAGCTCGTAAGAACAGCAACGTCTTTAGTCACATGTTGGTTCAGTAAGAGCGAGAGCGTTACGGCGACACTCAACAAATTCCAGTGAAGGACGCTACAGCAGAGGGCTTCTCCATCATGGAGAGATGTACTAACGAAACTCCGCAAGAGTACGTTCGAAATGGGAGTCAGTTAACTTATTACTTGCCTACTTTGGGGAGATAAAAACCAGTAAATTGATATAATCTGCATATTTTCATTCATAAATGAGCTACGAAATGGTATTCTGGGCTTCCATACTTGGACACTTCACAAAAGAAAAAATTGGAATTACGTGTAGAATTCACACACGTACATATTGCAATTATTTGTTTTAACATCTGAGAATTTTAACCACAGCCTTAAGGTTTATTCACGAATGAAATTTGCTGTTAAGCCATTAGAAGAGAAGAGGATTTACGCTTCTCTTCAAAAAATATCTCTAGATGGTCTTAGGCACCGACAGTAAATACACTGTTGTAAAACTATCTGACAATACGCCACGAAAATAAAACAATAAAAGAGCGCAAGCATTTTCAAACGTAAATTGAAGTTCATTCTCCTTAGCAACTCCTATTATTCAACATTGTGGAATTGCTGATTAGAAATGAGCAATCAGTTACAATCCCAAAAGGGCAAACATGTACAGGGCGTTTCAAAGCCTTTGCAACAATTGTCTACGCTCGATATGTCATAAGGAACAGCATCTGTTAGAGACAAAATGCTCCCTGAAGCTTCCCGGCAAAGCTAGGTGTCTTCTCCTTACATGTTGTGCCCCTGCAAGTAGGCAGGGCATACGAACTGTGTGATGTGCGTGCGTAACCTGTGTTGCCTATAATCCAGTCATCTCTCACTCCGTGAAAGGACGCAGACCGAGCAAAATTAACGCTTCTGAAATATCTTCCCCGCATGCAGACACTCATTCCAACGTTTTTCTTGCTGAGAATCGTTCTATCAATTTACTGCATCCAGGCGGTGCACAGCCGGTTAGCAGATGCAGCTACTTCGGTGAAACCTCGTCGGTCCAGGGCCAGTGAATACTATAAGAAGCGACCCAGCGTCGCCAGAAAGCGTCGATGAGCACAGCCTCTGACACAGGTCGCTGCTCATGACGTGATCTGTCACACCCAGACGGTGATGTACCCCGCAGAAATACTGGGCCACGCTGCCTCTGTAGCCGTCCGTAACTGCAAAAGTGTTGCCCGCGCAGGATGCTGTGCACGGACTGACTTCTCAATTATGTCCCATAAATTTTCCATGGGATTCATCTCGGGCGATCTGGCTGGCCAAATCGTTCGCTCGAATTGTCCAGAATGTTCTGACACGAATCATTGTCATCCATAAAAATACCATCGTTGTTTGGGAACATGAAGTCTACGAATGGCTGCAAATGATCGTCGAGTAGCCGAACGATACCATTTCTAGTCAGTGATCGGTTCAGCTGGATCCACACCATTTTCCGCAGGCAAGCCAGCTTGCACTGTACCTTGTTCACAACCAGTGTCCACTGCTTCGTGGGGTGTGCGCCACACTCGAACCAGCTGTTGCCAAATGTAATCGGGACTCATCTGAAGAGGCCACGGTTTTCAAGGCGTCTATGGCCATGGGCCCAAGTGCGTTGCTGCAGGTGATGTGCTGTTAGCAAAGGCACTCGCCTCCGTCGTCTGCTGCCAGAGACCACGAAGGCGAAATTTCGCCGCACTGTGCTAACCGATGTTATCGTCTGCGGTTATTTCACGCAGTGCTACTTGTCTGTTAGCATTGACAACTTGTAAGGGGTCCGTAGGCCCTTACTACAAATTTGCACTCGGCACAGGTCGATAGGGCGAACAATTGATTGTGCCGTGTTGCGAGAGCGAGTGTGGAGTTGTGTGAGTGCCATGTTGCGGGTAGAGGTGTGTGGAGGCCGGTTGTTGTAATGCAAGGCTTTAACGACAAAGGGAGTTGCCATCGCCGTGGTTTAACCCCTTTGTGCTAGAATAATACCGGGAAAGTGAAGAAGTATTGATACGAAAGTGATTAGTGACATTCTAGTGCCGATATTTTGGTTTCGCGTCTACCGCGCCGGCATCTCTTGGGATTGCAGTGTTGGATTGCAGTGTTGGATTGCAGTGATGGATTGCAGTGATGGATTAACGTGTGACGATAATGAAAAACGAAGAAGTCTGTGCGGAGATTAGCCGTAATTAGATATGTATGACGAAGGCAGTGGCTGTCTCCTCCTTTTTGTGTTTTTGAGACGAATATAGGTTCGTAATTAGTGAAACCGTGTTGGTGTTTTTCTTCTTACCAGACATTTCATTATTACAGCATTTGTGAAGGACGAACTGGAAAGTAACAACTTCCGTAGCAGTCAATTCCGATTGCCAGCCCCATTAGGTACACGGTCACATAATTAATAATTATTGGGCTGCTATTCGACCAGATCAGATCAGGTCGGCTAAAATAAACGGAGGTGTTACAAACTCTACGCATACACCGCTGCCCTCGGTCGTTAAGTGAAGACCATCGGTCATTGCGTTGCCCATGGTTAAAGGTAATGCCTGAAATCTGGTGTTCTCGGCACACGCTTCACACATGAATCTCACAATACTGAATTCCCTAACGATTTCTCAAGTGGAATGTCTCATGCGTCTAGCTCCAACTACGACTCCGCGTTCAGTGTCTGTTGTTAATTCCGTAGTGCGGTCATAATCGCGTCGGATACCTTTTCACATGAACCACCCGAGTGCAAATGACAGCTCCGCCAATCCTTTTATACCTTGCGTACGCGATACTACCACCACGCATATGTGCATTTCGCTATCCCATGCCTTGTCACCTTAGTATACACAGGGTGGTCAGAAACGGTCTGAAAAACTTGTAAGGGTGTTACAGGGTAGGAATAATTGTTGAGAGGAAAAGTCGACACTTTGCGCTGGCAGTGAAGTGTTAGCCAATCAGCGCGCTGCTTGCACAGATTCAAGCGGTCCGCCAAAGACGGTGTCACCAAACGTGTTGTTCTTTCGGTTTCCTGAAACCGAACAACACAGCAATAGAGATATTGGACACGGGGCGGTAGTAACGACTGAACCCGAACTAAAGCCCGAGCAGTCTCGTGCGCTGAGAACAGCTGACAGTAATTGTAGCCGTACGGGGTAGCCACGCGGTCTCAGGCGCATTGCCACGGTTGGCGCGGCTCCACCAGTGGAGGTTCGAGTCCTCCCTCGGGCATGGGTGTGTGTTGTCCTTAGCGTAAGTTAGTTTAAATTAGATTAAGTAGCGTGTAAGCTTAGGGACCGATGACCTCAGCAACTTGGTCCCACAGGAACTTAGCACAAATTTCCAAATTTCCACTAATTGTATGTGGCAGGCCGCTTCAGTTTGCACGTGAAACAATCTAATTGGCTTATTTCAGTGCTAATTAACTCGGGAACGACGCAACAATTGTTTCACAGTACAGCCTACCCTGCAACACCCTCACAAGTTTTACAAACTACTTCTGACCACCCTGTATATATATACCACATCATAAATTTTATTGTGAGAATAATTTATGGGATATGTAGGAAACAAAATAACCAGATCCCACATTCACCGCGCGAAAAGACAACGATTGAAAAAAAAAAATCAGAGCTGATACGGAAGCATAACGACAGTCGTATCTCCCACCATTCGCAAATGGAGCAGGGAAGGAGGGCGTAAACATTGGTGCCAGAAGCACTCTCCACCACACCCTCTATGATGGCCTGCGAAGTGTAGAGGCAGACGCAATGAAATTCAATGAAAATGTGCGGAGGCGAGCATTCACCGACAAGGTTCCTGCTGGGAGGAAGAACTGAGTTAGGTAGGGCGGCTGGTACCACCAGCAAACAAATAAAACGACCGTTTGACACGCAGCTTCTGCGGTATGTGTCAAATTAAATTCCTCTTAGAAGGTTCCTGACACGACTATGCGAACGCATCCACGCTTCCTTTTACGGGCTACAAAACAAAGAAGTCAGAATAATGAAATTTCACTACAGGCTGAAGCATGTTTCATTAAAAGAATGCTCGCTTTTATATGTAGGCTGTGAATTTCAGCTGTGAATTAATTACGTCCCTCCTTCGGTGTGTCACGGAGGACGTCACGTGACGCTGTCAATGCTACTCCTTCCATCACGTGGGGACTCCGTCATCTGCAGTACACTTCCCGCTGTCGTTGCCTACTTGTAAGAAGTGGGACGCCTCTTAGCCACCGACAATACACAGTGACATTATTCTCCACACTCGTCTAAACAATAAAAAAATAAAACGAATGGAACAAAGATTCAGCATCAGCTAAATGACGATCGGTTTGGAAAAGATGAAGGCGCCAAAGTTACAATTTCCATGTTACGCTTGATAAATGCGGTAAGACTTATGAAAAATCATTACACTTTCGTAGAATTTGTCCATCTCGGAAAAGCGTTCAACAATGAAAAATGTTGCAAGGCGTTTGAAAGTCTCAGCCAAATACTTACACAGGTAAGCTGTAGGTAAAGATGAGTAAAATACAATAACGACAAAATTATGAAGGAACAATAAGAACGGAAGTAAAGAGACTAGTGTTCGTATCAAAAAATGACGTTAGTCTGGGAAGCAGTATTTTTCACCTTCTATTCAATCGGTGTATTATACAAACCGATAAAGGAAATTCAACCTTAGAACTGAGTCTAAAATTTAGGATGAAATAAGGTCAACGACAAGATTCGCTGCCGACATGGAAGTCAGGAAGACATTTCTGTGATGCGCTTAGTCACGAAATTATGAGACACTGTGTCTGCTTTTGTTTTTGGATTAAATGGGGAGAGTGGCTTGTGCGGCAATGATTTATCATGTTTATAAGCTGTACCGCATAGATTAAGATTTCAGTGTATATCAGAAGACAGTCCGTTAACGACTAGAACCTGCTGTGTAATAAATTTTGGAGCAATAGAGGTGTGCACATTCACGAGTTATCAACGTTGCTACTATGTCTGTCATCTTCATCTTTTCTACTCCCGACACAGCAAAATTCGCCTACCTCTTCAAGAGCAAAAATGAAAGACATCTTTTTTTTACCAGTTTCCATGTAATACTATTAAAAAAGTCTTTATTTCTTTTGCACTCTGATCTGCATATTAACCCTTACGAGCACTTCTTCGTTTACTGTCGCTTGAAATACGCGTATCACTTTGAATATTCTCTTTGTTACACCATGCTGTAAATATCTCGTTAAATTTAATTTTCGTGTTCAATCCCGCCATTTTAAACTTCATTTTTTCAGCTTTTTTAGTTCCTCCCCCCTCTTGACAAAAGAAACATTTTAGATCTGAAGACATCATCTGCTTGGAAAACCGTGATTCCTGTTGGTGTGTTAATAAACCATTTGCTGTTCATCAGATCGAAACCTGTAATACAAAAATCATCCAGGCGACGTTTTACTTCATTATAGTAACAGTGGCAGAGTTTTCCCGAAACATCAAATCTTTACTTATCAGATCTTCAAGAGATTCTTGTCTGAGCTTCAAATTTTGGTCCGCATTATGTTCACACCACTTCTTTATTTTCTGTATTTGCGTATGAGCGTATTGTAGCCGTAATCAAGCACCCACCTTATTTCATGAAGGACATGCCGAAATTCCGGTTCATTCTTGGAAACTACTGCTATGTCTCTTTAGTGACACGTACATTATGTGATCAAAAGTATCAAGACACGCACAAAACTTACGTTTTTCATGTTAGGTGCAGTGTGCTGCTACCTACCGCCAGGTACTCCATATCAGCGATCTCAGCAGTCGCTATACATCGTGAGAGAGCAGAATGGGGCGCTCCGTGGAACTCACGGACTTCGAACGTGGTTAGGTGATTGGTTGTCACTTGTGTCATACGTCTGTACGCGAGATTTCCACACTCCTACACATCCCTAGGTCCACTGTTTCAGATGTGATAGTGAAGTGGAAACGTGAAAAGACACGTACAGCAAAAAAGCGCACAGGGCGACCTCATCTGTTGACTGACAGAGACCGCCGACAGTTGAAGAGGGTCGTAATGTGTAATAGGCAGACATCTATCTAGACCATCACACAGGAATTCCAAACTGCATCAGGATACACTGCAAGTACTATGACAGTTAGGCGGGAGGTGAGAAAACTTGGATTTCATGGTCGAGCGGCTGCTCATAAGCCACACATCACGCCGGTAAATGCCAAACGACGACTTGCTTAGTGTAAGGAGCGTAAACATTGAACAATTGAACAGTGGAAAAACGTTGTGTGGAGTGACGAATAACGGTACACAATGTGGCGATCCAATGACAGGGTGTGGGTACGGCGAATGCTCGGTGAACGTCATCTGCCAGCGTGTGTAGTGCCAACAATAAAATTCGGAGGTGGTGGTGTTATGGTGTAGTCGAGTTTGTCATGGAGGGGGCTTGCACCACTTGTTGTTTTGGGTGGCACTATCACAGCACAGGCCTACATTGATTTTCCAAGCACCTTCTTCCTTCCCACTGCTGAAGAGCAATTCGGGGATGGCGATTGCATCTTTCAACACTAGACCACCTGTTCTTAATGCACGTCCTGTGGCGGAGTTGTTACACGACAATAACATCCCTGTAATGGACTGGCCTGCACAGAGTCCTGACCTGAATCCTATAGAACAGCTTTGTGATGTTTTCGAACGGCGACTTCGTGCCAGGCCTCACCGACCGACATCGACACCTCTCCTCAGTGCAGCACTCCGTGAAGAATGGGCTGCCATTCCCCAAGAAACGTCCCAGCACCTGACTGAACGTATGACTGCGAGAGTGGAAGCTGTCATCAAGGCTAACGGTGGGGCAACAGCATATTGAATTCCAGCATTACCGCTGGAGGGTGCCACGAACTTGTAAGTCATTTTCATCCATGTGTTCAAAGGGTTCAAATGGCTCTGAGCACTATGGGACTTAACATCTGAGGTGATCAGTCCCCTAGAACTTAGAACTACTTAAACCTAACTAATCTAAGGACATCACACGCATCCATGCCCGAGGCAGGATTCGAACCTGTGACCGTAACAGCCGTGTGGTTCCGGACTGAAGCGCCTAGAACCGCTCGACCACAACGGCCGCCTCAGCCATGTGTCCGGATACTTTTGATCACATAGTGTATCATGGCGACTCCCACACTATGACTGTGTTTTACTTTTCTCATTAAGTATCCCTTCTTCGACATGCAAATTAGATAGGAGCTCCGACAATTAGCAACTCGACATTGCATATTTCTTTATTTTTGCCTCTTCTATCATTCCGTCAGCGCTCAGGCTACTTCAGCCTGCCTCGCATGCAGAAAACTAACTACTCTTCCACTCCTTTAGTCGGTATCAAACTGCCATACAAAACATTTTACATAATTCCATACTATCAGAAAGTTTCTGCAGACCTACAAGGTAGATAATACGGGGAGAGAGACGCATTTCTTCTGCCTCGGAGAAGCGTGGGCCCGGTCAAAGAGGGCAAGTTTTTCTGAGTGCCCAAGTCTCGCTACCGCATTATTATTCCCTCGTCGACCCAAGCGGCTGCGGAATTAGTAACGGGAGATTAACTCCTGCAAAGTTGCAAATCCATAGACCAAAGTTCTCGGCACCCTGTGTTGGCCATACTATCGGGAGGTCACAGAGGAGGGAGGGAGGGAGGGAGGGAGAGAGAGAGAGAGAGAGAGAGGTGTGGTAAATAAGCGCCGATACTTGATTACGAAACAAAAATTACAGAACCAAGGCACTGAACAGCACACAAGACTCTTACAGATTCGCCGCTCTTCGTGTTTCTACATAAATCAAGTAGAACTGGCAGTGGTGGATGAAAGTCAGAAAGACAATACAAAAAACGCGCACTTTGTGGCGGTAATCGAAGGCACGGTGACATCTGTGGACGAAGAGAACGTTACTATCGACCCTGTGCATTCCTATGTGCTTGATGTCTCCCACTAAGGCGATGGTATCTTCCACCAGGATAACCACCGTACCAGAAGGCCATAATCGTGCTTTTGTGGTTTCAGGCGCATGATAATGAACTGACGATAGTGGCTTGGCCACCAAATTACGAACCGTACGGAAGAGTTGCTGTCGGGCGCTGTCTCCGCGTCCTCACGCCACCGGCCTATAACTTACGGAAGTGCGCGTCCTTTGAGTAGATATCTGCTACCACTTTGCTCCAAAAACCTACGAAGGACTTGTCGAATCCATCGGACGCATAATCGCTGCTGCAGTGCATTCGAAACGTGGGCCAACACCCTATTAAGCAGGTAGTCATAAAGACTTGTCTCGTTTGTATCTTCCACAGCCAGTATTCGTACTGTTTACTAGCTCGTCCTTGGCAGTACCACCAAGGAGGACAGATGTGCAGTTACCACCAGGTACGACAGCAAGAACGGTTCAAACTCCTGTGCAGCCACACTGATTTAGCTGCAGTATAGTTCTCATAAATGTTTATGAGTCTTGTGTGCTGTTCAGTGTCTTGGTTCTGTAATTGTTGTTTCGTAAACAAGTATCGGTCGTCAAGCCATAGTCACTACAACAATAAAATTTTTAAAAGGTTACGTCAGTAGTTTCGGCGCACTGAGTCATTATTTTCATGCTTTCTATACATTGTACGCAGTTTAATCAAAAACAAAAACGGAGTACGAATGGCTTGTCTGCTCCTACACACACCCAACCCTTCCCTTCCTACTACACGTGATGGACGTGCTTTTGTATTAACACAGTACATTACAGGTGTTATTAATTGCTTATTCTATACATATCTATGTAATAATGAACAACAGATGGCAGCAGAATAGCGAGCATAGTATTATCACTTTTTGCTGTATTTATAACAATATTTAGGTTGCCATAGTGCTGCACTGTAGGGAAACTTCTTGCTGTAAGCTGTTAAATACTATGATAATGCACTCTGTCTACCTCTTAATAGGTTGTAAATAATGAATAGCACTTGTGGTTGCCGGCCGCGGTGGTTTCGCGGTTCTAGGCACGCAGTCCGGAACCGTGAGACTGCTACGGTCGCAGGTTCGAATCCTGCCCCGGGCATGGATGTGTGTGATGTCCTTAGGTTAGTTAGCTTTAAGTAGTTCTAAGTTCTAGGGGACTGATGACCACAGCAGTTGAGTCCCATAGTGCTCAGAGCCATAGCACTTGTGGTTAGTGTTCACGTTTTAGCAAGAGACATGTTAATACAAATTTGACAGTGTCGCCTTCTGGTGCTTGCTATTGTAAACTCTGTGTAGATCCCTTTTGTGTGTTCTGCTTTTCTATGATACGCTTATGTCCTCCAGTGAGATGATGTGCAGCCAGGCAACTGAAGCGATGTGATGCTTGCAGGTTAGTCTTCTGTTAGTTCCAAATGGGAGTGCATCAGCTGTATAAGATTTCATTAGCAGAACACAGTGCGATTGCGAGCTGTGTTCTAGTATTGGGCTTGTTGCATGTTATAGGATTACGGCGAGGCCATGATAACTACTTATCTCATCGCAGCTTTTGCCATGATGTTAGTTAAATCCAGGTTGTTTTTATTTTTTTTAATTTTCAGCCCCACCCCCATGTGCTGCCGCGCCTGTTCTCCCACATCCCACCCGCTCTCCATCTCCATACCCTTGCCCAAGGAGGCTTCCGCCAACTCACCCTCCCTGTTGAAGCCCTCATCCCCTCCGTCTAGCCCTCCTACCAACTTTGATCCTCCCTCTGTGTTTTTCCCCCTCCTCTCTTCCTCTCCCCCTCCCCTCCTCGGGTTCCACCCCCCCTACCCTCTCCCCTCCCCCTCCCTTCTCCTCTCACACTGGCACCAACCCCTCCCTCTCTCCCTGCTCCCCTCCTCTCACCTCTTCCCTCAGGCAGGCCCCCGGCTTCTTCGTGTGAACAGTGCATCTTCGTGCGTCGGAGATCGTCGCCAGTGACTGTGTTTGTCTTCGCACTGGTGCTTCAGTATCTCTCCGTTTGTGCTCCTCCGTTCACGTTTTTATCCAAACAGTGCGCCCATGGATGGCTTCATTTCTTTTTCTATGTCTGTCTCCCGTTTTTATCCACCATGTTTGTTTGTTTTTCTGTCTTTCTGTTTACTGTATGTGTTCTCTATGGCCGAAGAGCAGCATAGATAGGCCGCTACTGGCCTACATTTTTTGGTAAAGCTTTAAAAATAACAATAAAGAAAAAATAATAATTTTCAGACCCCCCCTTCCATCCTGTTTTTCCCCGCCTACCCTCTCGTTGACTCTGTTCTCTCCCCCAAGTCCTTTTGCATTCCCCTCCTCTGCCTTCCGCACTCCATCTCGCATCCTCCCTGCCCCCTCCCCCCTTTTGTGTGTCTTCTCCCTCCATCGGTTCCTCCCCCCTTCTGCTTTTTCCTCTCCTCCCCCCTTTTTCCGCTCATCTATCCAGGTCCTCCCCCCTCCCCTCCCCCCAATCTGCCTTAAGCTGTGGTGTGTCATCTTCGTGTCTACTCTTTAGTGCAGCGTTTAAGTGAGTGTTAAGTGTTGTGCTTTTTTGAGTGTTACGAACAGAAACCATACTGTCGCTAGGTGTGATTTTTTATCTCTTGCGAACAGAAACCAGACTGTCACCATGTTTTTTAATTGTCTGTATGCTATTGTACCTGTCTACTCATTGTGTGTCTTAATTAGCATTACCAAACCTTTGCTTTTATATTTTAACTTCCACAACTTTCCGCCACTTTACAGTTTTAAAATGTCACCGTTTTTATCGCCTTCCGCGCTGGGTAGCCGTTCGGACTAGGGCGCCATGCCACGGTTCGCGCAACTGCCTCCGTCGGAGGTTGGAGTCCTCCCTTGGGCATGGGTGTTTGTGTTGTCCTTAGCGTGAGTTAGTTTCAGTTGGATTAAGTAGTGTGTAAGCCTAGGGGCCGATGACCTCAGCAGTTTGGTCGCAAAGAGCTTATCACAAATTTCCAATATTTTTTATCGCTTGTTTTTATTGTTTATTATCTTCCTATTATGTTTTTAACTATTCTGCAGGCTGAAGAGCGGCGTACTAAGCTGCTGCCAGCCCCTCCCCCCCCTTCCCCCCCGACGACTGGGGGGAACCGAAACTCAACAAAGGGAAAATAAATAAATATATTCAGACGTGTCAGCCATTATTTGCAAAATGATCATTGCATCACTGCAGGACGTAGCGCAAGAGAACACAATACCTTTCATTCCAATGCAGTTTTCATCTACACTGCGATAAAGTAAGAAAAGACTGATCAACCAAAAATTCTCAAGACGTCTTGCGACCCATTTCTGCTGCCTTTGCTCTAATTACTGGTTTTAGTGTATTTTTCGTAATATTTGAAAGAAGTGTGGTTGCAATTATTAATGCGATTTTCCAGGTTTGTTATTACATTTGACAAATGACTAAATGCATGCAACCATTTACAATTTTTATTGTTTTAGTGACTGTGCCATGACGAACGTGTACGGTGTCAAATAAACATTTTAAATTTCATTCAGTCACACTCTTTTATGACAGTATGTCGAACTTAAAAAAAAATTGATAAATCACTTTAGGACAAACGTCACCATGAAGCAATCCACGACCAATCTTTGTCTCTATTCTGGTTTAGTACCAGGTTTATGAGGTGCGGCAGAAAGGTAATGAGACTGATGTGAAAAAAAAAATGTTGCTACCGTTTTAGTCAAGTTTAGTGTTGTCTCCTTCAAAGTAGTTCCCTTCTAATTTCACACACTTTTTCCAGCGCTTCTGCCATTGATGGTAACTTATTGGAAGCCATCTTCTGTAATATCCTCCAAGACCCACGTCACAGCTTTTTGGACATCTTGTGTTGTTTGAAAATGGTGTCCCTTGACCGCCGTTTTGACTCTTGGAAATAGAAAAGAAATCGCACGGAGCGATATCTGGTGAATACGGTGGCTGTGATAGTAGTGAAATTTGTTTTGAGGTTAAAAATTGCTGTACTGACAGAGCATTATCGTAATGCAGAATCCAATTATCAGCAACGTTGGCACAGACACGAAGAACTCTTTTACGAAGTCTTACTAAAATTTCTTTGTAGTAATATTGGTTAACTGTTTGTCCAGGAGGCACCCACTCTTTAATTCCTTTGAAATCAAAGAAGCACACAAGCATGCATTTCACTTTTGACTTTGACATGCGAGCTTTTTTTGGCCTGGGTGACCTCTTTGAGCACCATTGCGAACTTTGGCGTTTTGTCTCTGTATCGTACTGAAAAAAACAACTTTCACCACCAGTGATAAGACGACTCAACAATTATGGATTGATTTCCGTTTGCTCTAACAGATCGGCTGCCACATTTTCCGTGTTTATCGCTGTTGTGGTGCGAGATTTTTGGGGACCATTTTTGCACAAATCTTTCTCATACCAAGATCTTCAGTTATTACTAGACGAACCGTTTCTAGATTGATGTTCAGTTCTTCTGCAATCATTGACACGGGTAATCTTCGATCAGGTCGTACGAGTTCAAGCACCCTGGCCAAGTTGACATCCGTCCGTGAGGTCGATGGTCGTCCACTGCAGCCTTCATCTTCAACATTCGTTCTGCCTTCACTAAACATTTTATGCCAACGAAAAACTTCAGCTCTTGACATAACCTCCTCTCCAAAAGCCATCTGAAGCTTACCGTAAGTTGTCGTTGCGTTTTCACCCAAATTCCCCCCCCCCCCCAAAAAAAATGGCATACCGTTGCGCAATATTACGCGGTTCCATTTCTGTGACGAGAGACACAAACACGTGTTAACTTATTACAGCACAACACACGACTGAGCAGTTGCATAGATGTGCCGCTTAGACTAGAAGCAGTTTATAGACCAAGGTCAAAGATATTGTGCCTACGCAAGCCTGCAGGGCTTGCAAAGAAAATCAGTCTCATTATTTTATTGTCGCACCTTGTAAAGTCACCTTGTCGTAGACAGTCACCATATGAGACCATCTTTACGTACCAGAATGTAGCAGACACGAATCACTAAACTACGCTTCCCCGCGTGAGACACAATGTTGACACTGCTGGTGCCAGATAAACTGGCAGCGCAGTTAATACAGAGCCCGTCAACCGAGTGGGAGTGTATGGTTTTTGGAAGAGCGGCGGACAGACGAGAACAAGTATCAGAGTAGAAGCAGCAGGATGACACCGCTCTGTGCGGGCAATGGCGTGCCGTTGCCGTGACGTGTTGCGCAGGACAAAGAAGCACAGTAGAAGCAGCAGGTTGACGGCGCTCTGAGCGGGCAGTGACGTGCTGTGACGTGTTGCGCAGGTGAGTCGGGTTATTCCGCGCGACGGAGCGGCGCATGCGATTAGGTCGCGCTGAGCATTAATTAGCGCAGGCCACACTGGGATGGCTGCGCGTGCACTACGAACAACGGCCCAGTCCACCCCACTAAAACTACTCGCTCTGTCTGACTGCCACGTGTCCCCCTACACCGACGAGTAGGAGATTTTCGGTGTTCTACCTGCGTCTGTTCCTTATTTTATCTCAGTGTTTCGTGGGTAGTCTCCATCCACGTCACCACTAACTTGTGCTTACCCTTCCGCAAAGTAAACTGTCTTGCTCTCACAGTGGCCTGCTGAGGTTGTAGCACAAATAGAAGCTACGCACTTTCTACCAATAAAGTAATCGTCTCATTTTTACTTGTTTGAAATAAAATGATTGTCATTAATTTTAAGTATGTGCATAAAGTATTTTATATTGTGAAGTTTCTTGCTTTTAAAAATCCAATTGTGAATATACGGGGTGTTTCAAAAAGGAGTTTACAAATCTGAAAATTGATACAAATAAATTCATAGTACCTACAGAGGTGATTTTAGTGTCGATTTCTAAGGAAATACATAAAGTTTTGTCTCACGTAGTTCGTTAGTGCCGAATCGCACCGTAAGGGACGCTAGCGGCAGTTGGGTTAAAGATGGCTGCCTTCACTGGACCCGACAGTCCTAGCTGTGTGTTTTGGTTTGAAGAATCGAAGTCGGAGACAACAGTTCAGCGTAATTTCCGTACCAAGTACGTTAAAGACCCTCCTTGCAGGTCTACAATTTATGAGTGGTATAAATGTTATGAAGAAATGGGTTACTCGGTAAGACATGAGAGATCATCAGGTCGTCCAAGCACGACTGACGACGTCGTTGTGCGACTGAGACGACGTTTCGTCAGCAGCCCTACGAAATCGACCCAGCGTGCACGTCGCGAACTGCAAATCCCTCGCATGACTGTTTGGCGGGTGTTGAGAAACCGTTTGCATTTGAAACCGTACAGATTGACGATCGTACAAGCAATAAGAGACACTGATAAAGTTGCTCGCAACAACTGCTGTGCGGATATGTGAAATCGATTACATGAGGATGAATATTTCTTCGACAAAATCATCTTTTCTGACGAGTCGACCTTTCACTTAAGTGCCTCGGTTAACACACACAACTGTAGGATTTGGGGCAGCGAAAATCCACATCAAACATTGCAGCAAGTTCGGGGCAGCCCTGAACTAAATGTTTTTTGTGCATTGAGCAAGAGCAAAGTGTACGGCCCTTTTTTTCCTTGAGAGAACCATTAACGGGATAGTATGCCTGAATATGTTACAACAATTTTTCATACCACAGATCGATGAGAATGACCAAGAATGAAATGTCTACTTCATGCGTGATGGTGCACCACCCCGCTACCTGGCCGACGTCCGGAATTTTCTCAGCGACCGCATTCCAGGTCAATGGATTGGCCGTGATGCGCCAATTGCATGGCCCCCACATTCCCCATGCCTGACACCACTCCACTTTTTTTATGGGAATTCATGTAGGATATCGTGTTTGTATCTGCTGTGCTGGCTTCTCTACTGCAACTAAGAGCAAGAATTTACTACGCCATTGGACGAGATGCACCTGCGATGCTACAGCGAGTTTGGGAAGAAATTGACTTTCTATGGGATTGTGAAGGACAACAAACGGAAGCCATACAACATCTTTAGTTTAAAGTAAAAAAACTTGATGTGTTTCCCAGCTCTACATGATATATGAGATTTTTGAAGTCGTAAAATCCTTTTTGAAACACCCTGTATAATTGCCGCTAGTACTTTTTTCAGGTCTGATAGATCTAACTTGTGTTATGTGACTACACTGTGAGAGACAGAGCAGACAGACGGAGAACCACGTGCCTCAGGGGAAGTTAGCGAGGCTCGGTGAGCAGAGAGCGTGCGGTTAACGTTTCGGACGGCAGCGCTTCATCTGACTAAAAGTGCGAGGCTGTTCGAAGAGCGCCAAAATCTTTTGTTTTAGTTATATCATGCTCCGTAGATCATTTTCCCGATTATTTTATCGATATGATGTGGAACAAGTCAGATTACAAGATATATATACACACATGACTAGTGCTAATATTAATATTACTGAAATTTTTAGTTCTACACAAGCAACTACATTAAGAGGTACATTTTTTTACCATTTCTGAAACAGAAACTCGTCCATGGAGTAGAAGAAGTTGTCCAAAATAAATGATTTTAAGCTAGATTTAAAACTTGATCTGCACCTGCCAGACACTTTATGTTGTCGGGAAAATGATCAAAGATTTTTGTTGCTGAATAATGTACTCCTTTTTGAGCAACTTACAGCTTCAATAACGGATAAGAAAGCTGAAATGGCTCAAATGGCTCTGAGCACTATGGGACTTAACATCTGTGGTCATCAGTCCCCTAGAACTTAGAACTACGTAGACGTAACTAACCTAAGGACATCACACACACCCATACCCGAGGCAGGATTCGAACCTGCGACCGTAGCGGTCACGCGGTTCCAGACTGCAGCGCCTAGAACCGCACGGCCACACCGGCCGGCAGGAAAGGTCATTTTACCCTCTAGTGTTGTACGTATGAACATCACTATTCTTCGCGAATTGAGATGGATTATTTGTAACGAATTTCATTAGCGAATATGTGTACTCTGATGGTGCAATTAAAATACCTAACTCCTTGACAAGGAGCCTACGTGACGTCCTTGGGTGAACACCACTAATTATTCTCACTGCTCTCTTGCTGCTTTCTTGTCATGAAACTGGTGGAAGGGCTCAGCATTTAAACTACGCAGAGGCTCAGGGGCTGGAGGAATGTGGCCATCATACAATGTCGCTGACGTCGCCAGCTGTTCCTGTTGTCAGTGAGTAGCAGACGCTGTAAACACACCTCAGACGAAACTTACGGCCGCACACCGCACGCACGTCATCGCAACCAACGCTACTGTGACGTCATTAGTTTTGTAAAAGGATAAGCCAGTGGATTTATTTCTGTTTTAATATACTTATTAAATTAACTTTTGCAAATCAATTTTTAAACGCAATCATATTACCCATATGAGGTCTCTCACCTCGTCCTTAAACGCACTGAGTATCACATTAACGTTTCCGATGAGAGAGAGATATATTTCAAACAAATTAATAATAGAAATATCTGATATAAAGGAATTCGTCCTTCTTGTAAATAAAACAGAGAACATCTAACAAACCAATAGTCACAGAGACCGTTATTTTAAATTCGCTATATGTAAATGTATGTTTATTATGTCTGTCTGGGTTGGAATAATATGGTATTCTATCGACGTTTTATGTTCTTGTCAACAGTACTGAACAAAAATAATCATTGCCCAATGTGCTTCTTCATACAGATGGGTGTATAGGCTATCTGCAAACAGTATAGATTACTGTGAGGTGTCGTTGAATTGATTAAAATGTTCAGTTTAATCATGACATTGCAATTATAAAATTTTGCATTAAAAATGAATGCAAGAATATTTCGTTTCTCTGAAAATTTCTTTATTGTGTCATTAACGCTATTATCGCTGTCGGTTAACATGACTTTACGTACACCAAAGTCGGCTTAATAATATTCTTTGCTTAGAATAAAAGTACAATAAAATTAGTTTTAAGAATAATTACGAAAACCGATTGTCGATTACTTTGGACTGGCGACATTGAGATTGAGTAAAAAGATGTCCTCGAGTTTATGTGTGGCTTATGCTTGACTACTGTTCTCGATGTTTGTACTTCTCTGAAGCATTGATTTAGCCTCATCGTTAGAGAAAACCACGATTAAATATCAACTCAGTCTGGTTAAATAGAAAGAGTAAGGAGAATTATAAGGTATAGTAAGATTTGTAGCATCTATTTCAGTTTTGTTTACATTTGTGGAATTTTTAATGGTAGTTTTTATTTCTTTATTGACCAATTTTTATATTGCTTTATACAATCCCTGGTCATATCGATCAAGAAACTATTACCGGTGCTAGTCCATATCGCAGGGATTGTTTTAGGGGTTATTCCATCTTTCGTCAAATCTGCTTCTCCTCTGGTTGCTATTCTCGTACGAGTGCATGATTAGACAGTCGATTTGAGTTCTGAATTTGTTCACATTTCTGAAAAATACACGCCATGTCATTATAAAAAGGGTAAAGAAGAAATTCGTTGTTATTTTTAGTTATCTAAATCTACATATGTACTCGGCAAGCCACCGTATGGTGAGTGGCGGAGCGTACCTTCAACCACTACTAGTCCTTTCCTTTCCATCTCCGCTCACAAACAGAGCGAGGGAAAAACACTATCTATACGCCTCCGCATGAGTCCTAATTTCACTTTTCTGATCTTTGTGGTGCTTACATGAAATGTATGTCGGCGGCAGTAG
Organism: Schistocerca americana; assembly: GCF_021461395.2. Classification (NCBI taxonomy): domain Eukaryota; kingdom Metazoa; phylum Arthropoda; class Insecta; order Orthoptera; family Acrididae; genus Schistocerca; species Schistocerca americana. The sequence goes on from NC_060119.1 coordinate 1,265,047,450, forward strand.
GATCGTTCTGCAATGAGCCTCACACGCCGGTTCTGTTAGTTTTCTGAACAGCGCTCCCGAAAAGAACGTCGCCTTCCCTCGAGCGGTTCCCATCTGAGTTTCCGAACAATCTCCGTAACACTTGCGTGTTGATCGAACCTACTGGTAACAAATCTTGCAAGGCCCTCTGAATTCCTTCGATGTCTTCCTGTAATCCGGCCTGTCGAAGTAATCCATATTTGCGTAAGTTTGTCTTATAGTGTTGAGATAATAATCTAAAGACGACCGCTGCTGCTGCGAGAGAGGTTATATAGTAATCCTCGCTTGCCAGCGGAATTAAATCAAACGGACCTGAATCATACTTGGAGATGAAGCTAGACAGTAATACTGACTGTCGGTCCTCCTGCAATATTGAAAAAAGATACTTCTTTTATTACATTCAATTAATATTCTCTTACCTGAGCATATGACGACACATTACACACACGAGTAAAATAGAAATTACGACGCCATAGACTCTATGCCAATGTGGGTCGTCTTTCATCCGACACACAGTTCGGATTGTGCAAGAATGCTATGTTGAAAACGATTAACATACAGGCCACAGCCAACCTGACAAATCGGCAGTAGCAGAGCACCGTCCCAACACTGAAACCATATTACACAAGAAACCACGAACATTTCAACACAGTGCTTTTCACGAACTTGTTTTCATACTGCGGCTTTTCTGTCAGTCAGTACTAACTTTATCCCGAAACGTGTCTAGGTCGTGCGAAAAGCAAATCATCTGATTATAGAAATGACTGATGCTGTTGCTAATGATAACAATGATGAAGATGGCTGTCTAAGAGAGAGCTGATTGTATGACGATCAGCTGAGAGGTATCGGGATGGGCACCTTTTAATATCCGGAATTCCGTTATGAAAGTGCCCTGGTGGAGGGCGGTGTTCTGTATTCCACAGGTCTGGGGGTGCCGGTACGGCGGGAGAGCCGACTTTGGGGATGCGCAGCGCGTGCGCTCGTCAGCACGCGCGTCACGCGCTGCAAGGCCGCCCCCGCAGATTGCGTGCCGCCCCCGCAGGTGGCGTTTTAATGGGCAGCGGCGGCGCAGGCAGGCCGGAAGCCGGCGACACCGTGCCGCGGGAGTCCAGTCCTCTGGAGCCTGGCTGGAGCTGTCGCGAACGCCACTCTGCTCCACTGCGTACACAGGCCGTCAGCCTTCGCCCAACCCCCAAGGCGATTGTTGCGCAAAAAAGACAAAAAACCCTTGCAGACCTTCAAATAAAATTATTTACTTTATTTAGAATTTTAGTGTTCTGCTCGTTACGTAGGTCGTTGCTTAATACTGGCTCTCCGTCTGTCACTGTTCTCTTACCATTATTTTTATCAATGTATAACTGAGTTTCAGTTTCCTTTATCCGGCACCTGATAATTTTCCTCATTCTTCCTCCTTTTCTTTTCACCATTCCTTGTAAAACATCTGTAAATAAGCAGATTTCTCCTTAGACTGTGCCCTAACCATTCTCTGTTTTTTCTCGTTAAAATTTCCTGTAATAATTACCCTTTTATCAATAACACTTCGTAACACTTGTTCTTTCCTAATCCTTTCTATCCAACTTATCTCTTCCATACTCCTCCATATCCACATTTCAAAAGCCTTCAACCCATTTCTCATCTTCCACATTTCCGCGCCACTCAAAACCTCACTGCAAATAAAGCATTTAACCAATATTTTTCATCAGCCGTCTATAGTTTTTTATATTCTAGCTCCTTTTTTCTATTGACTCCTTGCTTAGTCACAGCAAGACTGTTCGTTTCTTTTTTTCACTATTTCGTATCCTCTTTTATAAAAGTAACTAAATGTTTGAAATATTATAATTGTGTTCTTTACTACTCTTATGGCCGTCTTCGTTTCCTTTCCACCACAACTGTTCTCTTCGTTATCTTACCATTAAACCTCATCGCATACCTTGGCATGCTGTACTTATATCTTCCACCACTTTGCTCAGCCATAGTTCATATTCAACCAAATGCACCACCTCATCAACGAATTTTACACGTTCTGTCATTTTATCACAGGTAGGTACACAGCTCTTCCCTTAAACGCACCTATTTCTAAAATTGTGAAGTTAATACTATTTTTACTTTCAGACACAATCGGCAATTTCGACCGTGTCAGACGGTCACCCTCAGACCAATGTGATGCAAAAGCCGATCGTGCGTAGTCGCCAACTCTGTGGAATTGCATGGACCTCCTTTTACAGTACTTTGATCTGAGGATAGTCGTTGAACGCGTACAACTAATTTTGATAAATGTATTTAATTGCCCGAGATTAATCATTATTTTATGTACGTGGACTGTAAATCATCCGATAACTAGAAGTCTGTTGGTACTTTGTCGCACCGAACAATCGCAAATGCCAGGTCTGTTCTGTAACAATTAAATGAGACAAACAGGTTCCTATCATGGCTGAACAGTACTGCCAATGAAACAGTCACCGTTTTAACAGTAATTTCCTGTTCCTCAAAGTACCGAAATATTCGAAACCATAAAGCATGCGTCACGAATATCTGTGCGGTCTTCGTGAAGTGGGTTGCATCTCGATTCTAAAATCAGCGGCGGTTCCTAAGAATTGAAATTTACCTCACACGGGGATGTTCTTTATTCTTCTTAATACCCTTATTCTCTCTTAATGACTACTTGGAAACCCAAGTATTTCATTCCTTCGCTCTATGCAATAATCATTCGTTGTGATTGCGTTCAGCGACTTGTTAAATTCAACAACATTCAACAAAAAAAAAAACTGTTTCTGAGACGTGCTGGGCCAGGTTCGGCTACTTTGTCATTGTCAAATTAACATACGTAAAAGAACGATAAAAATAAAACTGTGAAACTCGAACTGAAAACAATACCAATGTCTGATACATTGCACGATAAAAATAGTGAAGCACCTGGAAGACAAGGTCGGATGTCAATGAAACTTCGTTCTCGTACACACGATTCGCCCGTCTCTAAGGTTGCATAAGGGGCGTGAACACTATCAGGTGCTGAGCGATTACTGTGAAGGACACGGAGCAGCTGCGAACTTGTGTGAGACAGCGTTTTCAGCAACTGGCAGAGTTCGAATGGAGCCGGCGTGTCGAATCGTACAACATCCAGGTCTGTGGGGCATTCTGATGTGTCAATGGCCCGATGTTGAGTTGCACGGGAATGTGGCGGCAGGCACACTCGCCGCCAAGGTTTTAGTACTCTGCGCCTGATTAGTGACGTGGGCCGGGCAGATTGCCACTGGGCAGGACATTTGTAAATGGGCATTTTCCCGGGAATTTGCCAAAAGCAGTTTTAAATGCCCAAAATCTGGGAATTTATAAAAAAGTACTTTTTAAAGTTTTTACTGCTAGACTGTTTAATTTACCAATTAAAATAAGGGATGGAACGATACTCCCAATATTAGGAGTTAGTAAATGTTTACACTTATACGTATGTCATTCATTGCCTTCATTGCTAAGAACGAAAGGAAAGAAGAGAGAAGCATGATTTTTTTTTTGTTTTTTTTTTTCCGCTAGCACTCAAACTTGCTGTACCACGGAACGGCGCGTGTTACTGATAGCTGTTTATCATTTGCAATGTCCTTTTTATTTTTACCAGTTCATCTCTTCACTCACTCACTCTCTCTCTCTCTCTCTCTCTCTCTCTCTCTCTCTCTCTCTCTCTCTTTCTGCTTCTTCCTCTTCTTCTCCTCGTCTCTCGCGTAAGCGCACACACACGCACAGACAGACACAGACGCACACACACACACACACACACACACACACACCGTGTTGAACAGCTCTGTAGTGATAAACCAATATAAAAAAAAGTTGTCCTTAGGTCATCACTTTGTAATTTAATACACTTTATTATGCGTGTCAAATCTCTGAATATTACCGAAGAATGATTATTGATAAGAAAATAATTACTGTGATTCTTCAGTTTCTCCCGGCGTATTTGTTGCTCGAACAGTCCACGGGTATACTTCTGGTTCATGGTGTCCAACGGGCACAATATTTCGGCGACCAGACATGTCGCCATCGTCAGTTGCGCTGACGAACTGAGCTCCTGAGAGCCGCCCGCAGTTCGTCAGCGCAACTGACGATGGCGACATGTCTGGTCGCCGAAATATTGTGCCCGTTGGACACCATGAACCAGAAGTACACCCGTGGACTGTTCGAGAAAAATTACTACTGATTGTATTAAACAGCTGGCATGTGTTTCTTGTTAATAACTTTGTTCTTAAATTTTAAACTGTTTTCAGTGAAAAAAATTGCTCTGTTGTCAGATGCAGCGATATTTGAGACATCGTTTTCTACTCAGTTCCTTTATCTACATTCGTATATTTGCATTGCTGTGAAGATAAAATGTGAACACTAACATAGAAAAGTTTTAATGACAAACAATCGATGCCCAAGACGCTGAAATCGTTCGATTCCAGTACCATTCGATTCCCAGAGATTCTTGGACTCGGGGAATCATCACTAATTAAAATCAATATGGATAAACGTTTTTTGTCTCATTTTTTGCAGTAGTATGGTATAAGTAAAAGTACTACCTGCTACACTTTATTTCAAGAATTGCTTTTAAACTTCAGTCTTTTTACTACGTACTACCCAAAGAACTGACCTCATTAAAAATATGTAGTTATGTTTAGAGTCCAAGTTATTTCTCCTGATAACTCTTCCCTTACTCTCAAGCAACTTCTTCAACTTGGTTACTCAACCACTACAGACGCAGTGTTGCAAAACAGCTTTTCCAATACAGAATGCCAGCTTAATTTTTTTTTTTTTTTTTACAAGTGCCGATTATCAGTCTTTTAAATGCGTAAATGGCCGGGCATTCATGAATGTTGGGCGTTTTCCCAGGCTTTTATCCTGGGAATTGGCGCCACATTATAAATGGCCAGGCATTTTACATCAGTGCGTCAGACCACCACAAGGAAGCACCGCCACACTCTTCAGTCCATCGGAACCCCTTAACATCTCCTTCTGCCACCCGAGAGCAAATAATGGACTCCTTGCAACATTCTTAGTCTTCCTGCTCAATTGGTCGGAGGCTAGCAGCAGCCGGACTAAAGTAACTGCCGTTAACGCCGCAACACAAAGGGTTGCTTCTTCTACATTTGCATTTATACTCCGCAAGCCACCCAACGGTGTGTGGCGGAGGGCACCTTACGTGCCACTGTCATTACCTCCCTTTCCTGTTCCAGTCGCGTATGGTTCGCGGGAAGAAAGACTGCCGGAAAGCCTCCGTGCGCGCTCTAATCTCTCTAATTTTACATTCGTGATCTCCTCGGGAGGTATAAGTAGGGGGAAGCAATATATTAGATACCTCATCCAGAAACGCACCCTCTCGAAACCTGGACAGCAAGCTACACCGCGATGCAGAGCGCCTCTCTTGCAGAGTCTGCCACTTGAGTTTGCTAAACATCTCCGTAGCGCTATCACGCTTACCAAATAACCCTGTGACGAAACGCGCCACTCTTCTTTGGATCTTCTCTATGTCCTCTGTCAACCCGATCTGGTACGGGTACTCAAGTATAGGTCGAACGAGTGTTTTGTAAGCCACCTCCTTTGCTGATGGACTACATTTTCTAAGGACTCTCCCAATGAATCTCAACCTGGTACCCGCCTTACCAACAATTAATTTTATATGATCATTCCACTTCAAATCGTTCCGCACGCATACTCACAGATATTTTACAGAAGTAACTGCTACCAGTGTTTGTTCCGCTATCATATAATCATAAAATAAAGGATCCTTCTTTCTATGTATTCGCAATACATTACACTTGTCTGTGTTAAGGGTCAGTTGCCACACCCTGCACCCAGTGCCTATCCGCTGCAGATCTTCCTGCATTTCGCTGCAATTTTCTAATGCTGCAACTTCTCTGTATACTACAGCATCATCCGCAAAAAGCCGCATGGAACTTCCGACACTATCTACTAGGTCATTTATATATATTGCGAAAAGCAATGGTCCCATAACACTCCCTTGTGGCACGCCAGAGGTTACTTTAACGTCCGTAGACGTCTGTCCATTGAGAACAACGTGTTGTTATCTGTTTACTAAAAACTCTTCAATCCAGCCACACAGCTGGTCTGATATTCCGTAAGCTCTTACTTCCTTTATCAGGCGACAGTGCGGAAGTATATCGAACGCCTTCCGGAAGTCAAGGAAAATGGCATCTACCTGGGAGCCTGTATCTAATATTTTCTGGGTCCCATGAACAAATAAATCGAGTTGGGTCTCACACGATCGCTGTTTCCGGAATCCACGTTGATTCCTACAGAGCAGATTCTGGGTTTCCAGAAATGACATGATACGCGAGCAAAAAAACATGATCTGAAATTCTACAACAGATCGATGTCAGAGATGTAGGCCTATAATTTTGCGCATCTGCTCGACGACCCTTCTTGAATGGCAGAGTGACATGGAAGCTTGAACTGCTGCTGAATGGTGTCGCATTGTGCTCAGAAATGAATCGCCTTTCTACAGTATTCCAGATGATCATCATCGGCTGGTGTGGCTAAAGCTTAGGGAGAGGTTCCATTCTTCCGTTGCTGGAGTGTTATTCTTTCCTGGAGTGGGGAGTCATCGGATATGACTTCAGTCTGCGGCTGAAAGTGACTGAGAGAACAAAGGCACATCACAAACGTCCTGCCTCCTCGTGTGTCACCTCTCATGTGTCTTTCCTGTGTTGCCAATTGTCAATGTGACATTGCTCGTCCATAAATGGCACGTCTCCCCACGAAATGTCTTCCTGATGTTGAGGTACCCCGTGGCCGACAAGATTCCCCGATCTGGCCCCGACAACAGATTAGTGGGACTAGCTTGGACATCAACTCTATCGCAGTGTCAATATCCACGACGTCGAGGATCAGTTATAAAAATTGTGGACTAGGTTACCTCAGGAAAGGATGCGATGGCTTTATGACAGCCTCCCCAAACGATACGGTGCATGCATCCAGGGCAGCGGTGGATGCAACGCCGTACTGAAAAGAGTAACCTAGTTATTTGTAAATTTGACACGATTTAGTAATCACTCAAATCGCATCACATACCGCCTCAACCTGTGGAGTTCCATCTCGTTTCCTCTTTACCAAATGGTTCAAAAAATGGTTCAAATGGCTCTGAGCACTGTGGGACTTAACATCTATTGTCATCAGTCGCCTAGAACTACTTAAACCTAACTAACCTAAGGACATCACAAAACACCCAGTCATCATGAGGCAGAGAAAATCCCTGACCCCGCCGGGAATCGAAACCGGGAACCCGGGCGCGGGAAACGAGAACGCTACCGCACGACCACGAGCTGCGGACTCCTCTTTACCTTCTGGATCATTTATCTTGTTACAAGCAGACGCTTGATTGTACACCAGTGAGAATGATCTTCAGTTACTCGTTTACCCCAAAATCATGTTTTAATTATGGCATTTGTAAGACGAGTAAATATTTGATATTGCTTTAAGGCCTATATTCTCAGCTGTATTTCTATTGATATTTTACATAAGCTTATTTGAAACTAATAAACTAGTTGAAATTGTCAGAAATAATCTTTCACTCTCCATCAGGATGGACACTGTTTCGAAACTCCCTGCAGATTAGAACTGACTGCGAGATTAGGACTCGAAACAGGGAGCTTGACTTCTTTGGTGTGGCTGAGCCATTACTCAACGATATCTTTTGTTCTTGGAGAGCTGACTGTCTACTTCAATAACATTTCTGTGAAATCTATAGATTACGAGAGAGCTAGGGAAAGAGTTGAGACAGTGACGGAGGATCAAATCTCGTGCCTGGATATCTTAGTCGGTAAGATCACTGTCCGCGAAAGGCAAAGTACCGGGTTCGGGTCCCGACCCGCCATACAGTTTCAACTTGGCAGGAAGTTTCCAGCCGAAATTTGAAAATTTTGACGTATTAGTGGTTTTTCGGTGAAGAAAAGCTGCTTTCAAAAAAAGCCGTTTCATGTCATATGAAATGATTTGTTTCTTCGTTATTTAGTGGAACTCGACAACAGCGCCGCCTTCGCAGCAACCTGAGAATACATGCCCTGGAGTCAGAGTTTCGAACGAAAAGCTGGGTAGCCGAAGTGGCGTCAACTCAAAAGACTTGCACCAAGATACAGGTCTACCCGACATTTCACTTAGCTGGAGCTCCAAATCCGTAGACTTTCTTGTAATGATGCAGGCACGAAGTGTCGTGATAAAAGCTTGAGGTACTCACCCTTCTGCTGGAGCCATCCTTTGGCGTCTGGTCCGAGGCGACGGTGCCGAAGATGGTGGGCTGGAACACACAAGAAACCAGGATGTCAAGACAGGCAGCTGCTAGGCGCGGGGCGGCAAGCTGGCGGCCAAGCGCGACGAAGGGGTTGCATAGCTCAAGGGGCAGTTGAAAATACAACGCATGGCAGTGAGAATGTTACCATAGAACGTATCGAGGCAAAGCGCGGTTTTTTAAGACGACGTTGGCTGCCTGGTGCACAAAAATTCTATAGTTGTCTTCCCGACAGAAGTATATAATTTTAGATAGAGTTAATGGTTGCACCCGAACCTTCGTAAATAAATGGGTGTCCGACATGGGTGTTTAAGTTTTATTGCATTCTTTTTAACATGTTACGTACATAAGTTCTTATTTTAAGTAACAAATTGAATCAATTTTCGTAAAGCATTCCAAAGTTCTGCTTTCAGTATTTCAAATACTATCACATCCAGCATTCCATTGCTTGAAGGAACAATCTTGTTAAAATTTATATAATTTACGATGTCAGGCATTTATTAGTGTTTAGCAACTGCAGCGACCTTTAAGCGCTTGCCTTAGAGTGTAATTCATTTTCAGTTAGCCTTTCCGTTTTATTTCACGCTATAGACAGATTTGCCCATATCGGACCAGATGCAGATTTCCATTTAGTGTTCAGGTTTAGCACCTTTGTCGAAACGGAAAGTCGTCCAGAAAGAGTGGGCTGGTCATCTACGTTGAAAAAACAGAATATTTTAAGCATCTGAAGGAGAGAAACACCGGTCAAGTGTTGGAAATTTGATGACTGCACAAAACTGAGACGCAATGAGAGATTCGCCAACTATGAAGCCGAAGATGGAACAAATATTTGGCACCAGGTTTAGTAAAAAATTGAAGAAACGAACGTCAAGTATTGTTACATGACAAGAATGCCTTTCTACTCTTTACGGTACAGTTGAAGCTAAGCCATCAAGGTTGCCACCAATAAGAGGACACAACGGCGTCCCAGGAGGAATGGTCATTATTCAGGTATATGATAGGAGCGATCATTCGAAGCAAAACAGACTAGTTCAACATGGGATCTAAAATGCGTCCATTAACAGCTATGAGCACTTCTTCATCTTAGATGCCCTGAAACAATTGTCTTCTACTGCTAGCTCTTTGCTTTCCATGTTTTTGGAGGAGGTAGTATGAACCGTGACAAGAAAAAAATGTCTAGTAAACTTGATTCAGATGTAACGCCGGAAATGCATATCCTCCTATTTCCATCTATTGTACTATTATTTTTTTTCCTTGTTTTGTTACCTCAAGATATGACATTTCTGTCTCTTTATATATTGTAATTGTTTTACTGTTTGTATATATATATTTATGCACTCATGTCGATGTATAATTGGTTTGTTTCGTAAATATTATTTGTATTTTTACGCTGGGTCTTGCCTAGGGAAAACTGCTATCGAACGATTACATCGATGGGTCGTGTGAAGAATCAAAGTGTGTAGGATCTTTGGTAGTGTTAACTCTGCCGCGTGGAGCGCGGGCAGAACAGGAGGAGTCTGGCTGGAGTAGCGAGTGGAGCAGGTGTTGTGTGACGCTCCCGCGAGTTGCCGCGCTTTCGGGGTTTGGCAGCATGTAATTGCGCTCGACTTGCGATGATAGTTTCTGACATGGTGTCGCGGACGGGAAACATTAACTAGCGCACATCAAGAGCCGTTTCGTCTGGTGACCGTGTCGAGAAGAAGGCCCGCCAACATCCAGCTTCTGCAACAGCGACGGCCGACAATGAGTGACTGTCGCCACCTCCTCGATCGACGGCTTCGAACCTTCAATCAACCAACAAGGAAGACTGGAAGCACGTAAAGTTTTAGAACTGTATGGCAGACCTCAGCTTTTAATCTTGTTCCATTTGCCTCGCAAAATTACAGCAACTTAGCATGAACCTTTGTTGCTCATTGTCCCAATTGCATTACCAAGCAAGGTCCCTTCCTTTTCCGGAATGAACCCGAGTATCGTTGAAATTCAGACGCCAGCATTAAAGTAACATCATTTCACTGCTTTAATCTCAAAGGTATTCATAGCTGGCTTCAATATTCAGATTACACAAGCACAAATTAAGAGTGCGAGTTTTGTTATCGTATTTTAGCTTACCTGTGACTGCAGCTCAGCTTGGTACGTACTAAATTTTACTATTGTTAATTGTTCAGGATCATTTAATTCAAGTTCAAAGTTAAATCTCTTATTTCTAAATTGCGTAGATTCAAGTAGCTTTTGAAATGATTGTTGAGGTAGTCCAAGACTAACCGTATTTTACTGGATTTCGATGTGTCAGAAAGAAAGCTCACTATTAACTTCAGTCACTAAATTAACTTTCGATTTTCCGGTTTTATTAATTCTTTTGCTAAATTAAGTCAGAGTGTAGCGAAATTTATTACTTCTGACAAACTTTCAGTTTTCACACTACACGTGTCAACCTTCAGTTGCCACGCTTCTAGTGTTAATTATATGTGTAATAACCTTTCTTTTTCAGTTACTATAGTAATTGTCCTTAGGACTGGCGACCGTGATTTCCCCCAAATCTCAAATATCTAATTACCGCTAGTTAATTGTTAACGTAACGGCCGCACATTTACTTTCTTTATTAACTTTACCCCTTTTCAAAACTAATTTCCACCAGTTTCATTAGCACATTTCCTTTCATTTAGATGTAACCCTTTCCTCCCTCTTTACCGACAGGTTAACTTCGGTGACGATTGCTTTTCCAAAACTCCCATTAGGTACACGCGGTTTCATTTTTCACTGTCATTAAGGTCGGTAAGTGAGGGGGAGGTTACACGTGGCGACCGTGACAGGACAATCTTCAAATTTGAGGTTGTTCTGGACACGAATTTTGCATTGTGCAAATCTCGTAAGAAAGTACTGGTTACGAAATGGTCGATACGTCAGCGAGAATATTCGTGTGAGGAATCCTAATTAGAGTTGAGATTTTGCATTTATATTGAAAATTATTAAAATGAGTGAAGGCAACAATTACCAAAATTTGGTAGACTTAGATACGGAACAATCGGTCGAACAGTGGGAAACGCGCACAGCGGTACCCATTGTTCCGGGGCAGGCGGCTAGCATGAAAGATGCGACCGCCGAAACGCAACAAAGAGCAGAAATGGAATTCCAGACTGTAGAAAATGTTTCGGAATCGGAAGTGAAAATCAAATCTGAATCCCTTGATGACGAATACGGGGGGACAATTAAAGAGGAAGCCGCTACGGAAGTAAAACCGGTGGTTTCCGGGAATTTAACTGAATTATTGAATGTTTTGATTAACGAAATCAAGAGTCAATCGGCAGAAATTAAAGATCAGGCTGCCAAGCAAGAAGCTCAGGCTGCCGAGCAAGCAGCTCAGGCTGCCAAGCAAGTAGCTCAGTCTGAAAAAATTGAACGAATGCTAGACAATCAGAACAAAGCTATTAATGTTGTTAACAACAATGTAGAAGTTGTTAACACAAAAGTTGATAAAATCAAAGACGATATCGTCGTGATTAATACCGAAATCGGTAACCTTAAACAGGAAATGATAGGCGTTCAGGCGGAAATTGCGAGCATAATTACTCGTTTTGATTCCGAAATTAGCAGAATCGAGAAAAGTGTAGGAGACGCAGTTGCTCCGATCATCGAGAATAAGGTGACGGAACAAATTCAATTAGTGAGAAAAGAGGATCAACAGAAGGTGGAAACTTTAAAGGCTTTAGTATCCGAAGTAGATACCAAAGTGACGAAGCAGGCTAACACCTGCGAAGAGAAAAAGAGGGAAGTGGAAACGCTTGCGACAACCACTTGCCAAGTGATTACGAGGGTGTCGGAATTAGAAAGGAAACTTGACGAAAAACAGAGCTATGTGCCAATCTGTGCACATAGTTCGGAGTTGTTGACGAAAGAGGAGCGGTTCGACCCCTTGAAAAAAGGCGGTATACACCCGACGGATTTCATTAAAAATTGTGAAAGAGTTTTACCCAGATCATGGACTAATGAGAGAATAATTAATGCGGTTATTGATGTGTTGGCTGGTGATGCCAAGCGTTGGGGCCTAAACCTCAACATTACGGACCTGACTTTTGACGAATTTAAAAATTTGTTTCTGGCTGAATACTGGTCAGAGCGAAAACAGCAAAGTGTCTGGCGCGAATTTGTCGTATCGAGGCCTTTCGATGCGAATTCGCGCGGTTCGATGATGGAGTTTTGTGAGGGCTGGATCCGCAAGTTGGAATATTTGCGTGACCGCCGCTCGGAATCCGAAATAGTCTGGGAACTCTACAAAAAGCTTCCAGATGATACAAAACGCTACGTAGGGAGCAATCACAGGACAATCAATGATTTCCTGGGAAGAGTTGAGGACGAGGACTATTGGCGCAATAATCGCGACAGTGGCAGAGGCCGTGGTAACAACAACGGGTACCACAGCAACCACAACAACGATAACCACGGGAATAATGCATACCGCAACCATGGCAGCAATAACAATAATTGTTCGGACCGTAATAACAATCGGTACAATGCAAATAATAACAGGAATGACGGAAACCAGTATCATACTAACGTGATACGGGCTTCACAGAATAGTAATAACGCCAGAGGGTGTGATCAGCCGCCTCAGCAGCATCCGGGGAGCGTATCTGCTGGGACGAGACAGGGAAACCATTAGCCGCGCCGGTGAGGGGCCGACCAGGCGTGGAGAAATTTTGGCGGCCCAATAACAGGAGAAAACCCAGGTGTCGTCGTTATGAAAATTCCGTGTGGAATAATCAACGGCGGGAGAGTGTGCCAGTGTTAAGAGAAAGGAGTGCGCCCACAAGTAGTAGATCAGCTGTATACACGGCAGTAGAAGGTACATTCACTGTCAGTGAGAACAATTTAAGTAGTGTTCCGGAAATCGATTGTAAGGTGCCAGCTGTAATACCCACAGCGGAACTGGAGATTGAGTTTAAGAATGATTCGCAATTGTTGAGAGAAGATCAGATGTCGGATAAAACGTCCGTCATCGAGCGAGGGGATGCAGAGAGGGATGAGGTCTGGTTAAGGCAGTTCGGTCGCTTATACGACGAACTAAAAGATTATAGGGGTCTGTATGGGAGAAGTGTTTATGGGGAGCGCGTGCAGTATTTGCCGCGTCTCGTCCCACAGGAAGATAGTATTTGTGAAGTGATTGAAAGTTCTGGCCCTAACCGGCAGACTTTACCAGAAATAGTTGATGTTAATGGGCAGCACGAGCAAGATTCGTCGTGTTTCGTCCCGCAGGAGTTAGATGTTGAAGGAGTAACGGAAAGTTCTGGCCCTAACCGGCAGACTTTACCGAAAGTTATAGTGGTAGAAGTAGCCGACCCATCCGACGCAAACCTCCAGTTTAAACATTGCGAGAGTATTAAGGGGAAAGATTACGAAAATTTTAGTGATAGCCGGACACAATTGGTAGAAAAGCACATAGATTTCAGCGTGTATGAGGTTAGAGCTGACGTTATGCGGTCAGACGGTAGCAGTGTGGGTTGCGCAGATCCAGAGGAAGTAATTTCAGATGCGGCTGGGCACATTCCTCCAGGTAGATTGGCAGATGAGATCAATCTGATTAAAGAGGAATCAACGAAGGTGACAATTAGTGAATTGATAGCAAAGCAACGCTCGCTAGTTGACGAGTTACAGGAAAAGGTTTCGGTATTGGAGGCGGAGCTACAGACTAAGCCTCAGGACAAACGTGTTGAAATTAAAACTGTATGTGAACAGAGGCTGAAAAAGCCGCCAGATAAGCCGGATTTAGGATCAAAGCCGGATGGTTTTTTCTGGAATGACCTGGATATAGACGAGGATTTACTGTGGGAAAATAAAGAAACAGTCGAGGACAAGTGTAGACAGATAGTAGTGTCTGATAATATGCACGACCTACAACTAAACGTGTTGATTGACACCGGTGCAGAATTGAGTGCTGTATCTGGGAAAATATTTGAGTTACTGAAAGACAGGCCTGGCATCGTAGTTATGCCAGTAACAGGAGTGAAAATTATCGGTGCTACTGGGAAGGCCAGTAAACCGGTCACAAAACAGATTTTTGTCAACTTCGAGATATGTGGGGCACGATTTGAACAAGAGTTTGTCGTCGTGCCAGACTTAACTACGGAAGTAATTATCGGGTTAGATTGGCTGTTAAAGTACCGTGCAGTGATTAACTGCGAAAGCAAAACGTTGACATGTACGTCCCAAGATAAAACAATAGTAGTTAGTTTTGACGAGGCAGGAGACGGTGTGCATAGGCAATACCAGCCTATACACATTGTTAACTGGCCGAATGGTATTGACGTAGGTATGAATTTGAACTACTGTAATGTGAGGAATCTCGGCATTGACAATAGTGTAGAAAGTGAATTGGAAAGTATTGTAGACGGTGTGTCAAACGTAACACACGAACAAAGACGAGGCCTGTATGAAGTAATAATGAGGAATAAGAGTGTGTTTTCAGACAAACCGGGTCTTGTGGAAGGATATAAATGCAAGTTGCATGTAATTCCGCACGAACCATTCTTCGTGAGACCGTATGCTATACCGCTGTCCAAAAAGGAAGCAGTGCAACGGGAGATAGATAAGATGATCGAATGGGGAGTGATTGAAAGAAGTACAAGTCCATACAATAACGGTTTGGTCATTGTAGCAAAACGGGATGGTAGTGTGCGTATTGTGATTGACGCACGCACGTTGAATAGGGTCGTTCAACGTGAAACAGACAGACCAGAGAGTATGGAAGAGATTTTGCAACGTTTTCATGACGTTAAGTTCATGACTAGCCTCGATCTGACAGCTAGTTACTGGCAAATAGAACTCGAAGAAGAATCTAGGCCATACCCCGCCTTCTTGTTTGCGGGCAGGTGTTATCAGTATAGAGTACTGCCGTTTGGACTTAATATATCTGTGTCCGTGTTCATCAGGGCCCTAGATAAAGTGCTAGGACCGGCTTTGAGTTCAAGATTAACTGTATATGTTGACGACCTATTGTTGGCCAATGCCACTTGGCATGACCATTGTGACCTGTTAGATGAAGTTTTTAGAGCATTGCGCCGTGGCGGAATGACTCTAAAGCTAAAGAAATGCGAATTTGTGAAGCAGGAACTGAAATTTTTAGGGCATGTAATTACCACTGCTGGTATTACGAAAGACCCAGAGAAACTAGAGGCAATAAAGAATTGTCCTCCACCCAAGTCTAGGAAACAGTTAAAAAGTTTTCTAGGGCTCACAGGATTTTACCGTAAATTTGTAAAAGGACAAGTGTTTAATGATGAAAATTTGAATAACCTCTTACGCAAAAATGTTCCGTTTGTGTGGACTGACGGGTGTCAGACCGCTTTCGAGAGATTAAAAGACGAGTTGTTAAGATCTAACATACTATTTCATCCTGATTTATCGCTACCCTTCCATCTGGGAACGGATTCGTCGAATTACGGGGTGGGGGTAGAAGTGTTCCAAGAAGTTGGTAAAGGAGAGGATAAGGAACACCGGACGATAGCGTTCGCGAGTCGAACTTTATCAAAAAGTGAGCGAAACTACACGATTTCTGAGAAAGAGTGTCTCGCTATCGTGTGGGGATTCAAGAAGTTCAAGGGTTACCTATGGGACCGTAAGGTGATTATTCATACGGACCATAAGGCGCTCACTTATCTGAAGGATTGTAAACTACTTCACGAAAGACTGACTAGGTGGTCGCTGTATTTACAGCAATTTAACTATGACATCTGTTACGTAAAAGGGACCGACAATTGCGTAGCGGATGCGCTGTCGCGGTTGCCCGAGTCTAATCAAGGTCTATTGAAAGATGAGGCAGATGGAGTGGTCAAATTGTACTATTTTAAAGAAGTTGAGGGACGTAAATTAATAATGAACATTTGTAAGAATCTACGTCGTCATCAGAACGAGGATGGTTGTTTAAATATGGTGAAAACCCGATATGATGAAAAGAGTCCAGAAGGAGAGAAATTAAGGAAGTATTACAAGATATACGATCATATCTTGTACATACGTAAGGGTGAAGATAGTAATATTTGGCGGGTATGCTGGCCCAGCAAATACGTCACGGAAATAATAGACTACTACCATTTGGCGTATGGTCACTGTGGACCAAAGAAATGTACGGAAAAGCTGAGTGAAGTAGTGCATTTCAACAACATGTTAAAACGAGTTACTGACAGAGTGAAAACTTGCGATTTATGTCAGAAGGTGAAGGTTACCAACTGTACGAGTCGTGGTCCTATGCAAAGTATAAGGCCTAACGACACCTTTGAGTTACTGTGCGTGGACTTGTACGGACCTTTGCCCAAGTCATCAGGAAACTTTGCTTACATTTTAGTAGTGCTAGAAGCTTTTTCCAAGTTCATCAAACTATACCCGATTAGGAAAGCTACAGCCAAAGCAGTCTATAGCAAGCTTGTGAACGATTATTTTGTTCATATTGGTAAGCCCAAGGCGATTCTATCAGACAATGGGGCACAATTTACTTCTAAGTTGTGGAATGAAGGCTTGGAAAGTAATGGGGTCGAGGTGATCCATATTTCAGCTTATTGTCCGGCTGGGAATCCCGCTGAGAGGTATATGCGCGAGCTAGGCCGACTGTGCCGTACCTATTGCCATCACAACCATAGGGCATGGGGCAAATATGTAGCAGTATTTGAGAGAATTATGAACACCTTGAGACATGAATCGACGGGATTTTCTCCAGAGGAAATCCTGTTGGATGACAGAAGTAAAAGTTTAGTGGAAGAGATAATCAAATTCCCTCCACGGATTGACATTAGTATTGGTGTGAAAAAAGATCGTTTGCGAGAAGTAATGAAGCTTAAAGCCGATGCTCGCATACGTCGTCATGACGCTAAAGCGCGTTTTGCTAAGTTTGCGATCGGAGACTTAGTACTTGTAAAAGCTCATGAGAAATCGAGAGAGATAGACAATGAAATCTCTAAATTTAAGTTTGTTTATAATGGACCATATAAAGTCATTGGTATACCTCACACAAATGCTTATTGCTTAGAGTATCCAAGCTCTGGAAAGCTGTTAGGTATACGAAATATAATAGATTTGAAATTGTACCAACCTAGGATCGATTAATACCACACAATGGGTAATTTGTACAATATGTAAATATAGAGTGTAAGATTTAAGATTTGCTAGATTGCCATGATTTTGACTGACCAAGAGGACATTAAAGAAGTTGTAATTAATAAGTAATTAATTTTGACTAAATGATTTAAGAGAGAGTGATTATTTACCAATTGAAAAATCCAAGTTGCTAATTTAAGTTTTCAGCTGAGTCACAGTAGATTAAGCAACGTAAATATGATTTTGTAACTAGCTGTAAGATTTCATGAATATGTGTTTTACTAGTCATTGCCGATGTACTTAGACGCTGTTTTAAGTTTCAGGCTAGTACATGCGTGTGATGATGGACAGTGTTGAGTTATCCACTGTGATAGTATTAAGGGACTCCTTGAGATTACTCGGGAGTGAGTTTTTCCTAAAGAATTCAGTGAAACGGACGTTCTGGAAACGCCGTCACAAGGGCGAGTGAGATCAAGCGTGCCGCACACGCGGGCGCAACAATACTGGCGAGGCGAGCCGCTGTCGGCTCTTGTGCCGCTGTTGGCTCTTGTGCCGCTGTCGGCATTCTTTGTACTTGCGAGTACGAAAGGCGGAATAGTTTTTCTTCCCGGACAGCTGATGTGAAAGAATTCTGCTGTCAATATTTATGTTTTTTTCGATCTACTGAATATTATTTTCTTGTTTAGCGTTAAGTGGAATCTCATGACGAGATATTAATTATGAAAAGGTTATGTAAAAATGTGTATTCTATGTAATTAATTATTAACTTGCGTATTTTGATCTACCTGTTTTTATGACCATGTACTCTGATTAATTTTGCAAATAGTATTCCATTTCTCATAGTGTTACGAATTTTAATGATTTTGGAATAGCTAAACCATTTTCTATATCCTCTATGAATTTTAATATGTTGTCAACCTGTTTTATTTTGTGCAAGATGACAGAGTGGAATAAGATTAGGAGTGTCCCCACTCAATTATTATGGTCTAAAAAATTGATTTATGGTTAATTAGACGAATGCTAAATTTTGTTCATGTTTTGAGCGTATGCATTTCCGCTGTTTCTTTTTTTGGGACATTTTCTGAGTCTGTTTACGTTACACGAACATCCTCAGACAATGTGGGGCACGTGTAACGCCGGAAATGCATATCCTCCTATTTCCATCTATTGTACTATTATTTTTTTTCCTTGTTTTGTTACCTCAAGATATGACATTTCTGTCTCTTTATATATTGTAATTGTTTTACTGTTTGTATATATATATTTATGCACTCATGTCGATGTATAATTGGTTTGTTTCGTAAATATTATTTGTATTTTTACGCTGGGTCTTGCCTAGGGAAAACTGCTATCGAACGATTACATCGATGGGTCGTGTGAAGAATCAAAGTGTGTAGGATCTTTGGTAGTGTTAACTCTGCCGCGTGGAGCGCGGGCAGAACAGGAGGAGTCTGGCTGGAGTAGCGAGTGGAGCAGGTGTTGTGTGACGCTCCCGCGAGTTGCCGCGCTTTCGGGGTTTGGCAGCATGTAATTGCGCTCGACTTGCGATGATAGTTTCTGACATGGTGTCGCGGACGGGAAACATTAACTAGCGCACATCAAGAGCCGTTTCGTCTGGTGACCGTGTCGAGAAGAAGGCCCGCCAACATCCAGCTTCTGCAACAGCGACGGCCGACAATGAGTGACTGTCGCCACCTCCTCGATCGACGGCTTCGAACCTTCAATCAACCAACAAGGAAGACTGGAAGCACGTAAAGTTTTAGAACTGTATGGCAGACCTCAGCTTTTAATCTTGTTCCATTTGCCTCGCAAAATTACAGCAACTTAGCATGAACCTTTGTTGCTCATTGTCCCAATTGCATTACCAAGCAAGGTCCCTTCCTTTTCCGGAATGAACCCGAGTATCGTTGAAATTCAGACGCCAGCATTAAAGTAACATCATTTCACTGCTTTAATCTCAAAGGTATTCATAGCTGGCTTCAATATTCAGATTACACAAGCACAAATTAAGAGTGCGAGTTTTGTTATCGTATTTTAGCTTACCTGTGACTGCAGCTCAGCTTGGTACGTACTAAATTTTACTATTGTTAATTGTTCAGGATCATTTAATTCAAGTTCAAAGTTAAATCTCTTATTTCTAAATTGCGTAGATTCAAGTAGCTTTTGAAATGATTGTTGAGGTAGTCCAAGACTAACCGTATTTTACTGGATTTCGATGTGTCAGAAAGAAAGCTCACTATTAACTTCAGTCACTAAATTAACTTTCGATTTTCCGGTTTTATTAATTCTTTTGCTAAATTAAGTCAGAGTGTAGCGAAATTTATTACTTCTGACAAACTTTCAGTTTTCACACTACACGTGTCAACCTTCAGTTGCCACGCTTCTAGTGTTAATTATATGTGTAATAACCTTTCTTTTTCAGTTACTATAGTAATTGTCCTTAGGACTGGCGACCGTGATTTCCCCCAAATCTCAAATATCTAATTACCGCTAGTTAATTGTTAACGTAACGGCCGCACATTTACTTTCTTTATTAACTTTACCCCTTTTCAAAACTAATTTCCACCAGTTTCATTAGCACATTTCCTTTCATTTAGATGTAACCCTTTCCTCCCTCTTTACCGACAGGTTAACTTCGGTGACGATTGCTTTTCCAAAACTCCCATTAGGTACACGCGGTTTCATTTTTCACTGTCATTAAGGTCGGTAAGTGAGGGGGAGGTTACACAGAGATGCATACATTAAGAGCTATGAGAACATTTTCAGTAGAAGAAATGTGTTTCACACTATCAAAGATGAGGAAGTGCTCACAGTTCGTATGGTATCCGTTTCAGAGACCATATTTACTATTGTTTTTTTGCATCGAATGATCATTCCTGTCATACTCCTGAATGCTGACCATTCCGCCTGGGCCACTCTGTATTACGATTATTGCGATCAGCAACCGGACGGCAGTACAACGATCGGAAACCGATACTTACATGGTGACAAAAATCAAATTTAATATTTTCTAAAATGACCGATAAAGAGATCAGTCTGGGATCAATGAGTATTTGACAGTGAGTTGTGGAAGATCAGAAAGAACAGGGAGCTCTTACAAACTCTTGAAAGCATTGACCTTAAACAGAATTCCGTTGAGCAAAGCACTACAGCGGACAAGACACTACTAGAAATCCGTGAAGCAATGCTCGCAGCGCTTTGTTTATAAAATATTTGCCAAACGCGACCACTGAGAAAGCCCGAAATATGCTGGCGAGATAAAAGAATTGGAGACGTGGAGATTTTGTGCATTGAGCAGGGCTCACGACCGCTGGAGAAATTAAATAGGCGTATGTCCCGGAGCTGCTGACGAGTAAAAAAGATCCGAAGTAATGTTCTGGTGTCGGGGTAATCATTGTCTACGTGACGCCTTTTGCAGAACACTCATATAAACAGCTTCTTCTCGAAGAGTAGAACAATTTTATGTTCTCAACTTTGGTTTGCAGTTGTTAGTTCCTGATTTTGTTTTTGTCTGCTCCTACATTTCAAGTTTTTAAAGTACTGTCAGTTTCTGTTTTTATCTTCCGCTACATTTCGAGTTTTTAAAGTGCTGTTAGTTGCACTTTTTCAGAAGTAATTAAACAATTTTAATGACGTACACCTTTATAACATTCTTCTAACATGTAGCATTCTTTAGGAGGGCTCTTTAACACATCAATAAACACACACACACACATTGCTTTTACTGATCTTCAAAAAGAAGCTTCACAAGATGATGACGACTCGTAATATCCGAAACATCTAATAAATACGATAAAAAGTTTATATCAGCACACGATTATCACTTAACCGGAAAATTATTCATGAGATACCAGCTTAGAAAGGAGTACGACAAAGCTCCTGTATCTGCCCAACCCTGTCCAGCATTTGCATGCTTAAAGTAATGCCTATACGGAAAACAGAATTTCTAAAAGGTAAACACCTAGACAGAACTCTTCTAAATAACTTAATGCATGTTGACGATGCAGTGATGCTAGCAGATACAGAAGAGGAGCTTCAGAAAGGAATTTAGTTATTGAAACAAATACGTGCGAAATTTGAGATGCAGATGTCAACAGTAAAACCTACCAGAACTTCCTTCACAAGGAAAGAACGCATCAGAACAAAAATAGTGACAGATCAGAATATTTTTAGAACATATAAACCAGTTTAATTGCCTATGATGTGAGGTGGCAAGTGTACAGCAAAGATATGTAAATTAAGCCTAGTAAATTCAGCCGAGTGTGTGAAACAATTAACAGCAACGTTAAAAAAAGAAAACAAGAAATATACTAGAATTCTACGAAACTGTTGTTTTCGTCCCCACACTGCTCTATGGAAGCGAGACCTAGGTGATTACCAAAAAGCAAGACAGTCGTATTCAGGAACAAGAAATGAAATTCTTGAGAAGAGTTAAGGGTTGCACAATAGAATACGGAATAAGGTATCAAGATTTGAGAGAACTAAAAATGTTTAGTTGAAATGATAAATTTCTAGGTTATAGAAGAAAATGGAGCGAACTCCTAGAAAGAATGGAGAATAAGGGACTCCCTTCAAAGGCTAGAAATTGTACGTGACAAGGAAGAAGACATAGAGTAAGTAAATATGCGTGGATATGCAGTTAACCTGGCTAGGTAGCACAAAAAGTTAAACAGTAGGTAAAGAATGACTTTCCTGAAGCATGAAATTCGTACTTGGATTTATGTAGATGGAAATAATTCCGAGACGCGTCATGCTTTCTTGGTGATCATTGAAGTCATTCTTCACTTTTTTTTTCCCTTTATTGAGTTTCGATTCCCCCTGAAGAGGGCGGGCTGGCAGCAGCTTATTACGCCGCCTTCAGCCTACAGAATTTGTTTTAAAAAGATGAAGATAATAAAAAATAACAGTTGGCGATAAAATCGGTGACTTAAAGGTAAAATGGCAGAAAATTCTGGAACGTAAAACATAAAACACAGGGTTAATGATGCTAATATAATACACAGGAAGCAGAAAAATAATAGATAGACAATTAAAAAACACGGCGACAGTCTGGTGTCTGTTCGCAAGAGATATAAAATGCACACCCAGCGACAGCATGATTTCTGTTCGCAACACTGTGGAAAGACGCACAACACTGAACACTCACTTAAACACTGCACTAAAAAGTTGGCACAAATATGACATACCACAGCCGAGAGCAGGTGGGGGGAAACTGGACAGATGACGGGAAAAAAAGGGGGGAAGGAGAGGAAAAGTGAAGAGAGGAGGAGGAAAGGATCCAATGGAAGATGAGGATCCATAAGAGGAGTAGGGGGTGCTGAGCAGACGTGCCAGGGAGTGGGGAAGGCAGAGGAGGGGAATACAAAAGGACTCGGGGGGGGGGGGGGGGAGAAAGGAGATAGGGAGAAAACACAGGATGGAAGGGGGGAGGAAGAGGGAGCCCAGGGAAAGGACGGAGGAAAGGAGGGGGGTGAGGATCAGAGAAGATAGGAGGGATAAATGGAGGGAGAGAGGGCATCATCCAGGAGGGGGAGTTGATGGAAGCCACCTTGGGAAAGGAGATGAAGGGTGTAGAGATGGAGGGTAGGGGGGACACAACAGTGAAGACGTGGCAGGGGGCAGGGGCAGGGGAGAGGAGAGGAGCAACCAGGGGGTGACGGGGTTCAAGGCGGCGGGAGGTGTAGAGGATGCGGATATGTTCGAGGAATAGGAGCAGATGGGGGAAAGGAATGAAGTCTTAGAGGATCCGCGTGGGGTACGGGAGGCGTATACAGATGGCGAGGTGGAGTGCATGACGCTCAAGGATCTGGAGGGACTTATAGAATTTTGGGGGGGGGGGGCAGACATCCAGGCAGGACTGGCATAACAGAGGATGGGATGGATTAAGGATTCGTAGGTGTGGTGGATGGTAGAGGGGTGCAACCCCCATGTCCGGCCAGAGAGGAGTTTGAGGAGTCGGAGGTGGTTGTGGGCTTTGGATTGGATGGAGCAGAGATGAGGGATCCAGGTGAGGTGACGGTCAATGGTGAGGCCAAGGTAGGTGAGGGTGGGGGTGAGGCGGACAGGACGGGCGCAGACAGTAAGGGAGAAATCCAGGAGCCGGAAGGAGCGAGTGATACGACCTACGACGATTGCCTGGGTCTTGGAAGGACGGATTTTCAGGAGCCACTGGTTACACCATGCAGCAAAAAGGTCAAGGTTGAGACCGTTGGAGGGTAGGAGCGAGGGCGAGGAATGCGGTGTCATCAGCATATTGCAAGAGGTGTACTGGAGGGGGGGGGGGGGGGGGGGTTGGGGCATATCTGCCGTGTACAGGAGGTAGAGGAGAGGGGAGAGGACAGAGCCCTGGGGCACACCTGCAGAGGGGTAGAAGGTGTGGGAATTGGCATTATGGGTGGTAACATAGGAGGGGCGGCAGGAGAGGAAGGAGGCCATCAGATGGATGTAGTTGATAGGAAGGGCGTAGGTTTGGAGCTTAAACAGGAGACCGGGATGCCAGACACGGTCGTAGGCCTTTTCGAGGTCCAGGGAGACAAAAATGGCGGAGCGACGGGAGTTAAGCTGGAGGGAGAGGAGATGAGTGAGGCGGAGGAGTCGGTCATCGGCAGAGAAGGAAGGTTGAAAGCCACATTGGGTGTCAGGGAGGAGGTGGTTTTGGTGGAGGTGGTGATTGATGCGCCGGGAAAGGATGGATTCCGAGAGCTTGCCGAACACCGATGTGAGACAGATAGGACGATAGGAAGAGGCATCAGATGGAGGCTTGTTGGGTTTGGAGAACATCAGGATAAGGGAGGTTTTCCACAGGTCGGGATAGAAGCCAGTGGCAAGGATGACATTGTAGAGGGTGGCAAGGATTGAAAGGAAGGAGGGAGGGCAGTGTTTGAGGTGGCGGTAGGTAATGCAGTCGTGGCCAGGAGCAGTGTTGCGTTTAGTGCGGAGTGTGAGGCTGATGTCCTGTGGAGAGATGGGAGTGTTGAGTGCAGATGGTGGTGTGTGTCCCAAGTACTGGAAGCTAGGAGCAAGTGGAGGAGCAGACGTCAGGGAAGAGGGAATAATCAAAGTGGGGATCATCTGGAATGGAAAAAACATCGGAGAGGTGAGAGGCAAAGTGGTGGGCCTCACTGAGGTTGTCAGGAAAGGGACGCTCATTAAGGAGGAGAGGGTACTGGGAGGTGGGGCGGTTCCCAGTAAGGCGGTGGAAAGCAGACCAATACTTGGAAGATCATTCTTCACCAGCTGTACGACTCTTTATGCAACCTAGCCAGCTTAATTAGAGATGTACTCATATTCACTAGAATGGTCGCCAGCGTGTTACGTTACTTTTGTCACACCTTCACTAAACAGAGGATGCGTACTGCAACAGGCAATTTTGTCTAAAACCTGGAGAGCAGAAGATAAATAAGCAATAAACTCGATGCTGCAGATAAGTGTGTGGCGGGGCGCCACCAGCCGTGGTCCGGGCTGCCTGCTGTAGACGGCACCGAGGCCGCGACCAGAGAGATCAGTCTGCGGAAGTGACGAAACGTAGAATGGCTGAGAGGGCGGTGGCGGGGGAGGGGCAGCCACTCAGCCCCGCAATTTCCAACCACTCCGGCGGCTCCAGCCACGGCCGCCGCATTTTTCACGGTTCAGCTCTGGAGGGCTCTCAGTGCTGCTGGGGGACGTAAAACAGCGCAGCCATTTTTATAGCCCGGCGACAAATATCCGCAACGTAAACCATTAGCGGCGGAGTGCGGCTGGCGGCTGCGCTTCAAAAATGGCTGCTGGGCCGCCGCCGGCGAGCGATGAAGTCATTGTCGGTTATCGCAGGGCAGCAAAAGGTCGCACTAGAATGGAGGTGCTCTCGCTTGGGTCCGCAATTCCGTTAGACGCTTTAGGGGAGAGTGTCTGTGAAGAACGGAGATGGCATGTAAAACTGGACGACCTCGAAGATGAATTCTGCCTCTCCAACTATATTAAGACAACTGCTCATGTCGCAAAGTATTGAGGCTCAGAAAAATAACTTCTTAGCCAGAAGACGAGTTCTAGCCAGCCATCAATATCTGTGGTTCAAAGTACTGGGTTGTTAAGGCTGCTTCTCAAAGAGGTCCAGTGTGGGCTGTTGTTATCGTATGGCAACGAAAATTGGTAGATATTCTAATGTGTTGAAGCGGAATCAATTTACGAGGAAAAAATTAGTTCAAATTTTCGCCACCAGGCGCAGATCTGGCGCCGTGAATGCAAGAAAAACGTATAGAAATGTTTCCACACGTAATGGATTAGGAATGGGAGGTGGGCAGAAAAGGTCAAACAAGTGAGACAGGCTAATTATTTTATTATCAACCGCTGCTTACACATTTCCTTCAATATGAGCAGCGCAGACGTCGACGAGATGCTATACTGCGCCAGATTTCCACCTGGTGGCCGAAATTGCAACTAATTTCTTTCCAGCATAAATCGGCTCTGAGCACTATGGGTTTTAGCTTCTGAGGTCATCAGTCACCTAGAACTACTTAAACCCGACTAGCCTAAAGACATCACACACATCCTTGCCCGAGGAAGGATTCGAACCTGCGACCGTAACGGTTGCATGCTTCCAGACTGTAGCGCCTAGAACCGCTCGGTCACTCCGGCCGGCCCATAAATAGGTTGCGCATTCAAATGGTTCAAATGGCTCTGAGCATTATGGGACTTAACATCTGAGGTCACCAGTCCCCTAGAACTTACTACTACTTAAATCTAACTAACCTAAAGACATCACACACATCCATGCCCGAGGCAGGATTCCCACCTGCGATCGTAGCGGTCGCGCGGTTCCAGACTAGCGCCTAGAACGCTCGGCCACATCGGCCGGCGGTTGCGCATTAACGCATAAGCATATCTACAACGTTTTTCTGGGATACGATAATTTCAGCCCACACCGGACCGCCATGAATAGCTGCATTTTAATTACACAGGGTGTTTGAGAAGTTATGGTCAATATTCAGGGATATGACAGGAATGACCATTCGAAACAAAAAAGTCAAATAAATATGGGCTCTAAAAAGCATATTTTAAGAGCTGCGAGCAATCCTTACCGTGAAACAAATCTCTTCGACTACATGCTTTTTGCCTTCCCTATTTTGGAAAGATGTAGTATGGACCAAAACAAGAAAAACAGTCCAGTAAATATGGGCTTTAAAATGCATACCTTAAACGTTTTGTGCACTTGTTCATTAGAGAACAAGCACTCGTAGCTCTTAAGGTATGAATTTTAGAGCACATGTTTACTGACTATTGTTTCTAGTTTTCGTCTATACCACCTGTTCCCAAAATATGGAAGGCAAAGAGCTTGGAGTAGAAGCGATCAGTTTCACTGTACCGAAGATCAGGGATTGCTCACAGCCATTAAAATATGCGTTTTAGAGTCCATATTTATTTGACTTTTTTGTTTCGAATGGTCATTGCTGTCATATCCGTGAGTATTGACCATCACTTCTGAAACACCACGTATATAACCACCCGGCACGAGGGATGCGGCCAGATCAGCAGAGAGACGTCAGGACTCCGTCCTAGGTCTACTAGTTGCCTCCACGTGTTGTCTTACTGTTATTATTTATTTTGCATAGTGAACACACTTTAGTATTAGACAATGCCACTAACGTAAAACAGATAAAACAAAGCACGTGAATGGAATGCAAGACTTTTCAAAAGAACGGTCCACGCTGTGAACAGCCTTACCTACAGAAATCCAAGAAACCACGGTCCAGAGCGAAGCAATAAATGTACTACGTCTTGTCGAGCATGTTGAACACGATTGTGCATCTGTCGAACTTGGGATCAAATACAGGACCAGTGACACTTTTACTATCGTTCACGACAAGCAGTTGGGGCCCTCACGTCCATCATCCAGCAGTAATGAGTCTATTCTCGTCGGAGTTCGCAGGCGGAGGCCTTTTCTGTACCCGCGCGGCTCTAGACTCATTTACACTGCATGATGGACTTGGTGGCCGATACCGCTCGTAGCAACGGATACTAATAGTCCCACCGGTGCTGTTATTTGATTCCAAGATCTGGAAGTTGGACAGGATAACAGTTTATTTATAGCTTCGTTTTGGAAGGTGACTTCTTGGATTTTTGTAAATAAGGCTGCCCGGAATGCCCAACGCCGTTTTCAAAAAGTCTTGCACTCCATATCGTACTCTTTGTTTTACATGTTTTACGTTAGTGCCATTGTCTTATATTAGCAAAGTACTGTCTAATAATATCGTGTGAAAATAAAAGAGCAGCTGGTGCGGTTATTTAATTGCAGATATACTACTTACTCCAGCATGCATCTGGAGTAAGTTGAACACGATGTTAAAATGGGAGAAATTATGGCCCAGACAGATTGGATACCGACAGTATTTCTCAGCGCGTACCATTTTCGAATGTGATAGGAAGTCGAAAAATGAGGACTCTTCGCCACACACCACAATGTGGCTTGCGGAGTAGAGACTTAGGTGTAAAATGAGTGGCATTCGAGGTTAACCAGCGACCATACAAAATAGCGAAGTACCATCTCGATAATTGCTGCAAATCTTCTACATATAAAATAAATTAACGTCATTGGGCTGGGTTTCTGTCTGTATGTTCGGGATAATATCGGAAACTACTGTAGGGATCTTGATACGATGTTCACTAATACAGTGAGTTACCAGGTAGGTTTGTGTACACGATTTATAACCGTGTATAAGTGTGAGTGTTACCTGTTTCATATTTACGTCTGGAGTGACATCTCGTGCCAGTGACAGGAGCTACGAGTCGGTTGAACACAGAGGAGGAGGTTTCTGGTGGAAAAATCAATAAAGTAAAACAGCTTCAGGGAGCAACGAAAGTTTAGCAGAATCTATGTAGGACCTGGAAACCGAAAGGTTTGACCACGGGGTTCTTCGTTTGCCTTTTAATCAATGACGTGGAAATTCGGCAGAAACAAGGCGTGGTTCGGACTCCACTTTAAACTGTAGGTCCCCTTTCCGCAGTTGGCTAAATACATATTTTAAAGACATGCACGTCACAGAAGTGGCGTCCAATTGAAAGACTCGCACCAGGACATTCAGCCACACGAAATTACTTTCACCAGAATCTAAGATAAAAATTTCACTAAGCCTGGAGGAATAACAGATAAGATGTGTGCCCATTCGTAATGCAACTGAGGAGTGGTTTTCCTGAAAACCATAGAAAACAAACCCGTGGACTGGCGCCCTCGCACCCTCGCGAGACCATCCAGCTTGTGTGTGTGTGTGTGTGTGTGTGAAGTGGAGGTGGTGTGTGCTGTGAGCTTCTTCCATTTGCATTTATATGAGCCGGCGAAGTCTGTCACAGCACGTCAGACAGAGGCGCTGGTTAATTTATCGACGCCGCAAGAATCGATACTGTCTAATCGGCTTGCTGTGGTGTCGTGCGACTCACATTCTGTAGTGTTCACCCCAAGTGAGGGGAAGCAGGCCCTGAGGGACAGCCCTGATGTGTCGCTAGAGCCAGCTAGAGTCACATGACCCCCGTGCTCAACTAGTGGGAGCTATTCCCCTACACCAACGTTATAAACATGCTACTGGCAACTATTAAAGGAGTGCTCACGTTGATAAGGTGATAATTGTTGAAATGGCTCTGAGCACTATGCGACTTAACTTCTGAGGCCATCAGTCCCCTAGAACTTAGAACTACTTAAACCTGACTAACATAAGGACATCACACACATCCATGCCCGAGGCAGGATTCGAACCTGCGGCCGTAGCGGTCGCCCAGTTCCACACTGAAGCGCCTAGAACCGCTCGGCCACAACGGCCGGCTGTAATACTCGTACTGCCGGCCGGTGTGGCCGAGCGGTTCTAGACGCTTCAGTCTGGAACCGCGGGACCGCTACGGTCGCAGGTTCGAATCTTGCCTCGGCTCGTGGATGTATGTGATGTCCTTAGGTTAGTTAGGTTTAAGTAGTTCTAAGTTCTAGGGGACTGATGACCTGAGATGTTAGTCCCATAGTGCTCAGAGCCATTTGAACTATTTAATACTTGTACTGAACCAGTTAAATACTTGTTGAAAACTAATTTTTGTAAAGTACATTCACTACAACTTCATCTACTTTCAGTTACGTAGGTAGCAAAAATCGAGTGGATCGAACCATTATCTTATGACAGTTTCGTAAGGCCAGGATGATCTCCAGAAATGATGAAGTCGTGCTAGCCGCCACTTTCTTAAAGCCGTCAGCCTTCGGACTGGTTTGACTGCTGTCCATCTCTTCCTAACGTGTGCTCGACTTTCTGAGCTAATCTTTTCATCTCCACGTGATTACTACGCACAACACGTCTGTTTAGCATATTCCAGTCTTGGTCTGTCTCTACCGTTTTATACGCCTCTGCAGCCCCATGTAATAAATATTTAACTTTTCAAATGTCCCACTAAACTGTTCCTTCTCTTTTTCGTTTTAGTGCTTCTTCATATTTAACGTTCCTTAGTAGAACCACACTTCCAAAGCATTGAAGTTGTTTCCCTTCCTTACACCCCATGATCCACGTTTTGAGCGTACTGTCGTCGCATCTTATGCAGTATCTGAACATTCAAACAGCGCGCCGGCGCTTGTAATTTGGTTTGAGGCATTGTCGCCGTAGTTTGTCATTGTTGCCAACACGGACACGAAGCAAGCAGCTTGTGTCCGAGAACCGCATCTGCGTCTGGAGTGTACGGTGTCGTAATTTGAACCACGTTTTGTGGAAAACGTTAAAGTTTATTCTAATGTTTTATTGCAAATGCGATTTGAATACTGTACAGAATCGAACGAAAGTATTTTTATAGACATGTCCTGTATTCAATAATTATTGGGAAGCATTGTTGCTCCCAATGTTAGCGTACATACGAACCAACATATCTGCGACTGTATAAGTGAGGCACTTCAGTAACATTATGAAACTGAACTGTGCTTCTTGTTTATAAACGTATTTACCGGCAGTGCGCCGCCAGTATTTACAAATTTTATTGCAGTGCACAAAGATATTTTGAAATTACTCCTACGATAATGTACAATGAAGAATTAGTTCTTACCACTCACGTATGACTAACCGCAATCAAATGTAAAGTGGAACTGCACTGAAGAATATACGCTAGCGTCTTTTCGTGTTTGTGGCACGTTATACGAAACACGCCTTGCTAACTACGTAATTAAAACACTCAGTTACCGTCTGTTGCTGTGTGGAGAGTGGACAGCTGCAGCCGATGTACCGTCGAAAGGTGAGTGGCTGATATAACCTGAGTCCTAATCTGTTTGGATACACAGTTTCATAATGCGTCACTTACACGTATAGAGAGCGTGGTCGAATGATCACAATAAAAACAACACCAATGTCTAGTGATAAAATAAAGGAGGTGCTTACAGTGTTTCACTTCGGCACAATGCCGTTCTCCGGAGGTGCAATTACTGAAACTTCATCCGCGTTATCTGATACTGTACTGCAGAAAGATTTCTTTGCCTGTGTCAGTCTGTTTCTGGAATGTTCCTGCCTTCAGCATCCTGTGTAATCTTACTTCCTAGATGAGGAAATCCCCCTATTTCCCAGTTTTAAAGTTAAACATTTCTTTATTCACTTTCCTGCTGCTGTTAATCATTTCCGTCTTTTATTTGTTTATCGTTAAGTCATATTGTGTGGTAAGCAGATCTTTTTTTTTTCTTCCCTGCTAAGCAAGTCTTCTTTACTAAATTAAAACTAAACTCTGTCCGAAGTGGTCTCGGAAGTCGCAGCAGTACCGGCCGACCACCATGTCTTCCTCAGGCTATGGGCGTCACTGGACGCGGATACGGAGGGGCATGTGGTCAGCACACCGCTCTCCCGGCCGTCGTCACATTACAATACTGGAGTCGCCACTTCACATTCAAGTAGCTCCTCAGTTTGCCTCACAAGGGCTGAGTGCATGCCGCTTGCCGACAGCATTCAGCGGTCGGGACAGTCACGCATCCAAAGAAGTAACTCAGCCTGAGAACGCTTGACTTCGATGATCTGACGGGGATTGGTGTTAGCATTGCGGCAAGACCCTTGGCACGTCTTCCTTACTTCGGGAAAAACGTCTGTGTTGTTTGGGAACCTTACCACTGCTATTTGTTCCCTTCGCACTTTTCTCCACCTGCCGAAATCTTCCTCCGCGTCCTTCATTACTTTTTCGGAGTTCAAGTTAAACAACGATGGTGACAAGCTGAAATTTTGCCTAACACCGTTTTTTTTTTTTTTTTTTTTTTTTTTTCAATGAAATTGGTTTCTTTAATTGCCAAACAGAGAACCTAGAACACCAAACGCATTTTCTACCCCTCTACGTACTCTTGACAATACTTAATTGACCATTCTTTCCCTAGAACCTTTATCAGAGTTGTCTGTAAATGGTTTCGTGGTACATTCGTTTAATGCGAATGCTCTGTCAGCCAAGGCGAAGTAAGAAGTTTCAGTTACACACGGTACTTTGAGTACAGTCAGAGTCCTCTCAGCTTTTGTTGTACAATTTGGTGATTTGAACACACCGCCATCAGATCTTCTACCCTGACAGCCAACACCTACACACGGAAAACCGTAATCTGTTTCCATTTGAGCATGTAAGACAATGCTCAAAAAATTCTGGTAGTTACAATATGCTGTACCTCAGTTGATGAGTGTTTGTAATACGTCGTGCTTCCCGTCCATAGCACCTACAGTTTGTGGAAAATCTCACTCTTTCGCAAATTATTGTGTAGTTTCCATTTTCGTTATAGACTTGGACCCTTTAAAAAACAAGATGCAGGTTTTTCTTTCCACGAATGTGAACATTACACGGCTACCAAAGCATATTTTTGGAGGAGCAGAATGAGCATACTACTAGCTAAGACGTAACCGCTCCTAGGTCACCAGAAACCCCTCAATTCAAAAGGCGCACCGAGTGAGCTAGCGCACTGCTTGGCACACTGGACTCAAATTCTGGAAGACGCGGCTCGAATCCGCCTCGTGCCAACCTGATATACGTTTCCCATATTTTCTTTAAATTTCTGTAGGTAAGTGCTGCGTCGGTTCGTTTGAAAGGTCATGACCGACTTCCTTCCTCATCCTTGAAACAATCTGAGCTCCGCCTCTAATGGCCTCGACGTCGACGGAACGTTAAACCCTAATCTTCCTTCTTTTTTAAGCAGTCTCACATATCGCAAGCCAGCCATTGTGGCAGCCCTGCAATGAAGTCAGACAATGTTAGTGAAAGAATTCCAGATCCTGAAGCAGAGTGCAACGGTGCCCATAGATCTCAATTTTTCATTTGGGCATAATATTGACAATGGGCTGTAAAAGTACGACCTACTTACGTTCTGCATCCAGACACCTTCAAGGCACACCAGGACACTTGTCTAAAATAACATGTGTAAATCTGTTCCTCTGTAAAGGTGCGAAACCGTGGGGCTATGATACCTCACCCTCGGGCTCGACATAACATGAGTGTCGACACATGCGAAATAAAGGCCACAGCTCAGAAGATCAAGTGTTTGGGATTTACAGCAACTGGATCTGAATTAAAAAGTGACTTTAGACCCTCGTAGTTACTTAGTGCTATTAAATCGCAGGAAGAAAGTTGCTGCCCCACCCGCTAAATGTTGTCTGGTGAATTACGATGGATTGTGACCGTTTCCAATGTATCACTAGTGTATTTCGGGTATATGCGTTAAGAATAAGATAACGGAGTACTCACAAGACGGATTTACACGTTTTGTCGTCACCAGAGACACGGAATGAAGCGATCGCCTATAGTATGGAGTGCCGCCCGGAGTGTATAGCGCAGGTGTGAGAGTGGGGGCGGGAGCTTCCAGCAGGCTGTGGTCTCCCCTGGATATATAAAGCGAAACGCTCGCCAGCTGCCGCCACAGGAAGATTGATCTGCTGTGCTGTCCCCTCGGGATTCATCTGACAGGCGCGCCGCCTAAATGAAAATTTAATTGCCTCCACCTGCAGGCTGGCCCTTCAGGCGCCAGATGGAAAGGTGGCTGGATGGTTGCCCGGCCTCGTCAGTTGGCCACACCTCTGCACCTCAGCTGCACTCCGCGACATACTGTGCACTGTGCTGTCCACCCATATCGCATCTACATCTGCATACAGAATCCGCGAGCCACCGTACACTGCGTGGCGGAGGATAACCTGCAAGCCGGCCGGTGTGGTCGTGCGGTTCCAGGCGCTTCAGTCTGAAACCGTGCGACCGCTATGGACGCAGGTTCGGATCCTGCCTCGGGCATGGATGTGTGTGATGTCCTTAGGTTAGTTAGGTTTAAGTAGTTCTAAGTTCTAGGGGACTGATGACCTTAGATGTTAAGTCCCATAGTGCTCAGAGCTATTTGAACCATTTTTGATAACCTGCACCACTAACAGTCTTTTCCTTTCCTGTTTCCTACGTGCCTCCGTATGAGCCTAAATTTCTCGCATCGTATCGTTGTGGTCCTCAGCGGCCCTAGGATCGTTCCGTAGTCAGCTTCAAATACTGGTTCCCGTGATTTTCTCAATACTGTTCCTCGAAAAGGTCATCGGCTTCCCTCCAGGAATTCCTGTTTGAGTTCCCGACGCATCTCCGTAACTCTTACGTGTTGCTCGAACCTACCGGTAACAAATCTAGCAGCCCGCCTCTGAACTGCTTCGACGTCTTCCTTTAATCTGACCTGTTGTGAATCCCAAACACCCGAGCAGTAATCGAGAATAGGTCGTACTACCGTCCCAAGTGCGATCTCTATGCAGGTGAGCCACACTTTCCTAAAATTCTCCAAATAACCCGAAGTCGACCATTCATCCTTCCAAGCCATTGCTTATCCTAAAACGTATGAGCCCTTTTCTCTCATGTATTCTCGCGATGACTACGTGAAATACTCCAGTTACTGCAGTCATAGCGCTGCTTTTTGTTACGCTCACGTTGCCATCTTGTCAAGCCCCTGTAAGCCCCATTTCTATTAATTTTTGATTTATCTTCTTGCTATTGGGCTCTCAAACTCGAGTATGAGAGTTCTATATAGAGAACACGTTGCGTTACGAAATAAACCTGACCACGTACCTAATACGAACATGTGTCTCTCATACGATTCTTGAAATTTTCCGGGCATAAAGAGTACTGCATGAGGTTTCGGAATTACAGCCGGATGACGTCGACTTCTTGGCACGATATTTCGACTGACAACCATTCACCCATCTTCAGGCGAGTGTTTAGCACTGGAGATTTTTTATTTCTTTTCCGTTGTTGTTCAGCCTCTAACTGTGCTGTCAAATGGTTCAAATGGCTCTAAACAAGAGTGACTTAACATCTGAGGTAATCAGTCCCGTAGACTTAGAACTACTTAAACCTAACAAACCTAAGGACATCACACACATCCATGCCCGAGGCAGGATTCGAACCTGCGACCGTAGCAACAGCGCGGTTCCGGACTGAAGCGCCTAGAACCGCTCGGCCACAGCGGCCGGCAACTGTGCTGTCGGCGGAGTAAAGTTTTTCTATCTTACAATGACGGCATCACAATGAAATTATTGTACTGCACGTTGAAGGTGTGGCAGTGAGACTTCAAGCCCCATGCCGCCCTTACGACGGTGTGAGCTCAAGGTTGCTGATAAGATGTGATACAACTCCAGAGGTAATTAAAGTGGTGGCGCACCAAGAATTGCACAGAATGAGGGGCCGTAATAAAACACACATTGTTAGTGGCCGTATCAGGAGATTGGTGGTTCTCGTCGCTAACTTTATACCAAAAAAAATGGCGCACGGGCGCAAGGCAGCCGCTACACGTGCGAGTGCGGCCTCTGTCGAGTTTCGCGGCCTCTTTGAATATTGTTCCGCCCGTGGCGTGCGGGCGCCTGCGTAATGGCGATACCACAGGTGCGCTCTCTGTCGGAATCTTTGTGGAGCTAAAATTCAGACGTCAAACTGATAAAATTAAGTGTCGCTAGAAGTGCCATTGGTCATAGAATGTTTCCTTTTCTAAATATTTAAGAAATCGCTGGGTCCCACATCTTATCCCGTCGATAGCCGCCATCACGATTAATAACATGATCGCCACATTCGCCTTTCGCAGCCTACTAAGTCAGCTATAACCGAGCATTGTAACTCCACAGGACATTCCACGGATTATTCCGCCATTGAAATCTTGGCCTCGACCAGATCCTTCTGTGATTCAATTATTAAGGAATCTGTGGGAATACGTTTGGCGGATGATCTTATTGATACTGATGGCGGCTTTCAACTGGAAAACACATTGCACCCGGTGAGGTTTTTAAGTATGTACGGAAAGCAAACGTTTCATGACTAGTAACACGTCTAGCCAAAGTTAATTTTACTTCCGAATTTTAACTGCGCTATCCCTCATTCCGACAGACAGCGCACCAGATGGTATCACCATTACCCATGCGCCTGCGCGCCATACGTGGAGCAGTATTCGAAGAAGGAGGGAAACTCGACAGAGATCGCTGATATAGCGACATTTTTTGGTAGCGACGTGAACTAGCAATCTCGACGCCACACCTTCGACGTGCAATACAATGCCACTGCGATGATATCACTGAAAGATATGACTCCTACACCAAGACACTTGTACCGCTCTACACCGGTGACTCTGTACCGCAACCTAAAATAATAATAACAATAACAATTAGCAATCTCGAGTGCTCGAGTACTCACCTGAAGACGACTGGTTGCAGCCGAAATATCGTGACAAGAAGTGGACTTCATCCGGCTGCAGTCCCGAAACTTTATGGAATACTTGTCTCTTATACTTTTCAAGTATTAAAGTTACTCAGTTGAAAAATGGAAAATGTCACATTGAAATCATAACAGCACAAGTCAGATTACTTTGCTTTATTGTCCCTTTAGCAGGTAACGCACATCCCAAATAATGTTGGCGCTCGTCTAGTCTCGTGTTAAAGAGTTATGCTTGTTTCACATTCACACTGAAATAACCATGCCTAAGTTCCGTTTACACATTAATTAAACAGGTAATCACTAACCACGGAAGCCTTTTCATTTACGTTCTACTATCAACATGTTCCTCCACGACACTGATTCAACAATAAATCTGATATT
This sequence comes from Schistocerca americana, assembly GCF_021461395.2. Classification (NCBI taxonomy): domain Eukaryota; kingdom Metazoa; phylum Arthropoda; class Insecta; order Orthoptera; family Acrididae; genus Schistocerca; species Schistocerca americana. The sequence continues at coordinate 1,265,083,856 of NC_060119.1, forward strand.
TGACACAGCGCGTATCCGCGAAATAACTGAACTCCTTAAACACTTTTCTTCTACGATGCTACATAACACTTTCAATTCTTGATTACCTTTCTACTAAATACTTCATACTATTTATCCGCGATTGCTCTCCACTGAAGCTGAACAACGACTCTCTTTCACACACCACGACGCTGCATTGTTGTAGTTATACAACGAGATGGTGTTCCCTCAGAAAACACGCGCGCTCGGCTTCGAAAGTTCCAGGCGCGAGCAACAAGTAAGGAGTACAATATCGATACAACATCAAAGACAGCAGTACTCTTTAAAGTTACTTTTTGTACTGGCACATTTATTATGCTATTCAGCTTGAGATGTTAATTAAAAAGTTTCGTCAGAAATTGTACCAGAGTTTTGTATCCAGTAAAAAAATAAAAGAATTATGTGTGCACTCTGTTTGAATATAATCAAAATGTATTGTGAATACCGTGCGGTTCTAGGCGCTGCAGTCTGGAGCCGAGCGACCGCTACGGTCGCAGGTTCGAATCCTGCCTCGGGCATGGATGTGTGTGATGTCCTTAGGTTAGTTAGGTTTAAGTAGTTCTAAGTTCTAGGGGACTGGTGACTTCAGAAGTTAAGTCCCATAGTGCTCAGAGCCATTTGAACCATCTCACAAAAGGTGCGTTAATCAACTACATTCCGGAATTACAGTTTGAAAGACGAAGTTTCAATTTTAAGTTACAGTCCAACATGAACGAAATCATCTTAGTTCTATGTTCGTGTGACAGATCGAGATTGTCAGCTGAGGATAACGCCGTACTGCTGAAACGCGTGGTGATAAGTACACAGGGAGCTGAGTGAGTGTTTTGCTACTTCAGCCGCAGGTGTCAGCAGACACGGGGTGAGAGTGCGGCCAGAGCGGCGCCCTTCCGCGTCAGCTGAGTGCCCAGACCTGCGCGCAAGTTGCGGCTGTTCCTGAGCTGTCCTCGGGACAGCAGGGCTGCCAACTTGGCGAGATGGATGGCGCGGCTAATGTTGGCCGCCTGTCGGAGGAGAATGGCCGGGGGTGAGTAACGGCCCGGCTTGTACCGCTCCAGGCAAAACAGACCTCCCCCCTAATTACCTCGAGTAGGGCTAAGGCTCCCCTGTCTGCCGGGCCACCTAGGGCTGACAGCCAGGCCGAACGGCCGGCCCTTGTTATTGTTCGCCGCCCGAGTGGACCGCACAAAGTTAAGCCACACGAGCGCTGGCGGCGGCCTTGGCGGAGGTGGGATCACACGAATGGGGAGCTGTTCGACGAGAGTGATCAGGACTTCTGTAGAGCAGTCTAGGTATTCGTCTGTTCATAAGGCTGCGTTCACACTGCCGGCCGGGCCGGGCCGGGCTGACGCATACTGGCTCGGCTCGTGCCTAGCCAGCTCAGGCCGGCGAGTAGTGCATTCACACTGCGCGCCGCGCCGAGCCGGGACGGCGAAATGGGGGAAAATCCACTTCTCCGATTTTCATGTTTTAAAAATTCTTAGCGGTATTTAAGACTTCGCCACATCGTTTTATGAACTTATTTTTTCCTTAAAAGCGTTACTTACGTCGTGAAAAAAGAAAAAGTCTACTTTTCGTTTCGCGTGATTTCTTAGTTTCGTAACGCTTCCCAACCGATTTTGAAGAAAGTATGCGGCTAAAGAATCTGATTTTTGTACACGTGGTAGTGCAACGTCTTAGCTCCGTATTGAATCATTTATCTTACCATATTTCTTAACAGTCATTGTGAAATGATGCTATTTGTCAACGTTGTGCACTTGATTTACAAATCTTGTACTGAAAAAGTTACGTAGCGGGTAGCTTACTGTTAGATCCGTTTTAGACCATACATTGTTGGGAATGAAATGTAGCTAAAAGTACCAAAAAGTTTTTGAAATGATAATGATACTGATATCTGTCTCTGGTCTCAAGTAATGCGAGCTATTCAGTAGCGTCAGTGCCGCGTCCGCAAGCCACGGAGTTCGCGCGGTTACAGCTTGGTTTAGTGAAGTCATATAATGCAGGACAGAAAAAAACTAATTACTAGTGATCAGCGCAGACCTAGTACCGGTCCCTCTTAATATTTTAATGGTCTCATTCTCTAGATAAATCCAAATGTATAAGAATTTTTTCCTCGGCTACTGGACAATCATCCGCTATGCTTTTATAATTAGCCACACGCTGCATCACAAAAGACAAACAATTATTTGTCATCAACATCCTACAATTAGTATGATGTACATTTCGTATTTCGAACTAAAAGATAACTGAAGCGCAATTCTGTAGTCTCGTTGTCTACTTTGACAGAAAAAATAATTGTTAGAGTTAATGAAACTACTGTAGATCGGCACAGATGTGCGTTTCATTGTTCTTCATTGTTTTTTTTCTTCCTTGGCGGGCTGCGCTCCACTGGCAAGGTAATCCCCACTCTTTGGCTAAATGGCTGTTAGCTGCCGGAGGCCAAATAAATAAATTTAAAAAGATTCCCACCCTTCGACAGCTGACAAGCAAGTCAGTAGAAAACGCAGCTGCAGTCAACAGTTGCTCGCCTTTAGCTAGTGTGCTGTCGTGTAAAACAATGTCTTCACTCTTTTATTGGTATTGTTTTGACTCTGCAGTAACTCGTCGAGTTTTGAAGTACAGAAGAACTAGGAGGTTATGGATTCATCCCATAAATAGCGACAGACATTTAGGAGAGTTTTTTTCTTTATATGAAGAACTTAAAAACTATCCTGAAAAATTTTATTCAAATTACAGAATGAATCATAATACATTTCAGTATGTGCTGCAGAACATTCAAGACAAAATTTCTAAACAGAACACAAATTTTCGCAGAAGTATAACAGCAGAAGAAAAATTGTGTATAACGATAAGGTAAGATTCGTTAGTACACACTTTTTGGTTTGCAGTAGAACTTTGTACAGCATTCACTACCTCCAATTAGTTGTAGTCGTGCTTCTGTATTTTAAATTTCACAAACGCTTACCTCTGAGGGGAAGAGAGTTTATAGGACTCCTGAGAATCATTAGGAAGTAATTAGCTTCGTCATTTTGGGTAATGTCTTCCTGTGCCTTCAACGAAGAATCGCAGAAATACTCCTTCAGAATTTTCCAACTTTTTTCTTCATGATGCAGCGCTTGGCAGTGGTGATGGTTCATCATGTGGAGCCACTGATGACCTCACAGAATTCTTTTCATTACCTTGTAAGATAGACAGATTGATAGGCGAAGAGTTTTGAGATAATGCCCTTTGACTCAATGGTTCTATTTCCACTGATAAGGAACTGCCACAGCATGACTTTACAATGCATTATCATCTGGCAGGGACACATTTCCGTCCCTCAGTGACACTCATATCTGTCTCCGTTTACAAGTAAATGCGAACTATTCAGTGGCGGCAATGCCGCGATTGCTGGCAAGCTATTGTTGTAAATGCATGTAAATACGGTAGATTAAATAAATGAAATAAAAGTAATTTCGCATGTATCATTATAATAAACGTAATTTTTCCTCACTGGTTATGAAATGTGAGGTAACATCTTAAAATAAAAGACGTGTGCAATCTCACAGAAGGGAGACGTGTGATGCGTGTACTGCAGAAGCTGTAGCGCTGCTCCACAGGCTCGCGCCTGCGGTCGGCTCGCGCCGGCAATATTAAACACTCGGGATGTCGCCGGCTCGGCTCCGGGAGGCTCACGCCGTGTCGGCGCGGCCCGGCCGCCAGTGTGAACACCGCAATTCAAAACCATGTGTTTGATATCGAAGCGGGCGGCGGCCCGGCCAGGCTCGGCTCGGCCCGGCCGGCAGTGTGAACGCAGCCTAATGAACAAGAAAGCCAGGCGAACATCGCGACTTGTATAGCTGAAGGGCCACACCATCTCATTGAAAAATTTATACTGTGAGGGAGGTCAGTGGCGAATCTTTCAACTAATAACAGGTAGATGAATCCGCGAACGTCTACTTCCGCACTTATTAGGATCATCAGACTTCTCTTCCGTTTGATGTGGACCGTCATATCTTCCTCTCCTCTCTTCATCTCAGAGTAAGCACTTAAGTTGTACCAGATATCCTAAATTATTTATTCCACAATTCCTAAACGCTGTCTTCCCCTTTAGTTTATTGTCCTCTGCGACTCCCTTCTGTACCGTGGAAGTTAGTCCGTGATGCCTTAACACAGATCCTCTCATTTCTTCAAGTTAAGTGTTTTCCACAAATTTCTTTCCCCGCTGCTTCTGCGGGGGACCTTCTCATTTCTTGTCAGTCTACCTTATTCTCTTTTGTACGATTACATCTCAAAGGCATCGAGTCTTTTCCAGTTTCCTTACAAACCGTGATTCACTTCTCGGAACGTACATTCTCTGAAATTTCTTCCGCAAATTAAGGCCTATGTTTGAGATTAGCGCCGGCCGAAGTGGCCGTGCGGTTAAAGGCGCTGCAGTCTGGAACCGCAAGACCGCTACGGTCGCAGGTTCGAATCCTGCCTCGGGCATGGATGTTTGTGATGTCCTTAGGTTAGTTAGGTTTAACTAGTTCTAAGTTCTAGGGGACTAATGACCTCAGCAGTTGAGTCCCATAGTGCTCAGAGCCATTTGAACCATTTTTTTTAGATTAGCAGACTTCTTTGGCGAAGAATGCCCTCTTTGACTCTGCTCGTCTGCTTCTTACACCCTTCTTGCCTCGTCCGCGAAGCGTCACTTCTTCTCCATTGGAGAAGAACACTTTCATTTCCTTTACCACTTCGTCCCTAAGGACTGGGTGAAACCCAGCTCGCTCTGTTAGTCAATGTGACCCAGAAAGCAGTAGATATAGGCCCACAGGTAGATGTTGTGTTCCTTGCTTCTGGAAAGCGTTCGTTACAATTCCGCAGTGGTGCCTAAAGCACAACATGCGAGCATACGGAATATCAGATCAGCTGTGTGATTGTCTTGAAGAGTTTCTAGCAAAAAGAATAAAGTATGCCGTTCTCAACGGAGAGAAGTCCTCAGACGTAAAAGGAATTTCGGCCGTACCCCAACCAAGAACCATTACTTTTCACATTATACGTAAATGACACAGTAAACAACATCAGAATTTCCGCGAAATGCAGGAAGACCTGCTGAGGTTCATCGTTTGTTCCAGAGTCTGACAACTGGCCCTCAACATTAACAAATGTAACGTATTTCGTGTACGTAGACAAAAAGGCCCATACTGTGTGATTAAACGATCGCGGAAGAATCTCAGGCAGCAGTTACTCTCATAAAACATCCATACATCAATATGCGTAAGGAGCGATTTGGAGTGGAAACGACACATAAAATTAACTGTGGGTCAAGCAGAAGCCAGACTGAGATTCATTGGAAGAAGCCTCATGGAATGGAGTCCACCAACGAAGGAAGTAGCTTACAAAACTCTCGTTCCTTCAGTACTGCTTCTCAGTCTGGGAAGCGTATCAGATAGGACTGACAGACGAAACAGAGAAGGTCCTGAGAAGAGAAGCACGTTTCGTGATAGGTTCATTCAGTAAGCGCGAAAGCGTCACGGACATGCTCGGCGAACGCCAGTGGGAGACAATGGAAGAGAGGCTTTCTTCGTGACGGTGTGGTTCACTATTAACGTTCCGAGAGCGTACATACATGGAAGAGTCAACCAATATATTGCTGTCTCCAATATAAATCTTGTGAAAAGGTCATGAAGATAAAATCAGAGAGATTCGAGCCCACACGGACGTTTACCAGCAATTTTTCTTCACGCGAACCATTCGTGAATGGAACAGGGAAAGGGGGAAACGACAGTGGTACGCAAAGTACCCTCCGCCACCTACCGTGACACGGCTTGCGGAGTACAGATTTACGCATGGATAATTTTCTCGCTAAACTCGTCTCTGCTGCTTCTCATTACTTTGGTCTTTATTGTTTTCTCCCATTCCATATTCTGTGCTCACAAGACCGTTCATTCCATTCAACCGGTCCCGTAATTCTTCCCAAGTTCTACTGAGGATAGCACTGTCATCAGCGAACCTTAACATTGATACCCTTTCTCCTTTATTCCATTCCCTTCATTGCTTCGATGTATAGAGGTTGAGCCACAGAGGAAAAAGACCGTATCCCTGGTTTATGCCTTTTATAACCTGGAAACTTGTCTTCCATTCTCAATGATCCCCTCTTGGTTCTTGTACACATCGTATATTACACGTCTTTCCCTATAGCCTATACCTACTGTTTTTGCGAATTTCAGCACTTTACGTTCTCAAACGCTTTTTGCTGGTTAAAACATCCTATGAAAATCACGATATTTCATAATTACTGCCATCGCTTTTATTATGAAGCGTATGCCTCTCTAGTGCTTTTATCTTCTAAAGGCAAAATGAATCATCTGTTTTGTTTGTTATTCTCTTCTATTTTTAACCTGAGGATTTTCGGCATTAATGGAACGCGCTATGCCCCCAACATATTCACTGTATAAAGGGAGGAAAGCTAATCATGCACTTAACGAAATTTTACGTATTTGTATATCGGTTTCAAAGCATTATTAAACCATTTTCCAATCAGTTTTCCGTGCAAAGAATGTCATTTCCCTGAAATCGTACAAGTCGTCTACGAATGCTATGTGAGAGGCATTCTTATTTCGGCAATCACAAAGAATACGTGACACGGATTCAACAAGATAATTTTTCACATAGTATGGGAGCACTAAGTAACCGTATCAGTATTCTATTTGTTTCCGTTTCTGGTTATGTTTTAAGCGAATTAACAGTGTTAACATACAAACTTCATAGAACGAGTACTTCTTAACTGTTGTATACTGAAAATTTACGCATTTTAAAGCCGTACGTGCATTTACTAATTCTTACTACAGGAGAAGCATTCTCACCAAACAGGGGACAGGGTGTCACGATAGTGGTAGCAGCTGGGAATAATAACAGTAATGACTTTTTTTTATCTTTTCACGAAATTTCTGTCAACTGTTTTCTCCTCAATATCCCAGGATACTTTGTTGCTTCCCAGCCATAGCGATGAAGTGAGAGAAATCAGAGATCGTTCTGAAAGATCTATGTTTTGATTGTTGCCACGCGCTATTCGAATGCGGATCGGTAGACAAACAGATCGAAAGTGGTGTCTTGCACTCAATGAAAAGCACCTAAGTGTGGCAGGTTGTGTTTCGCGCAATACGACAACGTTCGATTTCGCTAAACGACAGTATTATGACGTCTGCAAGTGAAGACAGTTAATTCTGCTAATATGGAGTACTTTCTCAGCGCTCGTGTTTTTGAACTTAGCTGTGACGTTTTTAGAGCGCTTCTCATGAGCTTGTTATCACTCTGCTACAGTTCTGTCGGCTGAGATTGCGTTTATTCTGAAATATGCCTCGTATCAATAAATAACAAGACGTTTACAACACAAGGAATGGAGACAACATGGCCACAAAACCAGTATGCCTTCATGACGTTCCAAAACTTTTTAACAGAAAAAGACACTTAATCTCATCCATTAGGATGGGAATAAAAGAGACTGCGGTAATTCAGATGAATCTTTAAATTCCGGAAAAGAAGCACTTGAAAATGGATAGGCCTCCACAGGATGTGAAATGGCGAAGTGGGGTATTTCAATGAAGTTATTTTGTGGCTGAAAGTAAATTTATACATACACTTATCAAAAAGAGAGACATTAAAGGTATCCAAAACAGAGAACAAAAAATAAACAGAATAATATTAGTTACAAAATACACAGAAGGAGCATAGAGATTAAAACCAAATAAGAAAATCGAAATACACCAACATTTATTTGGAAGCAAAAAAAACGCTATTTAACTTTGAACTGCACCTTAAAAGAACTGGCCAGTTGGCTAGGCAGAAAGATAGGAACCAGATGGCCCGAGGCTCGGAAGAAGTGGCCATTTTGTGAGAATCAATGGGAAGAACTTTACTGCAGCATGAGGTCAATATCAGGAGAAATCATACTCAAAGAGGCGGGATATGTGATAAGGATGAATATGAGCAGAATGACTGACGGAGTATGAGAGAAAACAGGTAGCAAAGCAGGAAAACAGGATCGAAATGGGTTGTTGAAATCGGAAACAACTGGTCAGAGTGGGTATCAATGGGGTACGGAAGGAAATGTGGAGAAGCGAATGCGCACCGACCTATATACCACATTTCAACGACAGAGAAGGACGCAGGTTAATGATAGAGTGTCACTCACAACTGGGGAAAAGAAGATGATACAGAAGATGTCGGAAGAAGATGGTTCAAATGGCTCTAGGTGCTTCAGTCTGGAACCGCGCGACCGCTACGGTCGCAGGTTCGAATCCTGCCTCGGGCATGGATGTGTGTGATGTCCTTAGGTTAGTTAGGTTTAAGTGGCTCTAAGTTCTAGGGGACTGGTGACTTCAGATGTTAAGTCCCATAGTGCTCAGAGCCATTTGAACCAAATGGCTCTGAGCACTATGGGACATCAGAGGTCATCAATCTCCTGGAACTTAGAACTACTTAAACCTAACTAACCTAAGGACATCACACACATCCATGCCCGAGGCAGGATTCGAACCTGCGACCGTAGCGGTCGCGCGGTTCCAGACTGAAGTACCTAGAACCGATCGGCCACAGCGGCCGGCTCGAAAGAAGAGTGAGAGGGAAGAAGGGAACAGATGATTAGACACTGCGTGGAGAAAAAGAAAACGCAATCCGTAAGGTGTCTAATCGTAGTTATACAAACGCCATAATGAAAGAAGAAAAATAAGACGCACAAGAAGTAATATGGACACACAGGAAGGCTAAAAACTATTCTCAAATGCCCTGTACTGCACATTGCGTGATCTATAGGGACCAAATGTGAATTATAATAAAAATATATTGCTGTACGCATATGGTGTTTGTGAAGATTATGACCTTCAAGAGATATATGTTGACTGCATGGCATGGCTCTCAGATGTTTGTTCCCTTCTCATGAGCTGCAGAAGCGCGCGCAGTTGTGGGTCTGAAGGAATTCCAAGCCGCCACCGGGAAGCAGGCGCGCCCTCCGCGTGTCGCGCTAATGCAGCACCGGCGGAGGCGGCGGGGGCGGCTTGCAGGCCAGGGGCGGCGCGCGCTGCCATTAGCGGCCAGTTTAATCAAGTGCGTCCCGCCCCCGCTAATCCCGCGGCGAGGCGCTGCGCGGCCCGCATCGCACGTAATCTGCCGCCTCCCGCCTCCGGGTCTCTTCAAAAGGCCGGCCCCGCTGCAGCCCCCCGCCCCCAGCCCGGAGTGAGCGCTGCGCCGTTGTTTGCGCGCCTTACCGCCTGCAGGACACGCGCACACGCAAATATTTCGACGATACACCAGGAAAAAAATTACAGCTCCCTCGCTAATGACTTCGTATCTACGGTACATCTTCAACCAGTTCTTTTCCGATGTACGCTCTGAATGCAACTGCTCAAAGAAGAAAGAAACAGGGGACAAGGACTGCAAAAGTAGAGGTATTCTTACCTCCCAGCCTATTTTTCCGTCAGCCTTCTGACCGCCTTAATGCGACCCACCACGGTACCCTTTCTCACCCCATGCTCTTCATGTTAGAGAAACACAAAAACCCAATGTCTCCAGTTATTTATACTATATACATTCCAATCTTTGTGCATCGCGACGATATTTGCCCCTATGCTTCTCTCTAGTAACATGCTATTGCCTAATACCTCAAAACATTTCTTATCGCCCCGTACCTTTCCCTACTTAGTGCTTCCCCAAAATTCTCTCCTCGTCGGTTCTATAGAGAAACATATCTTTTATACATGGTGACTTTCCGGTATTGGTAACCACACAGGCGTTAAATTCTGAGACAGGGAGGTAAGTCTAACCGCAATCTAATCTGTGCAGAGGGTTAACATCCGTAGGTCTGGTACAGTGGCCAGTCTGAGTGTGGTTTTTAGGCGGTTCTCCACGCTAGTTTAGGCAACTTCTGGGTTGGTTCCCGATGCCTACCTCAGAAAATGCAATACTCAAATAGTCAAAGACGGAAGTAGTTATCCAAATGGAACGGAATTCGGTAGATGTGATGTACATGTACTGAAAAACAGATGATGACAATTTCAGGGAAAATTCGATGAATTCTTGAGGAGAAAGAGCTTCACAACTTCAGCACTGAGTCACCTCTGGCCCTTATGCAAGCAGTTCTTCGACTTGACACTGATTGACAGAGTTGTTGGATGTGTACCTGAGGGACATCGCTCCACAGTCAACTGGCGCGTTACGTCGTCGAAATCCCGTGCTGGTTGGAGAGCCCTGCCGATAACGCCCCAAACGTTCTCACCTGGGGAGAGATTCGGCGACTTTGTCAGCCAAGGCAGCGTCTGGCGAGCACCAAGACAAGCAGTAGAAACACTCGCCGTGTGGAGGCGGACGTTATCTTGCTGAAATGTAAGCCCATCCCGGCTTGCCACGAAGGGCGACAAACCGAGCGTAGAATACCCTCGACGTAGCGCTGTGGCGTAAGGATGTAGCGGATGACAAATAGGTGGGTCCTGCTGTCAAAAGAGAGGCACGCCGGACCACTGTAGCTGTTTGTCGGGCCGTATGACGGGCCACAGCCAGGTTGATACACGCCACCGCTGCCCGGGGCGTCCCCAGACACGCCTTCGCAGGTCTTCGGAGCTCACTTCGAGGCTGGACTCATCAATGAAGACAGTTCTACTACAGCCGAAACATTCCAGGCCGAAGACGTGTCTCGAGATGCCTATCTTGTGGGTTGCTTTGTTGCTGTGAGCCGCGCGGAGTGGCCGCGTGGTTTGAGGCGCCATGTGTCGGACTGCGCGGCCTCTCCCGCTGGAGGTTCGAGTTGTGTTGTTCTTAATATAAGTTACTGTAAGTACAGCGTAAGTCTAGGGACCGATGACCTCGGCAGTTTGGTCCCTTGCAAACTCTCACACATTTGAACATTTTTGTTGCTGTCAATGAGTATGTACCACCTGATCGTTGCGATCGTGGGCGTTTGCTGTTCCTGTGTGCTTGTGTGTGCACTGTGTGTGTTTGCGTTCTCTCTCTCTCTCCCCCCCCCCCCCTCTCTCTCTCTCTCTCTCTGTCTCTCTCTCTCTCTCTCTGTGTGTGTGTGTGTGTGTGTGTGTGTGTGTGTGTGTGTGTGTGCGTGCGTGCGTGCGTGCTAGTATGATCGTGATAATCTGTTTTCTTTTGTATGCTAGCGCTTTCGTTTTTGATTTAATTTTCTGATTCAGTTTGTCTGTAGTGTTTGCGTCGTATCCATTTTCCACAGCTACTTGTTTATCAGTTTGTTCATTGGAAATCGTCTTGTTTGTGAGTAATAAGGTGGTTTCAGGCTTTGTGGTGGTTGTGGTTGTAGTGCTCGTGGTGGTGACTTTCCTGACTAAAGAGAAATGGTGTTGGTTATTGTATACATATCGGGTCTCCAGCCGGAACATCTCGTCATCTAGACACAATATTTCGGCGGTCCACCTGGCCGCCATCTTCAGGTGATTAAGCCGCCGCACTATCTCGTAGGAAACTGAGGTCAAACAAGCCGCGGCGGCTCCTTTCAGTTTCCGGGGAGAGAGTGCGATGGCCTGCTGACCTGAAGATGGTGGGCAGGTGGACCGCCGAAATATTGGGATGAATACAATGAATTATAACCAGAATGAGATTTTCACTCTGCAGCGGAGTGTGCGCTGATATGACACTTCCTGGCAGATTAAAACTGTGTGCCCGACCGAGACTCGAACTCGGGACCTTTGCCTTTCGCGGGCAAGTGCTCTACCAACTGAGCTACCGAAGCACGACTCACGGCCGGTACTCACAGCTTTCTTTCAGGAGTGCTAGTTCTGCAAGGTTCGCAGGAGAGCTTCTGTAAAGTTTGGAAGGTAGGAGACGAGGTACTGGCAGAAGTAAAGCTGTGAGTACCGGCCGTGAGTCGTGCTTCGGTAGCTCAGTTGGTAGAGCACTTGCCCGCGAAAGGCAAAGGTCCCGAGTTCGAGTCTCGGTCGGGCACACGGTTTTAATCTGCCAGGAAGTTTCAATGAATTATGACGCCGGGGAAGTTTACGGAGCCACGGTGTTGGTTATTGTATGTGTGTATTGTGAGGTCAAGGAAGTTTAATTTTTTGTCATTATCTGTTTCTAGGGTGAATTTTATTTTTGACTGCATTGTGTTTATGTCCCTACGGTTCCAGATGACAAACTGTGAAAGAAAAACAACCGTACCGCAAAATATAGAAAACCACAAAAACTACAGCATTTGGTAACAAGACATATGCAAAAAATGTTCTCTGTTTTTAAATTTGTGAATACTTTCTTAAAAGCAACATTTTTATACATGTGCACAGATCGTAAAGAGCGTTTTACATGTTATTCAATAGAAAGAAAATTAAAGAAAAGCAAGTTATAATGTTGTAACTTCAGCCAAATATGTGTGGGTAAAAGAAGAAAAATTATTGTTGCTCAAGGCCGATCCCACCCATCCACAAATTTATCTTTAAGCAAACATAGACACAAGAGTTTCAACCTTAAGATGAATGCTGTATACAGATAAATATTTCCTTTACGATACAACGGGCACAGGGCCCACAGCGTTGAAGATGTCGCTTGGAGACATTATGAAATAAAACCCAGATTGCTGCAATAGTAGTTAAATGTTTTTATTGTGATGGATTCATTTCGGCGAATCGCGGGCGAAAGTAACACAATATTTTTTATTTTATTATAATTGTGGTTAATCGTATTTTCAGATACACAAGTTTGGTACTTGCGTCCATACATCATCAGTAACCACTGTCATTCTTTATTGTACTACAACATGGTGCAGATTTAGGACACTTATCCGAAAAGCTGTTTCGTGGTTTGCTGTTCATTTTAATCCTCCCTTCTGTAATTTTTATAAGTTAACGTTTTATCAAAAAAATGGTTCAAATGGCTCTAAGCACAATGGGACTTAACTTCTGAGGTCATCAGTCCCCTAGAACTTAGAACTACTTAAACCTAACTAACCTAAGGACATCACACACATCCATGCCCGAGGCAGGATTCGAACCTGCGACCGTAGCGGTCACGCGGTTCCAGACTGTAGTGCCTAGAACCGCTCGGCCACCTACGTTTTATCGTCAGATTTGACAGACTGATAGTTGTGACAGTTCGCCAGAGATGCTATATGGCTACAGTCGCTATGACGTGCTATCATTTTGGGACGTACGAATGCACTTTGTAATCGGTGTGTCCGTAGGTAGTCGTTTGTGTCTATCCATTATCTTTTTTTTTAGGAATTCAATAAAATCTGACGATAAAACGTGAAATTATAAAAATTACAAAGAGGACGATTAACAACAGCACCAGACCACAAAACTGCTTTTAAAGTAAGAGTCCTAAACCTACACCAGGTTGTAAGACAATAAAGAGTGACAGCAACGACTAATGATATTGGACGTTAAGTACCAAATCTGTAGATCTGAAAATACGACTAACCAAAATTATAATATAATAAAAAATATTATGTAACTGTCGCAGATGGTCTAAAGATGGCAATCTAGCCGAAATGTATCAGTTACAATAAAAACACTAAACTACTGTAGCAGAAAACTGTGTTTTATTGCATAATTATTCCATCCACTTATTATTTTGTAAGGTCCAGAGAAAAATATCTGAAAGAGTCGGTATGTGCCACGAAGCGATCATCACGACAAAATCAGAGGAAGTAGAATAGACGTGGACGTTTCTCGACGATAATTGTTCCCACATAGCACTTGCGAATGGAATGACGAATGGAAGAATTGATAAGCACTCTCCACCACTCACCGTAAGGTAGCTTATGGAATGCAGACGTAGATGCAGACGAAAACAGTGCAACGTGTAACGAGTACACTTCGTCTTTTAATTAGCA